>NC_092046.1:52544270-52873726 GCF_003086295.3 Arachis hypogaea
GATTCTAGAGTTTAAAGATTGAACCTTTCTTACTAGGCAAGTGACAAACTTAATATTTTTTTGAATCAATCACATTAATTGTTAGTAAAGATTTGAAATTATGAAACAAAATAAGGAAAAAAAATTTTAAAATCATTTTGGAATTTTCGAAAATTATGAAAGAAAAATGAAAAAGATTTGATTTTTGAAAAAGATAAGATTTTTAAATTGAAAATTTGATTTGACTCATAAGAAATAACTAAATTTTAAAATTTTTTGACTAAATCAAATCAAATTTTTGAAAATTATGAGTGAAATAAGAGAAAGATATTTTTTTGATTTTTGAATTTTCAATGAAGAAAGAGAAAAACAACCCAAAGACTCAATGCATGAAAATTTTGGATCAAAACATGTGATGCATGCAAGAACACTATGAATGTCAAGATGAACACCAAGAACACTTTGAATGTCAAGATGAACACCAAGAACTTATTTTTGAAAAATTTTCAAGAAAAGAAAACATGCAAGACACCAAACTTAAAAATTTTTATTCTTTAGACATTAACAAATTGAAAATGCATATGAAAAACAAGAAAAGACACAAAACAAGAAAATATGAAGATCAAAGAAGAAGATTGGCCAAGAACAACTTGAAGATCATGAAGAATGCAATGCATGAAATTTTCGAAAATAATTTTTAGAAAATTAAAAAGATGCAATTGACACCAAACTTAAAACTTGACTCTAGACTCAAACAAGAAACACAAAATATTTTTGGTTTTATTATTTTATTAAACTTTTTTTTATTTTTTTTCAAAATTTAATTGGGAAAAACGAAAAGAGAAGAAATTTTTTTTTGTATTTTTCGAAAATAAGAAATAAAAAGCTTAAAATTAAAATAAAATTACCTAATCTGAGCAACAAGATGAACCGTCAGTTGTCCAAACTCGAACAATCTCTGGCAATGGCGCCAAAAACTTGGTGCGCAGAAATCGTGACGGTTCCATTCCTTGGTAACGGCACTGAAAACTTTATACGCACATTCATAATCTTAATTCTTTGTCACAACTTCGCACAACTGACCAGCAAGTGCACTGGGTCGTCCAAGTAATAAACCTTACGTGAGTAAGGGTCGATCCCACGGAGATTGTCGGCTTGAAGCAAGCTATGGTCACCTTGTAAATCTCAGTCAAGCGGATTCAAATGGTTATGGTGAATTGATAATAAAAAGATAAATAAAACGCAAAATAAAGATAGAGGTACTTATGTAATTCTTTGGTGAGAATTTCAGATAAGCGTATAGAGATGCTTTCGTTCCTCTGAACCTCTATTTTCCTGCTGTTTTCATCCAATCATTCCTACTCCTTTCCATGGCAAGCTTTATGTAGGGCATCACCGTTGTCAATGGCTACATCCCATCCTCTCTGTGAAAATGGTCCAATGCGCTGTCACTGCATGGCTAATCATCTGTCGGTTCTCGATCATACTGGAATAGGATTTACTATCCTTTTGTGTCTGTCACTACGCCCAGCACTCGCGAGTTTGAAGCTCGTCACAGCCATCCCTTCCTAGATCCTACTCGGAATACCACAGACAAGGTTTAGACTTTCCGGATCTCAAGAATGGCCATCCATGGGTTCTAACTTATACCACGAAGATTCTAATATCTCGGACTCGGTCCTCTGTATTAGATATCTAAGAGATATTCATTCTAGCTTGTTTGCATGTAGAACGGAAGTGTTTGTCAGGCACGCGTTCATAAGTGAGAATGATGATGAGCGTCACATAATCATCACATTCATCATGTTCTTGGTTGCGAATGGATATCTTAGAATAGGAATAAGCTTGAATTGAATAGAAAAATAGTAGTACTTTGTATTAATTCATGAGGAACAGCAGAGCTCCACACCTTAATCTATAGTGTGTAGAAACTCTACCGTTTGAAAATACATAAGTGATAATGGTCCAGGCATGGCCGAATGGCCAGCCCCCATGAAATTCTAAGATAGCATAAAACTAATCAAAGATCCCTTACAAAGATAGTAAAAAGTCCTATTTATATTAAACTAGTTACTAGGGTTTACAGAAATGAGTAAATGATGCAGAAATCTACTTCCGGGGCCCACTTGGTGTGTGCTTGGGCTGAGCATTGAGCTTTACACGTTTAGAGGTCTTTCTTAGAGTTGAACACCAGTTTGTAACCTGTTTCTGGCGTTTAACTCCACTTTGCAACCTGTTTCTGGCGTTTGACTCCAGAATGCAGCATGGAACTGGCGTTCAACGCCAGTTTACGTCATCTATCCTTAATCAAAGTATGGACTATTATATATTGCTGAAAATCCCTGGATGTCTACTTTCCAACGCAATTAAGAGTGTGCCATTTGGAGTTCTGTAGCTCTAGAAAATCCACTTTGAGTGCAGGGAAGTCAGAATCCAACAGCATCTGCAGTCCTTCTTCAACCTCTAAATCTGATTTTTGCTCAGGTCCCTCAATTTCAGCCAGAAAATACCTAAAATCATAGAAAAATACACAAACTCATAGTAAAGTCCAGAAATGTAATTTTTATTTAAAAACTACTAAAAATATACTAAAAACTAACTAAATCATACTGAAAATTATGTAAAAATAATGCCAAAAAGCATATAAATTATCCGCTCATCAGCTACCGGTGTGGGTTACCAGGGCATATGGTTAAGGATTGGCGAAGTCCATGCAGGAGAACTCAAGATGCAATCCGATCGCAGCAAGGTCGAGGCTTCACTAGAATGCCAATTGATGCTGCTAGATCCAAATCTTTGATCTGAGGTATTTGTGAAATTGGTAACAAAACTTTAATTACTTTGTATAATACTAGAGCATCGCATTCATTCATAGATTATGACAAAGTTGAGGAATTAGGGCTGAAAATGTTGGATTTAGTTTATGACTTGCATGTGCATACGCTGACTTCTCAGGTTATGATAACTAGACTGGTTGTCGATGCATCATGTATTGTTAGACCGTTTTGAATGTTCTATTCAGTTTATGTTTGAAAGGTTAGCAGGACCGATAGTAGCCCGGGGTTATTATTTGAACTCTGTTATGGTGAGTTGTAGCGGAACGGAGTGTCAAGGACATGTTTTTTTAGCCGCTAGCTCGTCAGGAGATGAACAGTGTAACACCCTACCACACAGAACTTTACACCTAAGATGTAAAATAGAGGTCACTACTAGAAAACTAGTTATTACAGATGGATATTTCTGACAGATTTTATCTCACGAAAATACAGACAGATTTTACGAGGGATTTTTTGTCGAAAATGTAGAAAAATGAATTAGCATAAATTACAGACAAAAAAGAGAATTCATCGATAATTCTGTCGAAAAAATTAATTTTTTTTCGTGGGATATAGTTACCGATAGAAAATTCGTCTATAATTAAATGAATAAATACGCTGCATTTTATTAAATTATTACAGACAAAAAATCTGTCTATAATTTAAAATATTCCATCGAAAATATTAAAATAAAGATTTGGAGATCACATTATCCTTTTCATTTCACACCACACTTCCGCAACTCCACACTCATCCCCTCTAAATGCTCCATCGACGGCGCTATCAGCCTTGCACCGCCGTCGCACCAAACCTCCATTGCATCGAGGCTCTGTCGTACCCCTTCCCGGTTCTTCTCCATCGCACCCCTTCCGTTGTGCTTGCTCGCGTCGCTCTCTTTTGAACCCTAATTTGCGTTTCTCTCTTCGATCTCGCCACTAGTTCTTGCTCTTTTCTGTATGTTGCTGCGTTTCTCTCTTCGATCTTGCCTCAGCTGTGTAGGTAACCCTAATCTCCTTTCTCTTTCATCGCTATTTTCTTTCATTCAATTCCATCGCTAACTCTAATTATATTATCCTATGTTCCATCGGTAACTCTAATTCTATTTCCTATTCTATGATAAGAACTTGTAATGGTTATAGTTCTTTATTTTGTGTTCTTATCAACTTGTTGGTGAAATCAAGGTTCTTGAATACATTGACTAGTTTCATTTTGGTTGAATTTTTTGGGGTTTAGGTTTTTATTGATTCACAATGTCTCAGCGATTGAAGACTAGTATCTATGTTAACTTGGTCTTCCATATAGGACTGAGAATAAAGATGCTATAGATACTGCAATATTTGGTATGCTTGTTGATCCAAAGGAGGTAAATATATTCCCAAATTGATTTTTCAATATAAGAAATTAAAAGGGAAAAAGTATATGTTGAATTTGAAGGTAAGAATTTCTAAATCTTAATATAAATTTTGCATGCAAGAGCTGAAATCAAGGAGGTCCATTTTTTCCCTTTCAATCCTGTAGACAAGAGGGCTGCTCTAACTTACATTGATTCTAATGGAAATTGGCATAGATCCAGCAAAGGTGCTCCTGAGCAGGTAAAAATATTCTGCTATTGGCACCAGCTGATTATGTTTGTGCAGGGGACTTATCAATTTTTTCTCCCAGTTTAGATATTGAACATTTGCAACTGCAAAGAGGATGTGAGGAGAAAGGCTCATGCAACTATTGATAAGTTTGCCGAGCGTGGGCTCTAATCTTTGGGGGTTGCTAGACAGGTTTAACAAAAAAAGGATAGCTACAGGGAATATTCGATTGCTGAGCTCCAATCGAATATTGTTCATTGTTAACCTGTGATTGATAAACCCCAATTTTGTGATTTATCTTGTGCTTAATTTGGGAGATTTTATCAACTTTTTCTCACAATTATTCAATGAAATAGTATGGTTTTATAATTCTCCCTTAATTTGTGCTTAAGTGTAAAAACATGCTTTTTAGGCCCTTAAATTGGTGATTTTAATTCACTTTAATTCTATTCGATGCCTTGATGTGTTTGTTGAGTGATTTCAGGTTCATAAGGCAAGTATTGGATGGAAGAAATGAAGAGGAAGCATGTAAGTGGAGAATTCATGAAGAAATGAGCAAAATGGAGAATTGAGGGCCACGCGCACGCGTCATGCACGCGTACGCGTGCATTGAAGATTTTCAAGCCACGTGCACGTGTCAAGCACGCGTATGCGTGAGTACAGATTTTGCCATCGACCCGCACGCGTCAAGCACGCGTACGTGTGACGCTTGGCACGTGACCCACTTAAAGTGAAATTGCTGGGGGCGATTTCTGAGCTGCCCAGGCCCAAATCCAACTCGTTTCTGAGAGTATTTCATGCGGAATTCAAGCTAGAGCAAGGGAGGAGCACTTAGTTAGTCATGATGAGCCTTTAGTTAGTTTTCTAGAGAGAGAATCTCCCTCTTCTCTCTAGAATTAGGTTAGGATTAGGTTAACTTCTCTTAGATCTAAATTTGATTACTTAATTTCATCTTGTTTCCTTTAAAATTTCTTGTTTCTACATCTCAATTCTCTTACTTTTTAGTGTTAATTTCCCTTTGATGTCACTTTTATGAATGCTCTTGTTGGATTTGAATTTGGATTTCCTTTAATGCAATTGATGTTTCTTTTATGCTCTTATGGTTAATTGTTTTGTTTATTGGTGATTCCTTGCTTTTGTTAGTTATAGCTTTTGTTAATTCTTGCATTTCGTGATGTTTACTTCTATTGCACTCTAGGTGTTTGATAAAATATTTTCTCTAGTTTTTGAGTAGTTTTCTTACTCTTGGCCTAGGCTAAGGAAATTGAGTGACCTTGAGTCATTGGGTCTCATTGAATTGGTGATTTGAGAATCCTTAGTGGTCAATTTGATAACCATTGACTCTAGCCTACTACTAAGTTAATTAGTAGCTAGGTTAGGACTTATGGATTGATGTTGATGAAGCCATTTGACATACTTCGAGCCTAGGAGTAGATATTACGTACTTAAGGCTTTTGTAAGTAGACTTAATGAGCTTGGTTCCTCATAATTGTCAATACATGTTTTGTAGACAAGGATGGTGATCTCAATTACCTATGTCTAGCCAAGAGTTCTTTACCTTGCCTTTATTAATTCTTGATTTACTCTTCTTGTCATTTAAATTCTTGCTCATTTAATTTTGTGCCCTTTTATCAATCAAACCCCTTGTCCTTCATAGCCAATAATTGACCACTTCTTTGTAATTCATTGTGAGATGACCTGAGGTTTCAATACTTCGGTTAATTTTCATTTGGGGTTTGTACTCATGACAAAACCAATATTTTTATTGGGAGGATTGTTTGTTAGTTTGGAAGCTATGCTTACAACGAAGTTCTTCTTTTCTATAAGAGAAAATCTAGACCGACGATAATCCTCTCTATTAGTGATCTTCTCTCTCTGCTATGATTCAGATGGTCAGCAAATCAAAATGGCGGTGCCTTGGAATCTCTTGGGTTCAAAGAGGGATATAGAGTTGATGTTGATGTTCCAGAAAGCACGTGGGCACAAGCTCCAAGTTTCCATGATATTCTAATTTTCAACACTAGTCACTGGTAAGTTTCCATATTCCTTTGATTGATGATATATTCTAGTCGTTTTCCTTTCTATGTGTTGATGTTAGAAATGACTAGGATTCTAGGGGGGAAAAAGCACCAATCTTTGCATCCTAAGATTGCTTTGATCATAATATCTTCCTGTGATTGTGAATTTACTCGAGTGTTGGATTTCTTCAAGACCTCAGCAGGTTACCAGGGAGAAGTTGTATTTGTGATCATTTTTACGATCTTGATTTCATCGATGTCCTTGAGTTTCATGATTGATGACAAGTCATCTTAGCCTAGTTTCACTAGCCTTTTTCTTTTGTTTTCAATTAAATTATGCACTTTCTTGAGCCATAAGCAAGCCAATTGGGTAGATTTTCATGCTTCCTTTGATTTAATCAACCATGTATGAATTCATGCTATTTCATGAGGTTTTATGCTATAATTATCACATATTATGAAAGAATGAATATCTCATGATTTTGAGCATAGCTTTGATGTGTTTGGTTGATTAATGATAGGTGAAGAAAGCTTGGAAAAAGGTTGAAGCAAGAAGGAATGGCTAGGAGGAAGAGAGGACAAAAAGTTTGAGCAAAAGTTTGCCTCAAACTTTAGCTCAAACTTTTGGAATAAGTGAAAATGAACCAGGGAGCAAAAAGCTGGACCAAAAGTTTGCCTCAAACTTTTGTGCAAACTTTTGGGCAAAAAGCTGGAGCAAAAGTTTGCCTCAAACTTTTTGGCAAACTTTTGGCATCACAAATCAACACCCTGGAGAGCAAAAGTTTGCGCCAACGTTTGCCTCAAACTTTTTGGCAAACGTTGGCGCATGAACAACACACCCTGGAGAGCAAAAGTTTGCGCCAACGTTAGCCTCTAACTTTTTGGCTAACGTTGGCGCCATGAGTGTGCAAGGGGAGGCCAACGTTGGAGCAAAAGTTTGACCCCTAACTTTTGCCCCAACGTTAGTATCAGCAAAGAAGGGTGGCTGATGTGAAAAGTTGGAGTAAAAGTTAGCCTCAAACTTTTACTCAAACTTTTACTCAAGCTTTCATGATTCCAAACCCGGTTCAATTCGGTTCTTCTCCAAACTCCAAGAGCAATCAACCAAGGCCTCTATCAACCCAATTCCATCAAGAACAAAGGCCCAATTGAAGGCTTGAAGACCATTTGAAGAAAGTGTATAAATAGCATAGGATTTAAGTTTTTAAAAGAGCTTCCCTTTTTAGTTTTCATAGAGCTTTCTTTTCGGGTTTGATTGGGGAGTTTTGTGGAGAGCTCACTTTTACATTCTAGCATTGTTGTTTTAATTCAAGAGAATTGATCTCTCTTCTTCCTTGTTCTTGCCCAGCACTCTTTAATTTTCTTGCTTCGGATCTTGGGTGGAGAATTGAAGAACTTCTGTTTCAATCTCACCTTGGGATCTTGTTTAATTCTCTGCTTAATTGAATTTCAGTTTCTGTTACTTGCTCTCTCATCTACTTTCTCTGCAATTTACATTTCCTTTGCAATTACTCTTGTTGGATCTAGGAAGGCATTGAGATCTAGACTTGGTTATCTAGTCTCTTGAGTCCTGAGATCTGAATTCCAATTTTACATCCTCTGTTTAATGTTTTTTAAATCTCATTCACATTTCTGTTTTAAGATCCGGTTCGATTCAAGTCATCCTTTACTTCTCTGTTTGTTGGAATTTACTTTTCCTTGTTTAAATTCTGCAAATCCAATTCCCAATTCCCTTTACAATTCAAGCCATTTACATTTCTTGCACTTTAAGATTCTGCAATTTACATTTCTTGCGTTCTAAGTTTCTGCCATTTAATTTCTTGTTCTTTAAGATTCAGCACTTTAAATTTCAGTTCTCTTTAATTTCATGCCAATTACCCGTTCCCTTTACTTTATATGCAATTTAAATTATGCAAATCACAAATCTCTCACCCAAATCTTGATTCGCTTGACTAAATCAACCACTAAACTAAAATTGCTCAATCCTTCAATCCCTGTGGGATCGACCTCACTCCCGTGAGTTATTATTACTTGATGCGACCCGGTGCACTTGCCGGTTAGTTTTGGGTGTTTTGGAGAAATTCGTTTTTCCACAAAAATATCCCATCAAGTTTTTGGCACCGTTGTCGGGGATTGATTAGATTGACAATGATTAAGTGAGGTGGTGATCTAGATCTAGCATTTTTATTTCCTGTTTCTCTAATTTTTGACTAACCCACTAACTGTTCGAGACTTTGTCTCTACTAACTCTAACTGCACTCAAGTCACAGAGTGCTCTGTTTCAGTTTCTGGTTCTATTTGTGTTTCTGATTTTGTGATAGGAGGAAAGAGCGATGAATCCACACCTTTTGATCCTGAAACATTTTGGAGGTTGAGGAAAGAGGCAAGAGATAGAGGGGAGAAATGTTGGGATTCCGAAAATCCCCACTGAGAGTTTCTCACCAGGGGATAAAGTGATATTAAACACCCAACCAATGAAGGTGCCTCCACAATTCTCTGAGTACTATACTGTGAACCGGATCTTTCCACATGAACACCTAGAGATCATCAAAGAGAAGACTGGAAGGAAATTCACAGTAAGAAGAGAAAAGCTGAGGCACTATGATTTTCAGCCTCCATGATCAAAGAATGAAGGATGTCAAGCTAGTGACAATAAAGAAGCGCTTTGTTGGGAGGCAACCCAACCTGAGGTAGTTTTCTTTTCATAGCTATTTTAATAAAAAGGTTAATTAGTTTTATCTATATTGCAAGAAGCTAAGTTTGGTGTTGCACACCAAAACAATCTAAGGGAGAATGAAGGATTCTAAGTTTGGTGTTCCACCAAAATCCCATCATAAAACACATTCTCACTTTCTGCATAATGCTGGCTTCAAGCATGTTGGATGAACTAGTTAACTATTCTGCTGTTTCCTAGTTTTTAGTTTTATTGCTTTTGAAAAAAAAAGAAAAAGAGTTTCACACATGGTTAATTCGATGCATGAGAACCATTGGCAAGGTACTAAGTTTGGTGTTCCCACACCAAAGTAAGTTTAAAAGCCCACAAATAAATCATGCAAGCTAACCATTTCTTCTTTCAAGTGCTTGGGGAACAAGCAACTTTCAATATCACTGCAGAGTACCATACAAACTTTTGGGA
The DNA here is from genome assembly GCF_003086295.3 of Arachis hypogaea. Classification (NCBI taxonomy): domain Eukaryota; kingdom Viridiplantae; phylum Streptophyta; class Magnoliopsida; order Fabales; family Fabaceae; genus Arachis; species Arachis hypogaea. Next base: position 52,553,800 of record NC_092046.1, read on the forward strand.
AGATTAAGCATCATCAACCAAAGAGATGAAAGATGAACGGGAAGGCCAGCACTAATGATGATGAGAAGAAGGAAAGCAAGCGAACTCCAAAAGGTTGTATTGTTAAGTGATTGTTTTACATCAAACACTGCTATGATTGAAAGTGATATAATACCCCTGCCTGTCTGCATAGTATAGTTCTCTATAATTCAATAAGCAAGATGCTTGATCATTTACAACACTATACTCTCCAAAACTTGTTTGCACTCAATATTTCAAAAAAAATACATCACATGAAAGTTCTTTGAAAAGAAGAATTGAGAAATCAAACAATTTTGAGGCAAGCAAAAGATTAGGAGAAGTGGTGGTTCTAGTTGTATGATTATGTATTGAGGTTGCATGCTTATGAAAACTTGCATGGGAGCTCATAGGCAGGATATGAAGTTCAAAGAAGTATTGTGGAGATTCTCAAAAATTTATTGATCCAAGAAGCAGCAAACAAAACAAAAGAAAGTAAAGAAAATACAAAAACAAAAAGAACATGGCCCAAGGCTCTGAGCATCAATTACTAGGCAGAAAAAGAAAGAAGAAACAAAACTCAAAGAGTTGTTAGCCTAGTAAATGCTTGTGGTTGAGTCGTGTCAAAAAAAGAGGCTTGAGCAAGTAAATCCTTAGGGGTGCTTTAACACCTAATACCTTAAAACCAACTGGTTTAGGAGTATTGATTGAAAGCTTATCTAAAGAGCCGCTTTGAGACATGACACTTAGAGTCAAGGCCAAAGCTCAGAAACTATAAGCTGCTTCAAGGTGACTACATATAAAGAGATCTCCATGATACCATTTGGATGAAAATCCTAAGACCTAAGACTCCCAATATGTGAGGACTAGTGAGCACTGAAGCCCTTGCATGAGCATATGATTTAGAGTTCACCCCACTGACACTTAATCACTTCACTCACAGGACCTTACAATTTATTCTTCAATCCGTCTTAATTGAAAGAACCTTTGAGCAAAAATCATTTCTTGCTTGGGGACAAGCAAGCTTTAAGTTTGGTGTTGTGATGACAAGTCATCTTAGCCTAGTTTCACTAGCCTTTTTCTTTTGTTTTCAATTAAATTATGCACTTTCTTGAGCCATAAGCAAGCCAATTGGGTAGATTTTCATGCTTCCTTTGATTTAATCAACCATGTATGAATTCATGCTATTTCATGAGGTTTTATGCTATAATTATCACATATTATGAAAGAATGAATATCTCATGATTTTGAGCATAGCTTTGATGTGTTTGGTTGATTAATGATAGGTGAAGAAAGCTTGGAGAAAGGTTGAAGCAAGAAGGAATGGCTAGGAGGAAGAGAGGACAAAAAGTTTGAGCAAAAGTTTGCCTCAAACTTTAGCCCAAACTTTTGGAATAAGTGAAAATGAACCAGGGAGCAAAAAGATGGACCAAAAGTTTGCCTCAAACTTTTGTGCAAACTTTTGGGCAAAAAGCTGGAGCAAAAGTTTGCCTCAAACTTTTTGGCAAACTTTTGGCATCACAAATCAACACCCTGGAGAGAAAAAGTTTGCGCCAATGTTTGCCTCAAAATTTTTGGCAAACGTTGGCGCATGAACAACACACCCTGGAGAGCAAAAGTTTGTGCCAACGTTAGCCTCTAACTTTTTGGCTAACGTTGGCACCATGAGTGTGCAAGGGGAGGCCAACGTTGGAGCAAAAGTTTGACCCCTAACTTTTGCCCCAACGTTGGTATCAGCAAAGAAGGGTGGCTGATGTGAAAAGTTGGAGTAAAAGTTAGCCTCAAACTTTTACTCAAACTTTTACTCAAGCTTTCATGATTCCAAACCCGGTTCAATTCGGTTCTTCTCCAAACTCCAAGAGCAATCAACCAAGGCCTCTATCAACCCAATTCCATCAAGAGCAAAGGCCCAATTGAAGGCTTGAAGACCATTTGAAGAAAGTGTATAAATAGCATAGGATTTAAGTTTTTAAGAGAGCTTCCCTTTTTAGTTTTCATAGAGATTTCTTTTCGGGTTTGATTGGGGAGTTTTATGGAGAGCTCACTTTTACATTCTAGCATTGTTGTTTTAATTCAAGAGAATTGGGGAGGAGAATTGATCTCTCTTCTTCCTTGTTCTTGCCCAGCACTCTTTAATTTTCTTGCTTCGGATCTTGGGTGGAGAATTGAAGAACTTCTGTTTCAATCTCACCTTGGGATCTTGTTTAATTCTCTGCTTAATTGAATTTCAGTTTCTGTTACTTGCTCTCTCATCTACTTTCTCTGCAATTTACATTTCCTTTGCAATTACTCTTGTTGGATCTAGGAAGGCATTGAGATCTAGACTTGGTTATCTAGTCTCTTGAGTCCTGAGATCTGAATTCCAATTTTACATCCTCTGTTTAATGTTTTTTAAATCTCATTCACATTTCTGTTTTAAGATCCGGTTCGATTCAAGTCATCCTTTACTTCTCTGTTTGTTGGAATTTACTTTTCCTTGTTTAAATTCTGCAAATCCGATTCCCAATTCCCTTTACAATTCAAGCCATTTACATTTCTTGCACTTTAAGATTCTGCAATTTACATTTCTTGCGTTCTAAGTTTCTGCCATTTAATTTCTTGTTCTTTAAGATTCAGCACTTTAAATTTCAGTTCTCTTTAATTTCATGCCAATTACCCGTTCCCTTTACTTTATATGCAATTTAAATTCTGCAAATCACAAATCTCTCACCCAAATCTTGATTCGCTTGACTAAATCAACCACTAAACTAAAATTGCTCAATCCTTCAATCCCTGTGGGATCGACCTCACTCCCGTGAGTTATTATTACTTGATGCGACCCGGTGCACTTGCCGGTTAGTTTTGGGTGTTTTGGAGAAATTCGTTTTTCCACAAAAATATCCCATCAATGATCTACTTCTAATTTTCTTTTTATAGTTTAGTTGATGCCCGAGTTTTTCTATTGTCAATTGATAGTATGGGATTTTTTTAAATGATTTATTTATTTTAACCCCGAAGAGCTGCCTTTTACTGCTTGTACCTCATTTTTTTTAAGTTAATATTGTTGTAGCTGTTCTTTGGAAATATTGATAATGAGAGAAACTTATGCCAATTCGGAAGACTAGATAAAGTAATTCCATTGTGAGTATAGTCCAAACCGGCAATGGATCCTCTCAATCAAAATTCAATCCAAGATAATGTCACAATTCAAACCAATTTAACTGAGAGTATTTAAACTCCTGGGTCGTTCTCCCTAGGAACTAGTGACAACAAGTGCATACAATTTTGGTTGTGGAAGGCAAAGGGTTCTCAATGATAATAAATCAATAAAGAAATAAAGAGATAAAAGAACAAGACAAAATTGCAATTAATGAACTAACAAAGGAATAAAAGAACTATGTATGTAATCTAAACAAGTAAAACTATACAGTGATTGAAAAGTGGTTCAAAACATAAATGAAACGTTGACTTGGGATGAGTCATGGAATCCCTTCCTTGTCATAACCACAACTATGATAATTATCATGAGTTAATCTCGCCTAGTTAACCCCAAACATCGAGAAGTAAGTCAAGCAAGCATAATTGACCTTAATCCATAAGTTCTAACTAACTTACCAAACTAGTTGATAAAATGCTAGCTTTAATGGAAACAAGAATCAACTAACTTCCCAAGAATTATCACTAAATGTTGGACATTATGGCTTTAATACTCCATAAACTCATTTTCCCCAAGCCAAAGGGTGGAAATTACCCCATAATCAAAATCGGCATTTTATCGAACACATAGTAGGCATAAACATAAAACATGGCAAAATTGGTAAATTAAGGAAAGCTATTTACCATAAATGCTCAATGTCAATAAAGACAATTCAAACAAACATATAAAAGTTATCAAACATCAAATTAAACAACTAGGAATTCAAAATTGCAAACTATGTGAATATTGACAAGAGTGAGTAAAATATATGAAAGTGAAGAACAAGAAATGTAATTGAAAGAGAAATTAAAGGAATACTTACAATGCAATTGCTAGAATCCAAAACCAAACTTGAAGTATAAAATTCTACAAACCCTAATTTAAAACCCTAAGAAAGAATTTCCTAATCTATACTACTCCTACTCCTACTCCTACTATGTGTTTTTCCTATTCTAAGATGGCTCTCTTGTTATGTATTGCATTTCCCTTCATATAGCCTTTCAAACCAGCCTCCAAGCCTTCAGAAATGGGCCAAGAAAGCCCCAAAATCACGAGTCACGTGCGTTTTTAATGGAGGCATGCGCTGGACCTGTGCGGACGCACAGATGTGTGCGTCCACACACTTCGCCGAATTTGCACTTGTACGTACGCACAGAGGGTTGTGCGCACGCACACTTTGCGATGCTCTGAATCCGCTCTGCTTGGGTTCTTGTGCGTACGTGGTGTGGGAAATCGTGATTCACACTTTTCACATCTCCACACAACTAACCAGCAAGTGCACTGGGTCGTCCAAGTAATAAACCTTACGTGAGTAAGGGTCGATCCCACGGAGATTGTCGGCTTGAAGCAAGCTATGGTCATCCTTGTAAATCTCAGTTAGGCGGATTCAAATGGTTATGAGGTTTTGATAATTAAAAGATAAATAAAACATAAAATAAAATAAAGTTACTTATGTAATTCACTGGTGGAAATTTCAGATAAGCGTATGGAGATGCTTTGGTACTTCTGAACCTCTGCTTTCCTATTGCCTTCTTCCAACCATGCGTTACTTCCTTCCATGGCAAGCTGTAGGATCCTCTCAGTGAAAATGGTCCTCTACGGTTTCTGCACGGCTAATCAACTGTCGGATTTCTCGTCTTCGATGAAAAATACCAGGTACAGCTACCGCATGGCTAATCATCTGTTGGTTCCCGCTAGCGTCGAAATAGGATCCATTGATCCTTTTGCACACTGTCACTTGTGCCCAACATTCGCTGGTTTGAAGCTCGTCACAGTCATCCCTTCCCGGATCCTACTCGGAATACCACAGACAAGGTTTAGACTTTCCGGATCCCAGGATGCTGCCAATGATTCTAGCCTATTCCACGAAGATACTAATCTCACGAACTTGGTCCGTGTATTAGATATCCAAGAGAATATACTCCGGCTGTCGTCCAATGACTACGTTGAACATCATGTAGACCGTTTGTGGTTGTTAGGCACGTGGATCTTGGCTAAGCGAGTAACGATGATAGTGGGTGATTGTCACGGGTCACCCCTTCATTCTGACTTAATTGAATTAAGTACGAGAGTATATATTAGAGGAGAAGTAGGCGTGAATTGAATAGAAAAACAATAGTACTTGCATTAATTCATGAAGAACAACAGAGCTCCACACCTTAATCTATGGGGTGTAGAAACTCCACTGTAAAAAATACATAAGTAAAAAAGGTCTAAGCATGGCCGTGTGGCCAGTCTCCAATGTCTAAGGACTAAACGTCCAGAGATATGAATACAGTAGTAAAAAGTGCTATTTATACTAAACTAGTAACTTAGGTTTACAGAAAATGAGTAACTAAGTGCAGATAGTGCAGAAATCCACTTTCGGGGACCACTTGGTGTGTGCTTGGGCTGAGCATTCAAGATTTTTCGTGCATAGGCTGTTCCTGGAGTTAAACGCCAGCTTGGGTGCCAGTTTTGGCGTTTTACTCCAATTCTAGTGCCAGTTTAGGCGTTTTATGCCAGAAAGTTTTAGGCTGGCTTTGGATGCCAGTTTGGGCCATTAAATCTCAGGCAAAGTATGGATTATTAAATATTGCTGGAAAGCCCAGAATGTCTACTTTCCAACGCAATTGAGAGCATGCCAATTGGGCTTCTGTAGCTCCAAAAAATCCACTTCAAGTGCAGGAGGGTCAGAATTCAACAGCATCTGCAGTCCTTTTTCAGCCTCTGAATTAGATTTTTGCTCAGGTCCCTCAATTTCAGCTTGAAAATACCTGAAATCACAGAAAAATACACAAACACATAGTAAAGTCCAGAAATATGATTTTTGAATAAAAATTAATAAAAATATAATAAAAAGTAATTAAAACATACTAAAAACTATGTAAAACCAAAAAGGGTATAAATTATCCACTCATTATTATCAAACACAGGTGGTTGTGTGCACGCACGCATGCTGATTTCCTTCTTGTGCGTACGCACGCATCCTTGTGCGCACGCACGCATGGCTAAGCTCTCCTCCTTTGTTTTCTTCATGCTTTCTCCCTTTTTGCATGCTTTCTTCCGCTTCTACCAACCCATTCTTGCCTCTAGGACCTGAAATCACTCAACAAGCATATCACGGCATTGAATAGAATAAAAGTGGGATTAAATTGCTCAATTTAAACACAAAAAAGCATGTTTTCACATTTATGTCCAAATTAGGGAGATAACATGAAAGTATGCTATTTGAGTGCTTAAGTGTGAGTTCATGTGCTAGAATCCATCCAATTTGAGTCAAAATACACCAACAAATATGGACTCATCAAATATCTTTTGAAGTTATGAGAAAGTTTGATTTGTTAATCTGGTTTTTGGTTCATATAAACATGTGGTGAGCCCCTTCAAAATTTGATCCCGTGAAATCACCTATGCTATTTTTCAAGAAGGGTCAGCTAGTACTCCTTCCTTTACCTCCTGATTAAGGCCTGGATATGGCTTTGGAGCACATGGTAATGTCTTTGCCCCCTGTTCTACTTTTATGGTAAAGTTTAAAAACAATTACAAACTAAAAAGAGGAAATTTTTGTGCATGTGTTTTCATGGTGGAACATAGACATGGTTTTCTATATGACCCTGTGGAATCTTGTGAAATATGTAGGCAACCTCATCTAGTAGAATTGGACATTAAGGCATCGAGTGGAATCAAAGTGAGTTAAATTTAACTAATTAAAGGCGTAAAAAGTATGTTTTTAACCATTAAGCACAATTAGGAGAAATTCATGAAAACATGCTATTTTAGTGAATAAATAGGAGAAAATTTGACAAAATCCACCAAATTCAATATAAAATAAACCATAAAATTGTGGTTTATCAACCTCCCCACACTTAAACAATAGCATGTCCTCATGCTAAACTCATGAAAGACAAGAAAGGGGTATTAACATTTATTCAATGTAAACTACCTATATGCAACCTATCTACATGAATTCAACTACTTAGTCAAAATAAATCAATTTCCAAGAAAGCATATATGAACATAATGGATAAAGGTATTAACAACCAAATCAACTCTACAATTGAATTGAGTTATTGAAAAGAATTCACAAACTTGCAAGATGAGAAATAATAACCGGTGAAAACATAGAATTTGAGCAATCGAACCCTCACCGGATGTGTATCCACTCTAATCGCTCAAGTGTATAGGGTTGATTCACTCAATTCTCCTCTAATTATGCTTTCTAAGATTTATTTTTCATCTAACAATCAACAATTATTCAATGCATGTATACGTATATCATGAGGACTTATTCAAAGGTTGTAATGGAGCTAGGGTCAAGGTAAGGATACATATGGTCAAGTGAACTTGAAATTTGAATCTTTGATTAACTTAAACTTTCCACCTAACCTATGACAATCTATATAATTCAAAGCAAACCTAACTACCCATTCTTCACTTTTTTACACACTCATGCATTCTTTTCACTTCATATCCCATATTCATTTTCATTATTACTTTACCTTGGGACATTTTGTCCCTTTTTTATTGCTTTTCTTTTCTTTTTTTTTTTTCCTTTTCTTTTTCTTATTTTTTTCACAATAAGATATATGCAAAAGTATCAATGTGTATGGTTTTAAATATTTAATGCATGAGTATTTACCCAATTCCCAAGATCTTCAACAAAAATACAAAAAATACACTTTTATCTTAACCAATGTTTCCAAGCTTCCTCACACTTGAATGATATACACTCTCACTAGCTTAAGCTAATCAAAGATCCAAATAAGGGACATTTATTGTTTTCCGCTTTAAGGCTAGTAATGTGCTAAATTTAAGAACAAAAGGGGATTAAAATAGGCTCAAAGTTGGCTAACAATGGTGGACAAAAGGGTAAGGCCATTTGGGTAAGTGAGCTATTTGAAATAATGGCCCCAATCATATAAATGCATTCATACACAAAATAATGGACATAAAGAATCAAACAAATCAAAGATTACAATCATAGAAAGAGAATAATACACACAAGAAGGAAAATAGTGGTTATATGATGCAACTACACAATTAGGCTCAAAACTCACATGCTTATGTGTTCTTAGCTCAAAAATATATTCCACAATATATAATTCAGGCAAGTTTCAATGAATTTTTTTTATTCAAATCAATTGGAATGCCCTATAGATAAATTTCTTGAAAAATTTCATTATTTTGACTAAGCTTATTATATATATATATATGCAAACTAAGAAAATGCAACTAAAAATTCTAAAAGACTTAATAATAAAATAAAATAAAATGTAAAAGTGTTGGGATTAGAAATTTGTTACCCAAAAACGGCCGATCGGTCGGACAACCTCCCCACACTTAAAAAGTTTGCACCATCCTTGGTGCATTCAAAGATAAGCAAAGGGGTACGGCAACTTTCCGAATTACCCCCTTCAGCTGGTGGATCAACCGGTGCTACGTGTTCTTTCCTCTGCTTCCCTTTGTGCTAATGATTGCTCATCCTGAAGAATATGAAATAGACTAAAGTAAGATGAGAAAATGTAAAGGCACGGGAGCATAAATTTTTGGAATGAGGTAATGATCACTAAAATGAAGTGAGTGAATCAGTTTGTGACATGGATGAAAATAAGTGTCACAACTATACAAAAGAAGCATGCACTTCACTCATTCTAGTGCGCTTGAGATACTTCAATAAAAACTTGTAAGTTAGAACCAACAAACAAGTACTAAAGAAGCATAAAAGAATTCAAGCAATAATAAAACAATTGTGAAATGGATAATGCATGGGATTGGTTGATGTGTAAGCGGCTTCGATGAACCAAATGAAATATAGAACATACAAATCAAGCAATGACATACTTTGAATTTTGTTTGTAATATCTAATTGACATAGAAGGTGGAAGACATGGGTGCTATGAAACTTAGAAAAAGAGAGATAGAAATTAAAACCAATCACATAGCAAGCATGGTCTACAAAGTTTTAAAAAGCTCAAAAATATGTCACTAGGTTAGCTTACCATCCAAATTCACAATTCCAAAATCTCAATGTATGAACTAGGTAACGTAAATATGGGTCAATCATAAACAAGCATCACCTAACAAAAAGTGCATTGATGATACACAATGTCCTAACAATAGATAGTGAATTCAAATAACATGGTGGCCGCAATTCAAAAGATTTAGAAAGCTTTGAAGGCAATGTCACATGTACTTGGTATTTACAAATGTTAAGCATGAAAAACTCAAAACCAAGTAAAAAATTGTAACCGTAATAAAGAAATCCAACAATACACAATTTCAGCATCAAGAAATAGCAAATCAAATCAATAATCCAACACTTCTCCATAAAAATAGAAAATGAAAGTAATTAATTAGCTAATTAACTAAGAAACTAACAAACTAGTGGAGATGGTGGTGAATGGTGGTGGTGGATAATGGTTGAAAGGGAGAGGAGAAGAGAAGAGAAGGGAAGAAAAGAAATGAAAGAAGAGAAGAAAAGAAATGTGTGTGAATAGGGGTGCCCACACGTACGCGTCTAGAAGGCATACGCGTGATGAGAGAAAATAGAGAGTGATGCGTACGTGTGGAACGAAATTGTGCTAGACGCACAGTGTCCGCACCCTTCGCGCACAACTTTTTGTTTGGACCATGTGATGGCATAGTCCATGCACGATCCTAGCGCGATCTAAATTTTGGGGGTCACGCATACGCGTGATAGGGCCCTTTTTTTTAGAGACACACAAAAATAGAACTCAACACTCTCTTAACCTATAAACACTCTAAACCAACCAAAACTTAAACTTAACAAAAATCTTTTAGTTTTTGAAAACTTTTTCAAAAATTATTCAAACAAAACTTGCAATTCAATAAGAATGCAATTCAAAACAACTATTCTAAATCAAACATAAATCTAACGAGCACCTAGCAATCAAAGCAATATATGCAAAAATATAGAAAAGAAGGAAACTACCTAACAATTGCAACTCAATTCATTCATTGATTATATCTACAAAAGAAATGAAAAGAGTTTACCATGGTGGGGTGTCTCCCACCTAGCACTTTTATTTAAAGTCCTTAAGTTGGACATTTGGTGAGCTCCTTGTCATGGTGGCTTGTGCTTGTATTCATCCTTGAACTTCCACCAATACTTGGACTTCAAGTAAGCTCCAAATTTCAAAGTCAATAGCACCAAGCTTTGATGAAGTTCCACACAAGCTAAGGGCTCCCAAATTTGATCCTCTTTTGACAATCCAGGATCTCAAATCTTGTTTTCACATCCATCTTCAAGTTGATCATCATCATTCCACTCTGGTGGCAAGCAATCCGAATTCTCACTAAAGCTTCCAAACAACTTCCTAGACCTAAACAATCTAGCTCTACACCAAACCTTGCAATTAGATTTTGAGCTTTCAACCACAATGAACCTAGGATTATATTTTCAACCACTAACCATCTCCCTTTTGCTCTTAAAGCCACAAAGAGCTCTAAGTTGACCATCTGTCTCAAGCAAACCATATTCAAGAAGGAAAGTAAAGCTAAGGGATATGAATTTTACCCACTTGAATGGTGTAAAGGATGATGGTGACTCAGGAAGAGAGGTCTCCAACAACTTTGGCAATGTGATCTTCACTCCCTTTGACTCCTCTCTGATGACTTCTACCTCTTGATAAGCTTCTTCAACTTCAACCTCTTCCTCTCGGAGGTTGTTCAAATTCTTCCTTGACCTCTTTTTCAAGTCCAATGGGAGGGGATTCAATTGTAGATAAAAATTCTTCAATGATTGAATCCATCTCTTGATCAACCTCTTTAAACTCTTCAACCATGATATGCTTTGGAAGTTGTGCACTAGCCTCCTCCACATCAATATCAAGCTTCTTAGAAGAGGGCTCTATAATTATACATTCCCATGGAGGTTTGGCATCTCCTAAGTCTTCAAACACTTCTTCCTTTTCAACAATTACGACTTCTTCCAATTGTTCTAATACAAAGTCACATTCCTTATTCTCCACCAGAGTTTCTAATCTCTCCTTTATGCTACACTCATTAGATTCTCCACATGTGACCATGGGAGTACTTTGAGTGTCCAAGCGTTGGGAGGCCAAATTATTTACTACCTCAGTCAATGTAGCTATGAGTTCTAGTGTCCTCCTTTGAGCTTCACGTTGCTCTTGAAGTAATGAAGTGAGAAAGTCATCCATTGGGGCTTGGGATGGATAGGAGGGTGATGAGCGGATAATTTATATGCTTTTTGGCATTGTTTTTAGTATGTTTTAAGTATGTTTTAGTTAGTTTTTATTATATTTTTATTAGTTTTTAAATAAAAATCACATTTATGGACTTTACTATGAGTTTGTGTATTTTTCTGTGATTTCAGGTATTTTCTGGCTGAAATTGAGGGACCTGAGCAAAAATCTGATTCAGAGGCTGAAAAAGGACTGCAGATGCTGTTGGATTCTGACCTCTCTGCATTCGAAGTGGATTTTCTGGAGCTACAGAAGCCCAATTGACGCGCTCTCAAATGCGTTGGAAAGTAGACATCCCGGGCTTTCCAGCAATATATTATAGTTTATACTTTTCTCGAGATTTGATGGCCCAAACCGGTGTTCCAAGTCAGCAAAGAAATTCTGGCGTCAAAACGCCAGAACTGGCATAAAAGCTGGAGTTAAACGCCCAAACTGGCACAAAAGCTGGCGTTTAACTCCAAGAAAAGTCTCTACACATGAATGCTTCAATGCTCAGTCCAAGCACATACCAAGTGGGCATAGAAGAATATTTCTGCATTAATTACCTATTTCTGTAAACCCTAGGCTACTAGTTCTCTATAAATAGGACCTTTTGCTATTGTATTTTCATACTTTTACATACTTTTGATCTTGCAATACTTTTCATCTTAGGGAGGTTGGACATTCGGCCATGCCTAGACCTTTTGTTCTTATGTATTTTCAATGGTGGAATTTCTACACACTATAGATTAAGGTGTGGAGCTCTGCTGTTCTTCATGAATTAATGCAAAGTACTATTGTTTTTCTATTCAACTCAAGCCTATTTCTTCTCTAAGATATACACTCGTTCTTCAACTTGAAGAAGGTGATGATTCGTGACACTCGTCATCATTCTCACCTATGAACGCGTGCCTGACAACCACTTCCGTTCTACTTGCAATAGCTTGAGTGCGTATCTCTTAGCCTCCTGGTTCATGACGCATGGTTGCCTCGCCTGACAATCGAGCCTTCCATTCCGTGAGATCAGAGTCTTCGTGGTATAGGCTAGAATCAATTGGTAGCATTCTTGAGATTTGGAAAGTCTAAACCTTGTCTGTGGTATTCCGAGTAGGATCTGGGAAGGAATGACTGTGACGAGCTTCAAACTCGCGAGTGTTGGGCGTAGTGACAAACGCAAAAGGATCAATGGATCCTATTCCAACATGATCGAGAGCCAACAGCTGATTAGCCGTGCGGTGATAGCGCATTTGGACCATTTTCACTGAGAGGATGGGAGGTAGCCATTGACAACGGTGAAACCCAACATAAGCTTGCCATGGAAATGAGTATGAATGATTGGAAGAAGGCAATAGGAAAGCAGAAGTTTAGGAGGAACAAATCATCTTCATACGCTTATCTGAAATTCTCACCAATGAATTACATAAGTATCTCTATCTTATTTTATATTTTATTCATCTTTTAATTATCAATTCTCCATAACCATTTGAATCTGCCTGACTGAAATTTACAAAATGACCATAGCTTGCTTCAAGCCGACAATCTCCGTGGGATCGACCCTTACTCACGTAAGGTTTATTACTTGGACGACCCAGTGCACTTGCTGCTTAGTTGTGCGGAGTTGTGATAAAGAGTTGAGATTACAATTGTGCGTACCAAGTTGTTGGCGCCATTGATGATCACAATTTCATGCACCAAGTTTTCGGCGCCGTTGCTAGGGATTGTTCGTGTTTGGACAACTGACGGTTCATCTTGTTGCTTAGATTAGGTAATTTTATTTTATGTTTAAGCTTTTTACTTTTTGTTTTTGAAAAAACTTTTCAAAAATACAAAAAAAAATTTCTATTCTGTTCTTCAGAGTTTTTAAGAATGAATTCTAGAGTTTCATGAATATTTGTTGAAGTCTGGCTGGTTGTGAAACCATGTCTAAACTTTTGGATCGAGGTTTCAACTTATCATCACAAGAGCTTATTGATTTCTATCAATTTTGCTATTGAAAGTATTGATCTGTTAAAGCTTGGCTGGCCATTGGCCATGTCTAGTGTTTTAAACCGAAGCTTTCACTGAAAGCTTGGCTGGCTAGTAAGCCATGTCTAATTCCTGGACCGGAGTTTTAGACTAACATTGCATGATTCCTGGAATTCTTATTAAAATTTTTGAATCTCTTTATTATCTTTTCCAAATAATTTTTGAAAAATCACAAAAAAAATTTACAAAATTTTAAAATAAAAAATATTTTATGTTTCTTGTTTGAGTCTAGTGTCTAATTTTAAGTTTGGTGTCAATTGCATGTCTTTGTTCTTCTTGCATTTTTTGAATATATGAATTTTGTTCTTCATTAATCTTCAAGTTGTTCTTGATGATTTCCTTGCTCTGATCTTTAAATTCTTCTGTTTTGTGTGTTTTGTTGTTTTTCATATGCATTCTCAATTTGTTAGTGTCTCTAATATGAAAATTTCTAAGTTTGGTGTCATGCATGCATTGTTTATTTGATTTTAGTTTTCCATGATTAGTTGCATTTTGTTGTTTCTCATCATTAAAAATTCAAATTTTTTTCTCAAGTCAATAATACAGAGAATTAAAGATTCAGAACATGCAGCAGAGGAATTACACAGAAAAAGCTGGGCATTCAAAACACCCAGTGAGGAAGGAAAACTGGCGTTTAAATGCCAGCCAGGGTACCTGATTGGGCGTTAAACACCCAAAAGGGTAGTATTTTGGGCGTTAAACACCAGAATGGATACCATTCTGGGCGTTTAAGGCCAGGAGGACACAAGAGGGAAGATTTTGTTTTCAATTCAAATCTTTTACAAATTTTCATAATTTTTCAAAATCAAATCTTTTTCAAATCATATCTTTTCAATCATATCTTTTCAAAATCAATTTCTTTCCATTTTATATTTTTTTACTATTTTCGAAAATCCTTGCTACAATTAATGATTTAATTTAAAATTTTCAAGTTGTTACTTGCCTATTAAGAAAGGATCAAATTTTAAATTCTAGAATAATATCTTCTAATTTCTTGTTAGTCAAGTAATCAACTTTAATTTTAAAACTTTCTTTTTTTCATTTGATTTTCAATCATATCTCCTCCATCACATCTTTTTCAAAATAATTTTCAATCATATCTTTTTGATTTCTAATTTTAAAATCTTTTTCAAAATTACTTAACTACTTTCTCAACATTAATTTTCGAAGATCATCAATCAATTTTTCAAAATTTCTTTTAATTATTTCAAAATCTTTTTAATTTGTTTTCAAAAATTCTTCCCCCCATTCTCACATTTTTCTATTTAAGGGACTAGCACTCTTCCTCAATGTGCAATTCGGACTCCCTCTCTCTATAAGTTCGAATTCTCTCCTCTCTACCTCCTCCTTCTATTCTTCTTTTCCTCTGACATCTCAAGGAATCTCTATACTGTAACATAGAGGATTCCATACTTTCTTCTTCTCTCTCTTTTATATGAGCAGGGGTAAAGACAAAGACATTCTTGTTGAGGCTGATCCTGAACCTGAAAGGACCTTGAAGAGAAAGCTAAGAGAAGCTAAAGTACAACTCTCTGTAGAGGACCTAACAGAGCTTTTCAAACAATAAGAAGCCATGGCAGCTGAAAACAACAACAATGCCAACAATGCAAGGAAGGTGCTTGGTGACTTTACTGCACCTACTCCCGACTTCTATGGAAGAAGCATCTCTATCCCTGCCATTGGAGCAAACAACTTTGAGCTTAAGCCTCAATTAGTTTCTCTAATGCAACAGAATTGCAAGTTTCATGGACTTTCATTAGAAGATCCTCATCAGTTCTTAGTTGAATTCTTGCAAATCTGTGATACTGTTAAGACCAATGGGGTTGACCCAGAGGTCTACAGACTTATGCTCTTCCCTTTTGCTGTAAGAGACAGAGCTAGGAAATAGTTGGATTCACAACCTAAGGAAAGCCTGAACTCTTGGAAAAAGCTAGTCAATGCCTTATTGGCAAAGTTCTTTCCACCTCAAAAATTGAGTAAGCTTGATGAGAGGATATTTTATATGCTTTTTGGGGTTAATTTCATATAGTTTTGAGTATGTTCTAGTTAGTTTTTAGTCTATTTTCATTAGTTTTTAGGAAAAATTCATATTTCTGGACTTTACTATGAGTTGTGTGTTTTTCGGTAATTTCAGGTATTTTTCTGGCTGAAATTGAAGGAGCTGAGCAAAAATCGGATTCAGGCTGAAAAAGGACTGCTGATGTTGTTGGATTCTGACCTCCCTGCACTCAAAGTGGATTTTCTGGAGCTACAAAACTCGAAATGGCGTGCTTCCAATTGCGTTGGAAAGTAGACATCCAGGGCTTTCCAGAATTATATAATAGTCCATACTTTGCACAAGGATAGATGACGTAAACTGGCGTTCAACGCCAGTTCTCTGCCCAATTCTGGCGTCCAGCGCCAGAAAAGGATCAAAAGCTGGAGTTGAACGCCCAAACTGGCACAAAAACTGGCGTTCAACTCCACAAATGGCCTCTGCACGTGAATTTCTTAAATCTCAGCCCCAGCACACACCAAGTGGGCCCCAGAAGTGGATCTCTGCATCATCCATCATAGTTTACTCATTTTTTGTAAACCTAGGCTACTAGTTTAGTATTTAAACAACTTTTAGAGACTTATTTTGTATCTCTCATGAAATTTTAGATCTAAACTTTGTACTCTTTGACGGCATGAGTCTCTAAACTCCATTGTTGGGGGTGACGAGCTCTGCTGTGTCTCGATGAATTAATGCAAGTATTTCTGTTTTCTATTCAAACACACTTGTTCCTATCTAAGATGTTCATTCGCGCTTAACTGTAATGAAGGTGATGATTTGTGACTCTCATCAGCATTCTCAACCCATGAACGTGTGCCTGACAACCACCTCCGTTCTATATCAGATTGAATGAGTATCTCTTAGATCTCTTAATCAGAATCTTCGTGGTATAAGCTAGAATTGAGGGCGGCATTCATGAGAATCCGGAAAGTCTAAACCTTGTCTGTGGTATTCCGAGTAGGATTCAAAGATTGAATGACTGTGACGAGCTTCAAACTCCTGAAGGCTGGGCGTTAGTGACAAACGCAAAGGAATCAAGGGATTCTATTCCAACCGGATCGAGAACCAACCGGTGATTAGCCATGCTGTGACAGAGCGCGTGAGCGTAGTTTTCACTGGAAGGATGGAAGGTAGCCATTGACAACGGTGATCCACCAATACACAGCTTGCCATAGGAGGACGTGCGTGCGTGAACAAGAAGACAGAGGAATGCAGAGATTCAGAAGACAAAGCATCTCCAAAACTCCAACATATTCTCCATTACTGCATAACAAGTAACCTTTAATCCATGCTCTCTTGTTTATTTACAATTCAACTGATAAACATAATTGACTTCCTGACTAAGATTTACAAGATAACCATAGATTGCTTCAAACCAACAATCTCCGTGGGATTCGACCCTTACTCACGTGAGGTATTACTTGGACGACCCAGTGCACTTGCTGGTCAGTGGTACGAGTTGTGAAAAGTGTGATTCACAATTTGTGCACCAAGTTTTTGGCGCCGTTGCCGGGGATTGTTCGTGTTTGGACAACTAACGGTTTATTTTGTTGCTTAGATTAGGAAAAATTTCTCTTTTTTTTTTGTTTAGAGTCTCTTATTATTGTCATGTTAAAATTTTAGAATCCTTATTTTCTTTTTAAAAATCTTTTTCAAAAAAATAATTTTTCTACTAAATTATGTGCCAAATTTTAAGTTTGGTGTTCGTCCTTCATGTTCTTGTGTTCTTGTGAGTCTTCAAAGTGTTCTTGAGTTTTTCTCGTGTCTTGATCTTAAAATTTTTAAGTTTGGTGTTCCTTGGTGTTTTCCCTCCAAAATTCTCGAAAATAAGGAGCATTAGATCTAAAAATTTTAAATCTTGTGCTATCTTATTGTTTTTCTCTTTCCTCTTAAAAATAAAAAATTTCTTTTCTCTCTATTTTAAAAACAATTTTTCGAAATATATTTCTAAAAATTCAGATTTTTATTTCAAAATTTAAAACTTTTTTTTTCAAAATCATCATATCCTTTTCAAAACTTCCTAACCACTTTCTCTCTCCTCAGTTTTTCGAAAATCTTCACTCAATTTTTATTTATTTTATTTTATTTTCGAAATAAATATATAAATAAATAAATAAAAATATTTTTTCTATTTTACATCATCTCCCTTTCTCCATCATGGACCTAAGCGGAAATGAACAGTCTAGGAGGACTCTGGGGTCATATTCTAACCCCTCTACTGCTTCATATGGGAGTAGTATCTGCATACCCTCCATTGGACTCAGTAGCTTTGAGTTGAATCCTCAGCTCATTATCATGGTGCAGCAAAGTTGCCAGTATTCCGGTCTTCCACAGGAAGAACCTATAGAGTTTCTGGCACAGTTTCTACAGATTGCTGACACAGTACATGATAAAGAAATAGATCAGGATGTCTACAGACTATTACTGTTTCCATTTGCTGTAAAAGATCAAGCTAAGAGGTGGTTGAATAACCAACCTAAGGCCAGCATAAAGACATGGAAACAGCTGACATAAAAATTCCTGAATCAGTACTTTCCCCCAAAATGGATGACACAACTAAGGCTGGACATTCAAGGCCTTAAACAAGGAGATAATGAATCTCTTTATGATGCCTGGGAAAGATACAGAGAGATGCTACGAAAATGCCCCTCTGAAATGTTTTCAGAGTGGGTTCAGTTAGACATCTTCTATTATGGGCTTGCAGAAGGAGCTCAGATGTCTCTTGATTACTCAGCTGGTGGATCTATCCACATGAGAAAGACAATTGAAGAGGATCAAGAGCTCATTGATACAGTTGCCAGGAATCAGCATCTGTACCTAAGCAATGACTCTTCCATGAAAGAAGAGGTTAAGACAGCAACTGCTGAACTCAGTCCTGTAAAACAAGCTGCTGAATTCAATCAGTAATTGGACTTTCTAACAAAGCAGTTAGCCGAATTCAAAGAAAGGTTACAAGAGACAAGGATGGCTAATATACATATGGACGAACAGTTTAAGCAAACAAAGCAGCAGCTGTCAAGGCAAATAGCAGAAGAATGCCAAGCAGTGCAACTAAAAAGTGGGAAAACATTAAATACCCCACCTCAAGGAAGCAAAAAGCTAAGAAATGAGCAAACCACCTAAAATTCACCTGAGGACAGTAAGAGCCTAGGGAAAAGTAATTCTGGAACTAAAACGCCAGAAAATGGGTGGAAGGCTGGCGCTGAACGCCCAGACCATGCTCAGGACTGGCGTTCAACGCCAGAAACAAGGCAGGACTGGCGTTCAACGCCAGAAATGGGCAAGGATCTGGCGTTGAACGCCCAAAATGGGCACAGTTTTGGCGTTTAAACACCAGGAGCAGACAAGGAGTTGGCGTCTAACGTCACTCCAGTTTCTAACTCTGGCACTCAATTGCCAGTGAGGGATCAGACACACACAAATGCTGATAACAACCCCTCTAAAAAAGCTTCTTCAACCACTTCTGTAGGCAATAAACCTGCAGCAACTAAGGTTGAAGAATATAAAGCCAAGATACCTTATCCTTAAAAACTCCGGAAAGAGGAGCAGGATAAGCAATTTGCTCGCTTTGCAGATTATCTCAGGACTCTTGAAATAAAGATTCCATTTGCAGAAGCACTTGAGCAAATACCTTCTTATGCCAATTTCATGAAAGAAATCTTG
Source organism: Arachis hypogaea (assembly GCF_003086295.3). Taxonomy (NCBI): domain Eukaryota; kingdom Viridiplantae; phylum Streptophyta; class Magnoliopsida; order Fabales; family Fabaceae; genus Arachis; species Arachis hypogaea. The sequence goes on from NC_092046.1 coordinate 52,572,881, forward strand.
AGTCATAAGAAGGATTGGAGAGAAACAGAAAGAGTTCTCCTCACTGAAGAATGCAGTGCAGTCATTCTGAAAAGCTTTCCTGAAAAGCTTAAAGACCCTGGGAGCTTTCTGATACCATGCATATTAGACGATAATTGTACCAAGACAGCTTTATGCAATCTTGGGACAAGCATCAACCTAATACCTGCATCCACTATCAGAAAGCTTGGCTTAACTGAAGAAGTTAAACCAACCCGGATATGTCTCCAACTTGCTGATGGTTCTACTAAATACCCATCAGGCGTGATTGAAGACATGATTGTCAGAGTTGGGCCATTCGCCTTTCCCACTGACTTTGTTGTGCTGGAGATGGAGGAGCACAAAAGTGCTACTCTCATTCTAGGAAGACCCTTCCTAGCAACTGGACGATCCCTCATTGACGTCCAACAGGGGGAAATAACCCTGAGAGTCAATGATGATGAGTTCAAGCTGAACGCTGTCAAAGCCATGCAGCATCCAGACACATCAAAAGACTGCATAAAAGTTGATCTTATTGACTCTTTGGTAGAAGAGATCAACATGGCTGAAAGTCTTGAATCAGAGTTAAAAAACATCTTTAAAGATGTTCAGCCTGATTTAGAGGATTCAGAGGACATGAAAGAGCCTCTGAAATTTCTTCTGGAAGAGGAGAAACCTCCTAAACCCGAGCTCAAGCCATTACCACCATCCTTGAAATAAGCTTTTCTGGGAGAAGGTGACACTTTTCCAGTGATCATAAGCTCTGCTTTAAATTCACAGGAAGAGGAGGCACTTATTCAGGTGCTAAGGACACACAAGACAGCTCTTGGGTGGTCCATAGGTGACCTTAAGGGCATAAGCCCAGCTAGATGCATGCACAAAATCTTATTGGAGGATAATGCCAAACCAGTGGTTCAACCACAGAGGCGGCTAAATCCAGCCATGAAAGAAGTAGTGCAGAAAGAGGTCACCAAACTACTAGAGGCTGGGATTATTTATCCTATTTTTGATAGCCCCTGGGTGAGCCCTGTCCAAGTCGTCCCAAAAAAGGGAGGCATGACAGTGATTCATAATGAAAAAAATGAACTGGTTCCTACAAGAACAGTTACAGGGTGGCGCATGTGTATTGACTATAGAAGGCTCAATACAGCCACCAGAAAGGATCATTTTCCTTTACCATTCATAGACCAGATGCTAGAAAGACTAGCAGGTCATGATTATTACTGCTTTTTGGATGGCTACTCAGGCTATAACCAGATTGCAGTAGATCCCCAGGATCAAGAGAAAACAACATTCACATGTCCATCCGGAGTGTTTGCTTATAGAAGGATGCCATTTGGGCTATGTAACGCGCCTACAACCTTCCAGAGATGCATGATCTCTATTTTCTCTGATATGGTGGAAAAATTTCTGGAAGTCTTCATGGATGACTTCTCAGTATATGGAGACTCATTCAGCTCCTGTCTTGATCACCTGAAACTTGTTCTGAAAAGATGCCAAGAGACCAACCTAGTTTTAAACTGGGAAAAGTGTCACTTCATGGTGACTGAAGGAATTGTCCTTGGGCATAAAATCTCAAACAAGGGAATAGAGGTGGATCAAGCAAAAATAGAGGTAATTGAAAAATTACCACCACCTGCCAATGTTAAGGCAATCAAAAGCTTTCTGGGGCATGCAGGATTCTATAGGCGGTTTATAAAGGATTTTTCAAAAATCGCAAAACCTCTAAGCAATCTGCTAGCTGCTGACACGCCATTTGTGTTTGACACAGAGTGCCTGCAGGCGTTTGAAACGCTGAAAGCTAAGCTGGTCACAGCACCAGTCATTTCTGTACCAGACTGGACGTTACCATTTGAGCTAATGTGTGATGCCAGTGATCATGCCATTGGTGCAGTATTGGGACAGAGGCATGACAAGCTTCTGCATGTCATTTATTATGCCAGTCGCGTTCTAAATGATGCCCAGAAAAATTACACAACCACAGAAAAAGAATTATTTGCAGTGGTTTACGCCATTGACAAGTTCAGATCATACTTAGTAGGATTAAAAGTGATTGTGTATACTGACCATGCTGCTCTTAAATATCTACTCACAAAGCAGGATTCAAAACCCAGGCTCATCAGATGGGTATTGCTTCTGCAAGAGTTTGATATAGAAATAAGAGACAGAAAAGGGACAGAGAACCAAGTGGCTGATCATCTGTCCCGGATAGAGCCAGTGGAAGGGACGTCCCTCCCCTTTCTTGAGATCTCTGAGACGTTTCCTGATGAGCATTTATTTGCCATTTAGGAAGCACCATGGTTTGCCGATATTGCAAACTATAAAGCTGCAAGGTTCATACCCAAGGAGTACAACAGGATACAAAAGAAGAAATTAATTACTGATGTAAAGTATTACTTGTGGGATGAACCCTATCTCTTTAAGAGATGTGCAGACGGAATAATCCGTAGGTGTGTGCCTAGAGAAGAGGCACAGAGGATCCTATGGCATTGCCATGGATCTCAATATGGAGGCCATTTCGGAGGTGAGCGAACAGCCACCAAGGTCCTCCAATGTGGCTTCTATTGGCCCACACTCTATAAAGATTCCCGAGAGTTTGTACGTAACTGTGACAGTTGCCAAAGAGCTGGTAATCTGCCTCATGGTTACGCCATGCCTCAACAAGGAATCTTGGAAATTGAGTTGTTTGACGTATGGGGAATTGACTTCATGGGACCTTTCCCACCATCATACTCAAACACTTATATTCTGGTGGCAGTTGACTATGTATCAAAATGGGTTGAGGCTATTGCCACACCCACCAATGATACTAAAACAGTGCTGAAGTTCCTTCAGAAACACATCTTTAGCAGGTTTGGTGTCCCTAGAGTACTAATCAGTGATGGGGGCACTCACTTCTGCAATAAACAGCTTTACTCTGCCATGGTTTGGTATGGAATTCGCCACAAGGTGGCCACTCCATATCATCCACAAACCAATGGGCAAGCTAAAGTCTCTAATAGAGAATTAAAGAGAATCCTAGAACGGACAGTAAATACCCGTAGAAAGGATTGGGCACGGAGCTTGGATGATGCTCTGTGGGCTTACAGGACAGCATTCAAGACCCCTATAGGTACCTCTCCATACCAACTCCTGTATGGTAAGACATGTCACCTGCCCGTGGAACTAGAACATAAGGCCTACTGGGCAACCAGATTCCTAAACTTTGATGCCAAACTAGCAGGAGAAAAATGATTGCTCCAGCTAAATGAGCTAGAGGAATTCAGATTAACAGCTTTCGAAAATGCCAAGCTTTATAAAGAAAAATAAAAAAAGTGGCATGACAGAAAGCTGTCATCTAGAATGTTTGAACCAGGACAGAAGGTTCTGTTGTTTAACTCTAGACTCAGGCTATTCCCCGAGAAACTGAAATCCCGGTGGAGGGGACCATACGTGATTACAAGTGTATCACCATATGGTTATGTGGAGCTTCAAGATATTGATTCTGATAAGAAGTTCATTGTCAATGGACAGAGAATCAAGCATTATCTTGAAGGCAACATTGAGCAAGAATGCTCAAGGCTGAAGCTAGATTAAAAGCTCAGCAAGGTCCAGCTAAAGACAATAAAGAAGCGCTTGCTGGGAGGCAACCCAGCCATGGGGCAACAATCCTCTAAGAATTTTGCCCTATTTTTATTTTTATTTTCATTTGTTTATATAAAGTTCACTGACACTACAGTGAGGAATCATTTACAGAAGACCTCAGCACTCAAAACAGAGAAAAAGAGCTCACTGGCAAGAAAACGCCAGTAATGGTAGCAATCTGGGCGTTCAACGCCAGAAAAGGGCACCCACTGGGCGTTGAACGCCCAGGAGAGCAGCAATTGGGCGCTGAACGCCCAAAACAGGCAGTGTTTGGACGTTCAAATGCCAGGAAGGCAGGGAGGAGCCAAATTCATTTTTTTCCGCACGTTTTTTCCATTCTAATTTCAAATTTGATGTTTCAATGCATGATTTTACATTAACATGTCAAGAACCCTGATTTCTAAACTCCATAATTTCTAAAAACCCTACCACTAAAAATATCAAATGTATTTTAATCCATAAGCACCAGGCATCTTTGCAAATTCAATCCAACTCTTTTCAAAATTTTTTTTTACAAATCTATCTTTTTCAACTCATCAATATCTTTTTCAAAACCTCCACTTTATCTTTTTCAAAAAATTAAATCTATCTTTCTCAAAAATCTTTCATATCCTCTCAATTTTAAACTATATCTTCTTTTATCATATCTTCTATCTTATCTTTTCCAAATAAATCTTTTTATCATATCTTTATCTCTTTTTTCGAAAACCCACCCCCCCTTATAAATTTGAGTTCGGCCTCCCTCCTCCCCCATCAACAATTGCCCCTAGCTCTCCTTCTATCCCTCTCCTTTCTCTTCTTTTACTTGAGGACAAGCAAACCTCTAAGTTTGGTGTGTTTATCCGCAATCACTAAGATCATGGCCCCCAAAGGAAAACAACCCACTCCAAGAGGCAAGAAAGAGAGCGTTCCAAAACCACTTTGGAATCAAGGGAAGTTCTTATCTAAAGAACATTCGGACCATTATAACAAAATAATGGGTCTGAGATCAGTGATCCCGGAAGTTAGATTCGATCTAAAAGAAGATGAATACCTAGAGATCCAGGAGCAAATTCGAATCAGGAGCTGGGAAGTCCTAGCTAATCCTGAAACAAAAGTGGGAAGGAACATGGTCCAGGAGTTCTATGCTAATATGTGGCAAACTGACAAGCAGAAACTATCTGGGACTGCTCTCTATGACTATCGGACCATGGTCAGAGGAAAGATTGTTCATACCCACCCTGACAGGATCAGGGAGATCTTAAAGCTACCTCAGCTGAAGGATGATTCAGACTCCTTCAACAGGAGGATGATGAGAGCAGACAAGGGCCTGGATAAGATTCTAGAGGACATATGTATCCCTGGAGCCAGGTGGACCACCAACACAAAGGGTGTCCCAAATCAACTCAAGAGAGAGGATCTCAAACCAGTCGCCAGAGGATGGCTAGACTTCATTGGGCATTCTCTGTTGCCTACTAGCAACCGTTCTGAAGTCACAGTTAAAAGAGCAGTGATGATCCATTGCATCATGATGGGAAAGGAAGTGGAGGTTCATCAGCTAATTTCAGCTGAACTCTACAAAATTGCTAACAAAAATTCTAAAGAGGCCAGGTTGGCTTATCCAAGCGTGATTTCTCTGCTCTGCAAGGACGCTGGAGTAAGGATGGGAATAACTGAGTATATCTCAGTTGAGAAGCCAATCACCAAAGCATCAATGGAAAAACAACAAGCACAGGATGATCCATCAAGAAGAGAGCACAGGAATTCCTCCCAGAGATCCCTCAATCTGAATACTGGGAGTATCTTGAGACGTCTGTTACCAAGATACAGGAAGCTATGGAGCAAATAATAAAAGAACAGAAGGAACACAGTCAAATGCTGACCTATATGTTTAAAGAACAAGAGGAGCAAGGGCGTGACTTAAGGGAATTGAAGTGCCAAAAGTCTTCTCTTGTAGGACCAAGCACCCCAAGGATCAGAGGAACCCCCGTTCCCCCAGAATAAAGGTTGTTAATTTCCAATTTCTGCCTTAACTCTGTGACAGTGTCCTTATAGAAGTTTACCTTAGGAGTCATATAGTAGTAATTAGTATCTATTTTGATTTTATCTCCAATTAAGCTATAGTTTATTTTTCTCATCATCAGCAAACATGAATAAAGTAGTAGATCTTTTGAATAAGAGGCAATAAAATTTCGAGTTTTAATAAGAGAAATTCTAATTAGTTAAATGTGGTGGCAATGCTTTCTGTCTTCTGAATGAATGCTTGAACAATGCATATGTCTTTTGAATTTGTTGTTTAAGACTGTTAAATATGTTGGCTCTTGAAAGAATGATGAACATGAGACATGTTATTGATAATCTGAAAAATCATAAAAATGATTCTTGAAGCAAGAAAAAGCAACAAAGAACAAAGCTTACAGAAAAAAAAATATATATATAGGCAAAAAAAAAAAAGAAAAAAAAATTAGAAAGAAAAAGAAAAAGCAAGCAGAAAAAGCCAAAAGCTCTTAAAACCAAGAGGCAAGAGCGAAAAGCCAATAACCCTTAAAACCAAAAGGCAAGGGCAAATAAAAAGGATCCCAAGGCTTTGAGCATCAGTGGATAGGAGGATCTAAAGGAATAAAATCCTGGTTTAAGCGGCTAAACCAAGCTGTCCCTAACCATGTGCTTGTGGCGTGAAGGTGTCAAGTGAAAACTTGAGACTGAGCGGTTAAAGTCAAGGTCCAAGGCAAAAAGAAGAGTGTGCTTAAGAACTCTGGACACCTCTAATTGGGGACTTTAGCAAAGCTGAGTCACAATCTGAAAAGGTTCACCCAGTTATGTGTCTATGGCATTTATGTATCCGGTGGTAATACTGGAAAAACAAAGTGCTTAGGGCCATGGCCAAGACTCGTAAAATAGATGTGTTCAAGAATCATCAGACTGAAATAGGAGAATCAATAACACTATCTGAATTCTAAGTTCCTATAGATGCCAATCACTCTGAGCTTCAATGGATAAAGTGAGATGCCAAAACTGTTCAGAAGCAAAAAGCTACTAGTCCCGCTCATCTAATTAAAATCTGAGCTTCACTCAAAAACTCTGAGATATTATTGCTTCTCAACCTATTAGTCTTCTATTTTATTTGTCTAGTTGCTTGAGGACAAGCAACAGTTTAAGTTTGATGTTGTGATGAGCGGATATTTTATATGCTTTTTGGGGTTAATTTCATATAGTTTTGAGTATGTTCTAGTTAGTTTTTAGTCTATTTTCATTAGTTTTTAGGAAAAATTCATATTTCTGGACTTTACTATGAGTTGTGTGTTTTTCTGTAATTTCAGGTATTTTTCTGGCTGAAATTGAAGGAGCTGAGCAAAAATATGATTCAGGCTGAAAAAGGACTGCTGATGCTGTTGGATTCTGACCTCCCTGCACTCAAAGTGGATTTTCTGGAGCTACAGAACTCGAAATGGCATGCTTCCAATTGCGTTGGAAAGTAGATATCCAGGGCTTTCCAGCAATATATAATAGTTCATACTTGCACAAGGATAGACGACGTAAACTGGCGTTCAACGCCAGTTCTCTGCCCAATTCTGGCGTCCAGCGCCAGAAAAGGATCAAAAGCTGGAGTTGAACGCCCAAACTGGCACAAAAACTGGCGTTCAACTCCACAAATTGCCTCTGCACGTGAATTGCTTAAATCTCAGCCCCAGCACACACCAAGTGGGCTCCAGAAGTGGATCTCTGCATCATCCATCATAGTTTACTCATTTTTTGTAAACCTAGGCTACTAGTTTAGTATTTAAACAACTTTTAGAGACTTATTTTGTATCTCTCATGACATTTTAGATCTAAACTTTGTACTCTTTGACGGCATGAGTCTCTAAACTCCATTGTTGGGGGTGAGGAGCTCTGCTGTGTCTCGATGAATTAATGCAAGTATTTCTATTTTCTATTCAAACACGCTTGTTCCTTTCTAAGATGTTCATTCGCGCTTAACTGTAATGAAGGTGATGATTCGTGACACTCATCACCATTCTCAACCCATGAACGTGTGCCTGACAACCACCTCCGTTCTATATCAGATTGAATGAGTATCTCTTAGATCTCTTAATCAGAATCTTCGTGGTATAAGCTAGAATTGAGGGCGGCATTCATGAGAATCCGGAAAGTCTAAACCTTGTCTGTGGTATTCCGAGTAGGATTCAAGGATTGAATGACTGTGACGAGCTTCAAACTCCTGAAGGCTGGGCGTTAGTGACAAACGCAAAGGAATCAAGGGATTCTATTCCAACCGGATCGAGAACCAACCGGTGATTAGCCGTGCTGTGACAGAGTGCGTGAGCGTAGTTTTCACTGGAAGGATGGAAGGTAGCCATTGACAACGGTGATCCACTAACTCACAGCTTGCCATAGGAGGACGTGCATGCGTGAACAAGAAGACAGAGGAAAGCAGAGATTCAGAAGACAAAGCATCTCCAAAACTCCAACATATTCTCCATTACTGCATAACAAGTAACCTTTAATCCATGCTCTCTTGTTTATTTGCAATTCAACTGATAAACATAATTGACTTCCTGACTAAGATTTACAAGATAACCATAGATTGCTTCAAACCAACAATCTCCGTGGGATTCGACCCTTACTCACGTGAGGTATTACTTGGACGATCCAGTGCACTTGCTGGTCAGTGGTACGAGTTGTGAAAAGTGTGATTCACAATTTGTGCACCAAAGCTTAGAGTGGAAGTCCAAACCTTCAGATAGAAGAAAGGTGAATCACTCTATGAAGCTTGGGAAAGATACAAGCAATTGATCAAAAGGTGTCCTTCTGACATGCTTTCAGAGTGGAGCATCATAGGTATCTTCTATGATGGTCTGTCTGAACTGTCCAAGATGTCATTTTTGATAGCTCTGCTGGAGGATCTCTTCATCTGAAGAAGACGCCTGTAGAAGCTCAGGAACTCATTGAAATGGTCGCAAATAACCAATTCATGTACACTTCTGAAAGGAATCCTGTGAATAATGGGACGAATCAGAAGAAAGGAGTTCTTGAGATTGACACTCTGAATGCCATATTGGCTCAAAATAAAATATTGACTCAGCAAGTCAATATGATTTCTCAGAGTCTGTCTGGAATGGAAGCAGCAACAGGCAGTACCAAAGAAGCTTCATTTGAAAAAGAAGCTTATGATCCTGAGAACCCAGCAATGGAATAGGTAAATTACATGGGAGAATCCTATGGAAACACCTATAATTCTTCATGGAGAAATCATCCAAATCTCTCATGAAAGGACCAACAGAGGCCTCAATAAGGCTTTAACAACAGTAATGGTGGAAGAAATAGGTTTAGCAATAGCAAGCCTTTTTCATCATCTTCTCAGCAACAGACAGAGAATTCTAAGCAGAGCCATTCTAACTTAGCAACCATAGTCTCTGATCTAATTAAAATCACTCAAAGTTTCATGACTGAAACAAGATCCTCCATTAGAAATTTGGAGGCACAAGTGGGTCAGCTAAGTAAGAAAGTTACTGAACTCCCTCCTAGTACTCTCCTAAGCAATACAGAAGAGAACCCAAAGAGAGAATGCAAGGCCATAAACACATCCCACATGGCCGAATGTATAGAAGAGGGAAAGGCAGTGATTTCTACTGAGGAAGACCTCAATGGGCGTCCACTGGCCTCCTTGGAGTTCCCTAATGAGGAACCATGGGAATCTGAGGCTCACACTGAGACCATAGAGATTCCATTGAATTTACTTCTGCCATTCATGAGCTCTGATGAGTATTCTTCCTCTGAAGAGGATGAAGATGTTACTGAAGAGCAAGTTGCTAAGTACCTTGGAGCAATCGTGAAGTTAAATTCCAAGTTATTTGGTAATGAGACTTGGGAGAATGAACCCCCTTGCTCACCAAAGAACTGGATGACTTGACTAGGCAGAGATTACCTCAAAAGAGACAGGATCCTGGAAAGTTCTCAATACCTTGTACCATAGGCACCATGACCTTTGAGAAGGCACTGTGTGACCTAGGGTCAAGCATAAACCTCATGCCTCTCTCTGTAATGGAGAAGCTAGGGATCCTTGAGGTACAAGCTGCCAGAATCTCACTAGAGATGGCAGACAATTCAAGGAAACAGGCTTATAGACTTGTAGAGGATGTCTTGGTAAAGGTTGAAGACCACTACATCCCTGTTGATTTCATAATCCTAGACACTGGGAAGTGTATGGATGAATCCATCATCCTTGGCAGACCCTTCCTAGCCACAGCAAAAGCTGTGATTGATGTTGATAGAGGAGAATTGGTCCTTCAAGTGAATGAGGACTCCCTTGTGTTTAAGGCTCAAGGATCTCCCTCTGTAACCATGGAGAGGAAGCATGAAAAGCTTCTCTCAATGCAGAGTCAAACAGAGCCCCCACATTCAAACTCTAAGTTTGGTGTTGGGAGGCCATCATCATGTTCTGAGTATCTGTAAGGCTCCATAAGAGCCCACTGTCAAGCTATTGACATTAAAGAAGCGCTTGTTGGGAGGCAACCCAATTTTATTATATCTACTTATTTTCCATTGTTATTTTATGTTTTCTGTAGGTTAATGATCATGTGAAGTCACAAAAATAACTGAAAAAGTAAAAATAAAATGAAAAACAGTATTAAAAATAGCACACCATGGAAGAGAAGCTTATTGGCGTTTAAACGCCAGTAAGGGTAGCAGAATGGGCGTTAAACGCCCAGTCTGGCACCATTCTGGGCATTTAACGCCAGAAATGGGCACTAGACTGGCGTTTAACGCCAGAAAAGGGCACAGAGCTAGCGTTAAATGCAAGAAAGGGGAGAAAAGCTGGCATTAAACGCCAGAAATGGGCAGCAACCTGGCGTTTAACGCCAGGATTGGCAAGCAAGGGGCGTTTGCACGCCAACATGGTGCAGGGATGCGAAATCCTTGACACCTCAGGATCTGTAGACCCCACAGGATCCCCACATACCTCATCTCTCTCTCTCTCTTTCTCTCTCTCTCTCTCTCTCTTCTTCACACCATTCCATAACACCCTTCCTCAAATACCCTCCACCAATCACCTCAATACCTCTTCCCTAAATACCCTTCACCTATCAAATCCTACCCTCTCCTCTGTAATCTCTTCACCAATCCACATCCATCCATCATAAAACCCCACCTACCTCACCATTCAAATTCAAACCACTTTCTCTCCCAAACCCACCCATACATGGCCGAACCCTACCCCTCTCTCCACTCCTATATAAACCCATCTTCACTCCTTCATTTTCACACATCATACACACTACTAATCCCCTTGGTCAAACCATAAAACCCCCTCCATCTCTTCCATTTTCTTCTTCTACTCTTTTCTTTCTTCTTTTCCTCGAGGACGAGCAAACCTTCTAAGTTTGGTGTGGTAAAAGCTAAAGCTCTTTGTTTTTCTATAACCATTTATGGCATCTAAGTCCGGAGAAACCTCTAGAAAGAGGAAAGGAAAGGCAAAAGCTTCCACCTCTGAGTCATGGGAGATAGAGAGATTCATCTCAAGGGTGCATCAAGACCACTTCTATGAAGTTGTGGCCAAGAAAAAGGTGATCCCCGAGGTCCCTTTCAAGCTCAAAAAGGGTGAATATCCAGAGATCCGACATGAGATTCGAAGAAGAGGTTGGGAAATTCTCACCAGCCCCATTCAACAAGTCGGGATCTTAATGGTTTAAGAGTTCTATGCCAATGCATGGATCACCAAGAACCATGATCAAAGTGTGAACCCGGACCCTAAGAATTGGCTTACAATAGTTCGGGGGAAATGCTTAGATTTCAGTCTAGAAAATGTAAGGTTGGCATTCAACTTGCCCATGATGCAAGGAGATGCACATCCCTACACTAGAAGTGTCAACTTTGATCAAAGGTTGGACCAAGTCCTCATAGACATTTGTGAAGAGGGCGCTTAATAGAAGAGAGATTCAAGAGGGAAGTCGGTTCAACTAAGAAAGCATGACCTCAAGCCTGTGGCTAGGGGATAGTAGGAGTTTATCCAACGCTCAATCATTCCCACTAGCAACCGGTCTAAAGTTACTATAGACCGGGCCATCATGATCCATAGCATCATGATTGGAGAGGAAGTACAAGTTCATGAGGTTATATCTCTAGAACTCTACAAGGTGGCAGACAAGTCCTCTACTTTGGCAAGGTTAGCCTTCCCTCATCTCATTTGTCACCTCTGCAATTTAGCTGGAATTGACATAGAGGAAGACATCCTCATTGATGAGGACAAGCCCATCACTAAGAAAAGGATGGAGCAAACAAGAGATCCCACTCATGGGCAAGAGCATGAGGAAATTCCTCATCATGAAATCCCTGAGATGCCTCAAGGGATGCATTTTCCTCCACAAAACTATTGGGAGCAAATCAACACATCCCTAGGAGAATTAAGTTCCAACATGGGACAACTAAGGGTGGAGCACCAAGAGAATTCCATCCTCCTCCATGGAATTAGAGAAGACTAAAGAATCATGAGGGAGGAGCAACAAAGGCAAGGAAGAGACATTGAGGAGCTCAAGCACTCCATAAGATCTTGAAGAGGAAGAACAAGCCGCCATCACTAAGGTGGACCCGTTCTTTAATCTCCTTGTTCTTTATTTTCTGTTTTTCGAATTTTTATGCTTTATGTTTATCTATGTTTGTGTCTTTATTACATGGTCATTAGTGTCTTAGTGTCTATGTCTTAAAGTTATGAATGTCTTATGAATCCATCACCTTTCTTAAATAAAAAGTTTTTTTAATTGCAAAAAGAAAAAGAAGTACATGAATTTCGAATTTTAAAACAGATTAATTATTTTGATGAGGTGGCAATACTTTTTGTTTTCTGAATGAATGCTTGAACAGTGCATATTTTTTTAATTTGTTGTTTAAGAATGTTAAAATTGTTGGCTTTTGAAAGAATGATGGAAAAAGGAGAAATGTTATTGATAATCTGAAAAATCATAAAAATGATTCTTGAAGCAAGAAAAAACAGTGAAAGGCTTGAAGAAAAAAATATATATGCGAAAAAAAAGAGAAAAAAAGAAAAAAAAAAGAGAAGAAAAAGAAAGAAAAGGAAAAAGCAAGCAGAAAAAGCCAATAGCCCGTTAAACCAAAAGGCAAGGGTAAAATAAAAAGGATCCAAGGCTTTGAGCATCAGTAGATAGGAGGGCCCACAGGAATAAAATCCTGGCCTAAGCGGCTAAACCAAGCTGTCTCTAACCATGTGCTTGTGGCGTGAAGGTGTCAAGTGAAAGCTTGAGTCTGAGCGGTTAAAGTCGTGGTCCAAAGCAAAAAGAGTGTGCTTAAGAGCTCTGGACACCTCTAATTGGGGACTCTAGCAAAGCTAAGTCACAATCTGAAAAGGTTCACCCAGTTATGTGTCTGTGGCATTTATGTATCCGGTGGTAATACTGGAAAACAAAATGCTTAGGGTCACGGCCAAGACTCATAAAGTAACTGTGTTTAAGAATCAACATACTGAACTAGGAGAATCAATAACATTATCTGAATTCTGAGTTCCTATAGATAACAATCATTCTGAACTTCAAGGGATAAAGTGAGATGCCAAAACTGTTTAGAAGCAAAAAGCTAATAGCCCCGCTCATCTAATTAAGACTGATCTTCATAGATGTTTTTGGAATTCATTGTATATTCTCTTCTTTTTATCCTACTTTGTTTTTAGTTGCTTGGGGACAAGCAACAATTTAAGTTTGGTGTTGTGATGAGCGGATAATTTATACGCTTTTTGGCATTGTTTTTAGTATGTTTTTAGTATGTTTTAGTTAGTTTTTATTATATTTTTATTAGTTTTTAAATAAAAATCATATTTCTAGACTTTACTATGACTTTGTGTGTTTTTCTTTGATTTCAGGTATTTTTTGGCTGAAATTGAGGGACCTGAGCAAAAATTTGATTCAGAGGCTAAAAAAGGACTGCAGATGCTGTTGGATTCTGACCTCCCTGCACTCGAAGTGAATTTTCTAGAGCTATAAAAGCTCAATTGGCGCGCTCTGAAATGCGTTGAAAAGTAGACATCCTGGGCTTTCCAGAAATAGATTATAGTCCATACTTTGCTCGAGATTTGATTGCCCAAATTGGCGTTCCAAGTTAGCATAGAAATTCTGGCGTCAAAACGCCAGAACTGGCATAAAAGCTGGAGTTAAACGCCCAAAATGGCACAAAAGCTGGCGTTTAACTCCAAGAAAAGTCTCTACACATGAAAGCTTCAATGCTCACCGGAAGAAGATTTCTGCATTAATTACCTATTTCTGTAAACCCTAGGCTACTAGTTCTCTATAACTAGGACCTTTTGCTATTGTATTTTCATACTTTTACATACTTTTGATCTTGGAATACTTTTCATCTTAGGGAGGCTGGCCATTCGGCCATGCCTAGACCTTTTGTTCTTATGTATTTTCAACGGTGGAGTGTCTACACACCATAGATTAAGGTGTGGAGCTCTGCTGTTCTTCATGAATTAATGCAAAGTACTATTATTTTTCTATTCAACTCAAGCCTATTTCTTCTCTAAGATATACACTCGTTCTTCAACCTGAAGAAGGTGATGATCCGTGACACTCATCATCATTCTCACCTATGAGTGCGTATCTCTTAGCCTCCTGGTTCATGACGCATGGTTTCCTCGCCTGACAACCGAGCCTTCCATTCTGTGAGATCAGAGTATTCGTGGTATAGGCTAGAATTAATTGGCAGCATTCTTGAGATCCGGAAAGTCTAAACCTTGTCTGTGGTATTCTGAGTAGGATCTGGAAAGGAATGACTGTGACGAGCTTTAAACTCGCGAGTGTTGGGCGTAGTGACAGACGCAAAAGGATCAATGGATCCTATTCCCACATGATCGAGAACCAACAGCTGATTAGCCGTGCGGTGACAGCGCATTTGGACCATTTTCACTGAGAGGACGGGAGGTAGCCATTGACAACAGTGAAACCCAACATAAGCTTGCCATGGAAATAAGTATGAATGATTGGAAGAAGGCAATAGGAAAGCAGAAGTTTAGGAGGAATAAAGCATCTTCATATGCTTATCTGAAATTCTCACTAATGAATTACATAAGTATCTCTATCTTATTTTATATTTTATTCATCTTTTAATTATCAATTCTCCATAACCATTTGAATCCGCCTGACTGAGATTTACAAGATGACCATAGCTTGCTTCAAGCCGACAATCTCCATGGGATCGACCCTTACTCACGTAAGGTTTATTATTTGGACGACCCAGTGCACTTGCTGGTTAGTTGTGCGGAGTTGTGATAAAGAGTTGAGATTACAATTGTGCATACCAAGTTGTTGGCGCCATTGATGATCACAATTTCGTGCACCAGAGGGTTCATCATTTGGGAGAAAAGGTTCATAATAGAAAGGTGGTTCATCTTGATAAGGGTATGGAGATGGTGTATATTGAGGTGGTTCTTGGGAGTATTGATGTTGGAGTTGTGGTGGCTCTATGTATGATTCATATGGTTGTTGGTACGATGTATATAGACTAGGGTCATATAGAGGTGTTTGGTGGCATAGGGCTTGTGAGTATGGTGGTTGAGGGCTATATTATGAAGGGGTTCATAGGCATATGGTAGTTGTGATTGATAATCACAAAGAGGTCCACCGTAACCATTGGATTGGCATGGATCTTGGAATGGCTCTTGCTCATAGTACATTGATGGAGGTTGTTACCATGAAGATTGATCATATGCTTGAGGCTCCTCCCACCTTTGATTGTTCTATCCTTGATGCATGTTCTCATTATAATTCCTATTTCCTACAACATAGTTAGAACCAAACTCATAGCCAAAGTGATGAGAATTCAAAGTAGGAATAGAAAATAAAAATAAACACTAATAAGAAATAAGCAAACAAAGTCCTAAAACTAGCAAAATCTAGCAAACAAACCAAAAATCAACCTATTCACAATATTAACATATATACAATAACCAATAACAAGCGCACATTTACAATTCCCCGGCAACGGCACCAAAAACTTGATGTATGAAAATCGTCGGTTTAGAATATTTATAAAAAATAATTCCGTCGAAGTATAGATCTAAACCGACAAACAACCCTCCATCAAAGTTTAATTTGTTTATCACAAGTACAAACCCCAATAAAAATAAACCGAAGTATTCAAATCTCAGGTCGTCTCTCAAGGAATTACAGGGAAGTGTGCATATTATTGGTTATGGGGTGTATATTTTTGGGGTTTTGGGTTTGATAAACAAGAAAGTAAATAACAAGAAGGTAAATGAAACTCAAATGGTAAAAAGGGTCTTGGCAATGGTTGATGGTTAAGGATCACTATCCTTGTTACTAACAATAACATGATAATTACAAGGATCATTCCCACTTTGTCATCCCCAAAATTAGAGAAAAGTCAAGTGAGCTTAATTGATCCTAGTCCATAAGTTCTAGCCACTCACTAATTAATTTAGTGAAAACTAGAGTCAATGAAAACAAATTATCAATGACTTGGACATTAGTAACTAAAGGTCACCCAAGCTACCAACCCAAGCCAATAATAGAAAAATCTACACTAAAACCCAACCAAGCATTTTATCAAACACTTGGGAAATGATGAGGAAAAAACGATTCAACACAAATTCACCGGCAAGTGTACCGGGTCGCATCAAGTATTAATAACTCACAAGAGTGAGGTCGATCCCACAGGGATTGATGGATCAAGCAACTTTAATGAGGTGATTAGTCTAGTCAAGCTAACAGTGGTGAATTGAATGAAATTGAAGCAGTAAAAAGTAAATTGCATAATGTAAAGTGCAGAATATAAATTTGCAGAAGCTTAAAGGGCAAGAAAAGTAAATTGAATCAAATGTAAAGGGAATTGGGTGCTGAGAAATTAAAGAAAGCAGTAAATCAGAACTTAGAGCAATTGCAAAAGTTTAAAATTGCATGAAAAGTAAATTCAGATCACAGCAAACTCAAATGTAAAGTTGCAGAAAGTGAAATTGCAGAGAAGGAAATCGTAGCAGAAAAGGAAATTGTAGCAGAGAAGTGTAAGCAATGGAAATTTCATAAAGCTAAATTGAATTCTGAAATGTAGAGAGTGCAGAAAATAAAAGTGTATCAAAGAGAGCTTTCTATTCTATCCTACTCCTACTCCTATTGCTCTCTAGCAGAGCCAGCCTAACCGATCTCCTATGAAATAAAATTGATGCCTTTATATAGGCTTTACAAAATAAAAATGAAATTGAAATTGAAAACAAATTACCATTCAAATGAAATTCCTATTCTAATTGTTTCTTGTGCCTTTGAGTCATGTCCAATGGGCTTTTGTTAGTTTGGCCTTGAATGAGAGTGGATCTGGATGGTGTTGGCTTGGTTCAAGTGGATCAGGATTCATTTGGTGCTCCCAGTGGAGCGCTCAGTGCACTTAGTGAATGCTGCGTTCACTTCTCCCTTGGTGTGCATCCCTTGTGCAAATTTTTCTTCCTGGCGCTCACTTATTGAGCGCTAAGTTGCTTTGTTGAGCGCTGCACCTTGTGTGCTTTTGGGCCTTAAAGATGCCTATCACTTGTGCTTTAACTTCATGCCAAATATAAATTGTTATATATCATTGGAAAGCTCTGAATGTCAGCTTTCCAACGTAACTGGAAGCGCATCAATTGGACATCTGTAGCTCAAGTTATGGTCCTTTGAAGAAGGCATGGTCATGTTGTCAGTGCCAAGTTAACTTAGTGAGTACCCAGTTAACTTAGTGAGCACTCGGACAGCAAAAAGCTTGCTTCCAAGCTGAAAACTCACGAAAACGCTATATTAGTGAGCGTGGCGCTCACTTGGCAATTGAGCGCTGATTGGAGGCCAAAGTTAACGCCAGCTTCTGAGGCCCAAACTTAATGTTCACCCATACTATTATATATTGTTGGAAAGTTTTGGATGTCTACTTTCCAATTCATTTGAGAGCGCATCATTTAAAGCTCTACAGCTCAAGTTATCCTTCTTGGAATGTGAAGAGGTCAGCTGGCCTTACTGCAGGTTGATACTATGTTCATCTTTGCACATTCGGGGTAAGTTTTCTCCCTCAGATTTAGTGTCCACCATGCAGTGCCATATATGCTTAGAAAGCTCTAGATTCCTACTTTCCAATGCCACTAAAATCACCTCATTTGGAGTTTTTTAGCTCAAGTTATTCTTGTTGGAGCATAAAGAGGTCAGGGTTGCAAATCCTCTTTGCTCCTCCTTGAGTCTGTTTCCAACTCTTTTGCTACCTTGGGAGTATGATTCTTCTTTTAGTGCTTTTATTGCTTCTTTTTCTATTATTTCCTACAAAATTTATAAAATCACAAGATCAAAGAAATATACTATTTAAGCACAAAAAGTATTCAATATTTTAGCACTAATTATCAATTTCTTGTATGAAAAAGCATAGAAAAACATGACATGATGACATGTCATCACAACACCAAACTTAAACATTGCTTGTCCCCAAGCAAGAAAAGAATCATGCAATAAAATTGACAATCCAAGGTAAGTAGAATAGCAACTCAATATTCATGGTTGGCTAGTTTTCTATGCATGCTACAATCACAAAAGAAATGTAAATGATTAATGCTTCTATCTAGCTCATTTTATGAAATCTTTTCCTTATATTTCTTCCTTGAAATAAGCTTTTGATTTTCTTATTAGCTTCTCCTTTTGGGTGTTTTGCCCGATGAGTTGATAACAAAGCTACAATTCTAAATGTTTTGTTTTCAAGTATTACCACTTGATACATAAGCACCACAAGCATTTAATTAGAGGACTTCATTAAGCTCATTTGTTTCTTTTCTTTACTCTCTAATCATTGATGCTCAGAGCCTTAAGCTTTGAGGGAGTGCTTTTGCACTTGAGCCTAGCCTTGACTCTAAGTGTTTTGTTTTCAAGCTTTTTGCCTGATACATAAACACCACAAGTACTTAACAATTAAATTGTCATTGGTACTCAGAGCCTTCAGCTTTCTCATTCTTTCCCTTTTGCTATTCTTGTCTTGATTGCATTTGCTTCTTCAAGGTTTTCATGATTTCAAAAATTTGATAAAATGTCCTAGATGAAAACTTCAATTAAATAAAATCTAAGGTAATTGAGCAATAATTAATCATACTAGCCTTCCAAAACTTGTATGCACATGCTAAGTTCTTTTAATTCCTTATTTGTTTATGATCATGATGCTTTATTGCTTAGAACATACAAAATTCAAGTTGGTAGTCATAATACCACAGCAAGATGTTACAAATCAAAATTCAAGCTATGCTTATTCATACCACACATGCATACAGAGAAGATAAAGACAATCATGCTCGTTAAAGTACTGAAAGTAAGTAGGAGGAGAAAGGAGCGTTACCACCTTGTAGTTTATCTTCCTTGTTGTTGTCCTTTTCCTCATATTCTTCTCCCTTCCCATACCAAACTCAGAATGCTTGCTCATCCTCAAGCAACAATTAGAGCAATGGTGATGGGGTCTAGAATGGACCATGAGTGTCTTACACAATAAAATGTTTAGTAGTACATGTGTTTAAGCAAGCAAAATGAATAATAACAGTGAAGGCACAGAGAAACAAAGACATTGTGATTGCAAAAATAAGAGGATGTGCATGATACATTGCATAAAGAATGAGTGGCACACCAAACTTAGTGTGACACTTTCACTTGGAATTGATGCAAGTATCCAGTAAAGATTGGAAGCAAATTTTGTTGCATAGCAACACCAAACTTAGAATGCAATCACATGTCCATTTTATTTGAACTAAAACTAAATAAATGAAATTGTTATATGTTAAGTACAATCACCAAGCCAAGAATCTGTCATGAATAAGGATCTCTTGGTGATGTATTAACAAAAACAGTTAATAAAAGAAAGCATTAAAAACAAGGAAATGACTAAAACAAAGAGAAAACTAAAATTGTCTAACTAAAAGAAAGATAACACTGCAAAGGGTATTATGATTATGCAGACAAGTGGTGTTGCTGAATGAATTGCATAGAAAATAAATGGCACACCAAACTTAGAACCTTAGTGTGACACTTTCATTTTTTTATTTGATGCAATCATTCAGAAGGATTGAAAACAAATTGTTGCAGGGCAACACCAAACTTAGAATGTAATCATATGCCAATTTATTGAAATTTAAACAAAGCAGAGAGAGAAAATAAACAAAGCAAAGGAATGAAATGTTACCTAAGGTTGGGTTGCCTCCCAATAAGCGCTCTTTTAGTGTCATTAGCTTGACATGTTCTTCTTCACTTTCTTCCTCTTCTTCCAGTTTGTTAAGAGGAATGACCTCAAGGGGGAAGAAGATTAAGCTATTGACCCCTATCTTGGTCTCTTCTCAGCAGGCTTCCTTTTGTTAATGGCTTGATTGAGCTTGCTTGCTGGATCAGGGGTAGGATTGGTGCTCTTGTTAGTTGCCTTCACTTCTTGGATATCAGTACTTGGTGGTTGTATGACGGTTGGAGCATTATCTTCATCAAAAGCCTTTTGGATTGGTGGTTCAATGAGCCCTTCATCTATATAATTCTATGCTTCACTTGAGTACGAGCTTCCTTGATTGTCTTCCTCACTTTCTTGTTCCTTTACTTCTTCCTTTACACTCGACATCTGGTTTAATAGCACTTTTAGGGAGGAGGTTTGCTGATCTTCCCAAGATTTCTTCATCTCCTTTTTGTATCTTTCAATCACGGATTCAAGTGCTGAGAATCTTTGGTTCAGGGAAGTTTATGAGGGTTGTGAATGTTCATGTTCCTTTGTCATCTCAAGTGGTTTCTGTAGATATGTAGTCTCGGGTTCAACTATCTCCACAACCTCCTCCTCCATTAAAATTTCACTTGGCACAGGAACCTCTTCATCTTGCTCTTCCACTTCTTCACTCACAGATTGTTCTTTATCCTCAATTCTTGGCACTCCTAAGTTTCTCCTGCTTTGCTTTAAGTGCCCATCCATCTTCTTGAAGAGGATTTCTTTCCAGGATTGTTTGTGTCTTTCCAAGAGTTGTCCTTGACTTTCAATGACTTGGTATCAGCTTTCCAAGGATTCTTTGGACCATTGAAGGTAATCCTCAACTGCTAGTTCAAGAGATGAAGGTTGAGAGTAATTTTGGTGACATGGATGTGTTGTGGTAAAATTGTGTTGAGGGGTGTGGAATGAGTTTTGTGAGTTGTAGGATGAATTTTGTGGTTGGTGGGATGAGTCGTATGGATCTTGGAGGAAACTTTGTCTTGAGACATAATCAAGTGATGAAGAATTTTCAAATGAGAAACTGGGAAGTGAGGGTGGACGATTTTGCATAAATGAATTAAAGGTCTGCTCAAGTGATGATGGCTCTTGATAAATGGAGTATGAACTGTCAATTGCTTTCTGGTTTTGATCCTCCCATCCACAATATGAATCATTGTAGAATTCATCAGGGTGTGGATCATTTTGTGGCATTGAGGAGAAATCTTGCATGAATTCATTGAAAGCATAATCAAGAGATGATGTCTCTTGCTGAATATCATATGGAGCATTAGAATTCCCTTCCCAGCCATAGTTTGTGTTAGTGTCATAACAGTATGATTCACTTTGTGGCTCTGGGAGGAAATTCCTTTCACTTGATTGTTCACACTCTTGTTGATATGCACATACACCATGAGGATAATGACATAAATCATTTTGTGGTTCTGGACAATATCTCATGTGATTTGCTTGATCAATTTGTGGCTCTGGAGCATATCTCCATTGATTGGGTTGCTCAGAATATGTGATTTCTTGGTGATATTCCCATCCATCATTAGGGTAATGACTTGAATCATATTGTGATGGTAGGCAATATCCCATGAAATTTGTTTGATCAAGAGATAAATTGAACTCCATTTAAATTTTGTAAGACACAATACCAGTGAAAATTGAAATTCATGTCACAGTTGAAATTTTTTTAGTGAGGCAATAACTCAAACACTGTGGTCTCAGCAGAAAATAGAAAATTAAAAAGGACAAAAACAAAGAAAATGCTTAATCTAGACTTTTCACCCACTTAATCATTGTCGATCTATATCAATCTCCGACAACGGTGCAAAAAACTTGATGAGGAAAAAATGATTCCACACAAACTCATCGGCAAGTGTACCGGGTCGCATCAAGTAGTAATAACTCACAAGAGTGAGGTCGATCCCACAGGGATTGATGGATCAAGAAACTTTAGTGAGGTGATTAGTCTAGTCAAGCTAACAGTGGTGAATTTAATGAAATCGAAGCAGCAGAAAGTAAATTACAGAATGTAAAGTGCAGAATGTAAATTTGTAGAAGCTTAAAGAGCAAGACAAGTAAATTGCATCAAATGTAAAAGGAATTGGGTGCTGGAAAATTAAATAAAGCAGTAAATCAGAACTTAGAGCAATTGCAGAAGATTAAAATTGCATGAAAAGTAAATTCAGATCACAGCAAACTCAAATGTAAAGTTGCAGAAAGTGAAATTGCAGAGAAGGAAATCATAGCAGAAAAGGAAATTGAAGCAGAAAAGTGTAAGCAATGGAAATTTCAAAAAGCTGAATTGAATTCTGAAATGTAGAGAGTGCAAAAAATAAAAGTGTATCAAAGAGAGCTTTCTATTCTATGCTACTCCTACTCCTATTGCTCTCTAGCAGAGCCAGCCTAACCGATCTCCTATGAAATGAAATTGATGCCTTTATATATGCTTTACAAAATGAAAATGAAATTGAAATTGAAAACAAATTACCATTCAAATGAAATTCCTATTATAATTGTTTCTTGTGCCTTTGAGTCATGTCCAATGGGCTTTTGTTGGTTTGGCCTTGAATGAGAGTGAATCCGGATGGTGTTGGCTTGGTTCAAGTGGCTCAGGATGCATTTGGTGCTCCCAGTGGAGCGCTCAGTGCACTTAGTGAATGTTGCGTTCACTTCTCCCTTGGTGTGCATCCCTCGTGCCAATTTTCCTTCCTGGCGCTCACTTATTGAGCGCTAAGTTGCTTTGTTGAGCGCTGCACCTTGTGTGCTTTTGGGCCTTAAAGATTCCTATCACTTGTGCTTCAATTTCATGCCAAATATAGATTTTTATATATCGTTGGAAAGCTCTGAATGTCAGCTTTCCAACGCAACTGGAAGCACATCAATTAGACATCTGTAGCTCAAGTTATGGTCCTTTAAAGATGGCATGGTCATGCTGTCAACGCCAAGTTAACTTAGTGAGCGCCCAGTTAACTTAGTGAGCGCTCGGACAGCAAAAAGCTTGCTTCCAATCTGAAAACTCACGAAAACGCTCAATTAGTGAGCGTGGCGCTCACTTGGCAATTGAGCGCTGATTGGAGGCCAAAGTTAGTGCCAGCTTCTGAGGCTCAAACTTAATGTTCACCCCATACTATTAGATATCGTTGAAAATCTCTGGATGTCTACTTTCCAATGCATTTGAGAGCGCATCATTTAAAGCTCTTCAGCTCAAGTTATCCTCCTTGGAAGGTGAAGAGGTCAGCTGGCCTTACTGCAGGTTGATACTATATTCATCTTTACACTTTCGGGGTAAGTTTTCTCCCTCAGATTTAGTGTTCACCATGCAGTGCCAGATATGCTTGGAAAGCTCTAGATTCCTACTTTCCAATGCCACTAAAATCACCTCATTTGGATTTTTGTAGCTCAAGTTATTCTTGTTGGAGCATAAAGAGGTCAGGGTTGCAAATCCTCTTTGCTCCTCCTTGAGTCTATTTCCAACTCTTTTGCTACCTTGGGAGTATGATTCTTCTTTTAGTGCTTTTATTGCTTCTTTTTCTATTATTTCCTACAAAATTTATAAAATCACAAGATCAAAGAAATATACTATTTAAGCACAAAAAGTATTCAATATTTAAGCACTAATTATCAATTTCTTGTATGAAAAAAGCATAGAAAAACATGACATGATGACATGTCATCAGGAGGCATAAAAGGAAAGCATATTAAATTAGTAAGAAATATAAAATCTACAACTACCAAATGCAAGAATCAATAACTAACAATTAAAGAAAGCAATAATAAACATAGAAAACATAAATTGCATTAATAGAAATTAAAAGTAACAAAGTGTCATACACATAAAGGCAACAAAATAAAGAAAATGACAAGTAAAACTAGAAGAGGAAAGATGTAAGAACAATAAATTGCAAAGAAAAGTAAATAAAAATAATAATTAAACCTAAATCTAACCTAATTATAGAGAAGAGAGAGCTTCTCTCTCTAGAATATGACCTAAAGCATGTTCCTATTCTCCTCCTAATTGCTCTCCCTTGTTCCCTCTTAATTTCAGCCTCAAATAGCTTCAGAAATGAGTTGGATTGGGCCTCTATGAGCTCAAAAATTGCCCCCAGTGTGTTGCCTTTAATGAGGTCACGTGCCGCTTGTCACGTGTACGCATGGGTCTCACATACGCGTCACCTGGAAACCATGCTTATCACGCGTACGCGTCGGTCACGCGTATGCGTCGCCTTGAGTCTACCAAATCCTTATTTTCCATGAACTCTCCATCTTCCATGTTTTTCTCTTCACTTCTTTGATCCATTCCTTTTCCTTTTAATCCTGAATTCACTAACAAACATATCAAGGCATCGAGTGGAATCAAAGTGTGTTAAAATTGACTAATTAAAGGCCTAAAAAGTATGTTTTTAACCATTAAGCATAATTAGGAGAAATTCATGAAACCATGCTATTTTAGTGAATACATGGAAGAAAAATTAGCAAAATTCACTAAATTCAATACAAAATAAATAATAAAATTGTGGTTTATCAGCTTGTATTATTTATCCATTGAATAACTTTAATGTATTTAGTAATTATGTGAATATAAATTTATTGAATTATAGTTTTCCCTATTTTACTGATTTGATTGATTTTGAGGAATGATTATTGAATAAAAATATTAGATTTTAAATGAATTAACATCGTAAAGGCTTAATATTAAGTAGATAATAAAGAAAAATATGTTAGTAATGCCTTACTTTTAGTACGATCATGACGTGCATGATATGCTAGAAGTTGGATCGTTACAAACAACAACAATCTGCAAGTGAACATTTTCTTTTTTTTAATAATTTTTGTATTACCTGCCAATTTGAATACATTTTTTTATTGGTGTGAACTCAGTCTTTTTTCTTTTGTAATAGTAATAGGTATTTTTTTTATCTAAAATAGTTTGTATCTGTTACTTATAAGCTACAATTTAAAAAAAAAAATTGGATTGTGTTGTTGATGTTCTTAGATTTTTTTTATGTTTTTTATGATTATAATTTTTTTAATTTACAAAAAATTAGAATATGAGTAACAATAAATTTCAAAAGCAAAAGGATGCATGGGATATGAAAACTATTGGGCATTTTAAATCATATAATAATATTTATTATTTAAATACATTTTGGTTAACATATTATATTTATATAATAACATTTACATTTTTAAAAATTATATTTAATAATCTTTATCTTTTGCATAAGTAATATAAAGAATGATATAAATTATATCCTTTTTAGTAATTTTACATTCTAATGTGATTTTGGTCAATATAATTAAAACATAACTCATTTTTTCAAAAGCATATTTGACAAAAAATATCCAAATACAAATTACATTGATACCAATCCAATTTTGATCAAAATTAATTTTGTAAAAGCACATTTGTATCAATGTTTATTTACAAACGTTAATCCAAACACACACTTCATCATCTGTTTGCTTCATAAAACACAGTTAAGTCAACTATCATAAAAAATGTCTTGTCAGTCGCATCATATAACACTTTGATATGATACAACTCAACAATAAACAACAACTTGCTATATTTTACACACCTAAGGATATAATTTACGATTTTCATTTGTTAAAAATTCTCTAATCACTATAAGAAATTACTGGAATAGCGACTGATTTAGCGACCGATTCTGGTGGTCGCTAATTAGAAAATAGCGACCGATTTTTTAACAAAGCCACCAAACCCCTCACCAAAGAGTATCGGTCGCTAAATTGGTCGCTAACATAATCGATCGCTAAATAGTGACAAAATTTTTCCGTCCTAAATCGGTCGTCAAAGCTTGATTTGAAAATCTAAAATCGGTCGCTAAATCGGCCGCTGATTTCTGAATTAAAAAACTAAATTGGTCGCTAAAGCAGTCATTGTTCCTAATCTTGTAGTTATAGTTTTTTACTAATTCCACATTTACCACTATTAAAACTTAATTTTATAAATAATTATATTTTCAAAAAATATAAAAAGAATCAAACATAGATCAATTTTTCAAATAAATACCAAAAACTTCACAATGCCTACATAAAAATATAGAATTTAAAATACTGAAAATTCCTAAATACATCAAATTTATGATCCACAATCTAGACTAAAGGTAAAAATAAAATAACTCATGAATAACATAACTTTGCTCTATTCATGAACAATCATTATGGTTCAACAATTTCTGCCCTAATTTTGTCTCTTTGATTTTTTCACTGCTCTTGGAGCTACAACCAATACAAACCACAATAGAATCTTTAACAAATCTTAATCTTGAATCTTGGATCAGGCAAAATTTTGTTCTTCACCAAGGTTGCCAAAACACTGTCAGAAGAAAGAAAATAGAAAATGAATGAAACTCACTTAAACCAATTCAATTTAAGTCTCAAATCATGTTCAAAACTAAAAAGTTTCACAGAAAAGCAGGTTTCAATAGAGAATTCTGTTCCTTTTTACAGAGAGTATCAAAGAAACAAAAAGCGTGTGCATAGATCGCATTGTAGCTAAAATAATAAGGCTGCATTTGTTAACTTAGACTTGGAAAAATGTTACTAAAAGCTAAAAATTTGTATCTATTTGTTTATTCAAAATACCTATCTCATTCTAAAAAATGTGTAGCTATATTATAATTTTTAGGAATATAATGGAAACTAAAGCTATTGAAAGAGTTAACTACTATCTCGTTAATGTCTCTAATGTTAAAGGTAGCATAAGACTAAAGATAGTGAAATAAAAACAGAAACAAAAACATAACTTTTCTTGTCTGTGACTCTTATCTCTATTTTTTCTTTTTGGGTCTTAAGATAATTCAGTAGGGGTGTTCATGGTTCAGTTTTTTCATAAACTGAACTGAAACTGCACTAAACTATTTTAAATGGTTTAGAAACTGAACCAAACTACTTTGTCAAATAAGAAACTGGTTTTAAACCCGTTTACAATACAGTGCACCAGTTTAAACCAGTTCATAAAAATAAAACCAGTTGTAATTGAAAAAACCAGTTTAAACTGGTTTATAGGTTAAAACTAGTTTTAACTTTTAACATATATAAAATTAGTTTTTACATTTTCTCTCTCCCACTCTCTCTCTTCTTCTCTCCCTCTCTCCCCCTTCTCTCCCCCTCTCTCTCTTTCCCTCTCTCTCTCCCTCCTCTCTCTCTTTTCCTTCTCTCTCTCTCTCTCTCTCTCCCCCTTCCCCTCTTTCTCCCCTCCCCTCTCTTTCTCTCTTTCTCTCCCCCTCCTCTCTCTCTCTCTCTCTTTCTCATTATCTCTCTCCCTCTTCTCTTTTCCTTTCCCCCCTCTCTCTCTTTCTCTCTTTCTCTCTCTCTCTCTCCCTCTCTCTCTCTTAACATATATAAAATTAGATTTTACATTCTCTTTCTTCCCCCTTCTTTTTCTCCCTCCCTCTCTCTCCCCTTCTCTCTCTCTCTCTCCCTCCTCTCTATCTCTCTCTCTCTCTCTCTCTCTCTCTCTCCTCTTTTCTCCCTCTCTCTCTCTCCCTCCTTTCTCTCTCTCTCCTTTTCCTCTCACTCTTCCTCTTCTCTCTCTCTCCCCATCTTTCTCCCCTTTTCCTCTCTTTGTCTTCCTCTCTCTCTCTCCCCTTTTTCCTTTTCTCTCTCTCCCACTCTCTCTTCTTATCTTCCTCTCTATTCCCCTCATCTCTCTCTCTCCCCTGTCCCTCTTTCTCCCCTCCCCTTTCTTTCTCTCTCCCTTTTCTCCCTCTATCTCTTTCTCTCATTCTCTCTCCCCTATCCCTCTTCCTCTCTATCTCTCTCTCTCTACCTCTTTCCTTCCCTCTTCCCCTCATCTCTCTCTTTTTCTCTCACTTTCTCTCCTTCCCTCTTCCTCTCCTCTCTCTCTCCCTCTCTCTTTCTCTTTTTCTCTCTCACTTTCTCTCCCTCTCTCTCTTGCACTCTTTCTCCCCCTCCATTCTCTCTCTTTCTCTCTCTCCTCTTTCTCCTCTCTCTCTTTTTTTATCTCTCCTTCTTTCCTATTTTTTTTCTTTTCTTTTCTTCCTTCTTCTTTCTCTCTCTTATTTTAGAAAAAAGAAGGGGAGAGAGAGAAGAGGGATATAGAGTGAGAGAAGGTTGAGAGACAAAGAGAAAAGAGAGAAAGGAAGGGAAGAAAAGAAAGAGGAAAAAGAGAGAGAGGAGGGCGAAGAAAGAGAGAAAAGAGGAGAGAGAAATAAGGGAAGGGGGAGAGAGAAATAGGAGAGAGAAAAAGAGAAAAGGAAAAAAAGAAGAGAGAGATAGAGAGGAAGAGAGAAGGGAGGGAGAGAGAGAAAGGGGGAGAGGAGAGAGAGAAATAAAATGGGAGAGAGAGGGAAAAGAGGGAGAGAGAGAGAAATAAAATGGGAGAGAGAGAGAAACAAAATGGGGGAGAGAGAGAGAGAGAGAAGGGGGAAGGGAGGGAGAGCAAGGGAGAGGGGAGAAAAAAGAAAGACATGGAGAGAGAGCGAGAGGAAAAAGAGAGAGAGATGAGGGTAAGAAAGAGGAGAAGGAGAGAGAGAGAGGAAGAAAGAGGGGGAGAGAGAGGAGGGAGAGGAGAGAGAGAGAAAAAAAGGGGAGAGCGAAAAAAATGAGGGAGAGAGAGAGAAAGAGAAGAAGAAGAAGAAGAAGAAGAAGAGAGAAGGGACGAGAGAGAGAGAAAGGAATTGGGAGAGAGAGAGAGAGAGAGAGAGAGAGAGAGAGAGAGAAAGAGAGATGGGAGGGGGAGAGAGGGGAGGGAGAGGAGAGAGAGAGAAAGAAGGGGGAAGAGAGAGGGAGAGAGAGGAGAGAGAGAAAGAGGAGGAGAGAGAGAGGAAGAGAGACGGGAAGGGAGAGGGAGAGAGAGAGAGGAAAAGGAGAGAGAGAAGGGAGAGAGAGAGAGGTAGAGAAACGGAGAGAGAGAGAGATAGAGAAAAAGAGAGAGAGAGAGAATGGAGAGAGAGGGGGGAAAGAGAGAGGGAAAAAAGAGGAGAGAGAGGAAGAAAGACAGGAAGGGAGAGGGAGAGAGAAAGAGAGGGAAATGAGAGAGAAGAGAGAGAGAGAGAGATGGGAGGGAGAGAGAGGAGGGAGAGGAGAGAGAGAGGAGAGGAAAAAAGAGGAAAGAGAGAGAGAGGAAGAGAGACAGAGAGAGAGAGAGAAAGAGAGAGAGAGAGAATGGAGAGAGAGAGAGGAGAGAGATAGAGAGGAGGGGGAAAGAGAGAGAGAAGGGAGAGAGGGGGAAAAAAGAGGAGAGAGAAGGGAAAGAGGGGGAGAAAGTGGAGAGAGAGAGGAAGGGGAGAGAGAAAGTAAAAGGAGAGAGAGAAAGAGTATGTAAAAACTAATTTTAGAGTTTAAATAAAACCAGTTTTAATTTGGTTTAAAACTAAACTGAACCATAAAAACTGGTTTTTAATAAACTGGTTTTCATAAAAACTATCGTTTCAGTTCATTTTTTTTTTAAAAAAACTGGTTTATTTAAAACAGTTTCAGTTCAGTTTCAATTAAGTTCAGTGAAACCAGTTTTTTTGCACACCCCTATAATTCAGTGTAATAAAGAAAACAGAAAGAGAAAGGGAGATTATGTTCCAGGAACAAGAGCATGTCTACATGGGGGGAAGTTGGGCCAGCGGTGGAAGGAGGGTTGGTTGTGGTGAGCTAAATGCCACTGAATTGAACCTCAGTGGACCTTGCTGCAACCCATTCTGAAAAAAATAAAATAGTGCTCATAGTTACTAGTGGGATAACCCGCTTCTACTTACAAAAGAAAGTTGATTGAAAGCTAGTAATTATACCACATGATGCTCTCAAATATACTTGGCTATGCTTCCATTGTCATTATCCAGAAGAAGACCAAGTATCTAAAATTATACAAGCAACAACATGAATATGCCACAAACAAAACCAGATCAAACTACAATATTCATAAAACATTTTTGAAGCACCTACATAGCATGTCGATGAAGTTGAATACAATGCAATGGAAGAAGTCCTTCCTTGTAGCGAGAAAAAACTATCAAAGACCCATTGGACAACATTTGAAAAAGTAACAGAAGTGAGTTATCCTCTGTCAAATTATGTGCTGCTGATGGATGGCTTGCTAGTGCCTTCATGATGTGCACAAAACTTTCCTCTACCTGCATAAGTAAAATAGTTTGAATGGGAAATATTTACAAAATAGCTTGAAAGCAAATAGTTGAACCCACTTAATGGAAAAGAGTACAAGACACTGGCTATTGTTGCTGATGCAAAAATGACGTGCACACGTATAACCCCTTGAGGACCCCTATTATTCACAAATAAATCAAGCTTTTCCAAAAAGGTTTGGACTAAGGATATACGGAGACACAGATTATGAGATATATATAGAGACATTGAAAGATGGCCACTATATATATATATATATATAATAATAATAATAATAATAATAATAATAATAATAATAATAATAATAATAATAATAATAATAATAATAATAATTCAAACCTGACAGATTTCAAAGTCATTGTTAACGGCAAAGCAGTCATCACTATTGGGAATAATCAAATTTTTAAAATTTTAATTTAAATATTATCTACTTTTTCTTTGAGAAAAACTTTTGATTCCTCTCATTTGGCTGAATGAGTCGACACTCTTCACAATAGGGAATAAATGTAATCTAAGGCTTTTTAAATAGCCATTTCTAAAGTGAATCATTAATTATTAAAGCATGACAACCCAAGGTCTCCTGTCACCAATATTAACAAAAGCTGAGAATTTTATCAAAGCAAAAAATAAGCATCAACTGAAAACAAATATGCATGGTTTCTGCCAAAAAGTTTGAGAAGCATACCCCAGATACTAGGATTTCCAATGTAGACAATAGATTTGCTCCAATACTAATGTCCTTTTGCACATAAGGGTAGCATAGTGAATTTTTAAAATAAATAATTAACTAAAAAAAGGGCCACAATATTTCAAGCAACATCTAAGTCAAATCTTTGTGGCTTTAGGGAAATACTTTAAAACTTGAGTAACATCTAGAGATCTTTTTCTACTACTGACTTTTAGCTTTTCTATATCTGTTACAAATGCTCTTCCAACAACAAAAGAGAATATATGGCCTTCAACTAACTTGTTGATGAACGGCTATTTCATAAGCTTTTTGGCATCATTTTCATATAGTTTTAGTATATTTTATTTAAGTTTTATTAAGTTTTCATAGGTTTTAGTGCAAAATTCACATTTTGGATTCTACTTTGAGTTTGTGTATTTTTATGAAATTTCAGGTATTTTCTGGCTGAAATTGAGGAGCTGGAGCAAAAGTCTGATTCAGAGACAGAGAAAGCACTGCAAATGCTGTCCGGATCTCACCAAGTGGACCCCAGAAGTGGATTTTAGCACTAAAAGACTGTTTTACCCTTTTTATGTAATCCTTAGTCATTAGTTTAGTATTAAAAGGAGAAGATCACACTTGTTTAGGATCTCTTCTAGCATGTTTTGTTTTTCACATTGTATTTTTTATCAGTATGAGTTTCTAAACCTCCTAGGTTAAAGGGAGGAACCCTGCGAGTTTTATAGATTATTAAAAGTATTACTGTTTTTTTTCAATCTGTGTTTGATTCTCGATTCTAAGATGTATCTTCGTTCTTCATCATTATGAATGCGTTGAACTGGAATAAGGTTATCTCATTCTATATGGGCTAAGAGTGCGTCTTTCATCGAACAATGATGAACCACTAGCTTGATTATACATCTCTTAGATGGCTAATCCACGACTTCGTTGGGGACTTCTCAGGACATCAGTTCAGCCGAGGTATGGAGAGATTAGGGTCTTTGTGGTAGAGGCTAGAACCTAAAGGCGCAGCATTCTCTGATCTGGAAGATTCGACCTTGTCTGTGGCGTTTTAAGTGGGATCATTAAAGAGAATGGACTGCAGGAGCTTCACTCTCAATCAGAATGGATCCACACTAATCTTGGGATTCAGATCTGGAGGAGCATTGGCGACCACTCAACCAGCGTCAATCACATACAGCCTGCCATAGAAGAAATCATTCACAGTTGAAGAAGACAGTAAGACCAGAATTAATCCAGAAGAACAAAGCACATCCATCTTCTTAACCATTTTCTTATAATCAAACCTTGTAATTCCATCTTTATTCCTTTTATGCGTTTAAAAAAATCCAACAACTCTTCTATCCGCCTGACTAAGATCTGCAAGATAACCATAGCTTGCTTCAAATCACAATCCTCGTGGGATTGACCCTGACTTACTCAGGTATTACTTGGACGACCCAGTGCACTTGTTGGTTCAGTTGTACAAAGTGTGGAAATTCGTGCACCATTTTTTTGGCGCCGTTGCCAGGGATTGTTCGAGTTTGGACAACTAACGGATTATCTTATTGCTTAGATTAGGTATTGTCTTTAATGTTGTTAGAGTCTTTTATTTATTTTCTTTTTTTCGAAAATTTCAAAAAATTTTTCAAAAACCTTTTCTTTTCTTTATTAATCTTTATTTTTGGTTTGAGCCTTTTGTTTTTGTTCTTGTTCTTTTTTGAATTTCTTTGAGTCTTTTTCTAAAAATTTTCAAAAAATAGTGTCTTTTGTTTGAATCTTGTGTCAATCTTTAAGTTTGGTGTCTTCTTGTGTCTTTTCTTTATAATTTTCGAAAATTGTGTCTTTGGTTTTCAAAAATTTAAAGTTTGGTGTCTTTTGCATGTTCTTGTTTTCTTTGAATTCTTTGAGTTTTGTTCTTAGTGTTCTTCTTGATCTTCAAAGTGTTCTTGTTTTTCTTCTTGTTTTGATCTTAAAAGTTTTAGATCTAAAAATTTTAAGTTTGGTATCTTTCTGTTGTTTCTCTTTCTTCATTAATTCAAAAATAAAAAAAATCTTTTCTATCTTTATTTTAATTAATTTTCGAAAATTTCAAATAAAATTTCATATTTTAATTTCAAAATCATTATCTTATCTTATCTTAGTTTTAAATTTCAAAATTCAAATCTTTTCAAAATCAAACCTTTTCAAAAATCATATCTTTTTCAAAATCTTATCTTTCTTTAAAATTCAAAAATCTTATCTTGTCTTATTTCAAATTCAAATTTCAAAATCAAACCTTTTCAAAAATCAAATCTTTATCTTATCTTGTTTCAAATTCAAATTTCAAAATTTACAATTTCAAAATTTTAAACTTCAAAATTTAAAATTTAAAATTTAAAATTCAAAATTCAAAATTCAAATTTCAATTTCAAAATTCAAAATTCAAATTTCAATTTAAAAATTCAAAATTTAACTTTCAAATTTCAAATTTTAAATTCAAATCTTTTCTAATCTTCTATCTTATCTTGTTTTCAAATCTTTCTTAATTAGTTACTTGTTCTCTCTCTTCTTTTTCAAAACTTCCTAACTAATTCTTCTCTCTTCTATTTTTTGAAATTTCTTCTTCTATTTCTCTCTCTTCTTTTTCGAAATTCATTAATTAATTTTCAATTCTTTTTAATTAATTAACTTTTATTTTCAAATAAATAAATAAATAAAATAAAAACAAAAATATTTTAATTCTTGTTTATCTTTTTACTTCTAATTTTCGAATTCTTCTTCTCTCTTATTCAAAATTCTTCTTCTCCTTCTTCTATCTTCATTCTTCTTTCTTTTATCCCTCACATCTCACTAGGAGTTCTCTGTCCTCTAGCAGAGAAGCTTCCTTTCTTGTTGTATCTGTGTTTTCTTGTTTATGACCAGGAACAGGGATAAAGAGCCTCTCTTTAATCTTGATCCAGAACTAGAAAGGAATTTAAGGAGGAGCTTACAACAAGTTAAAGCATAACACTCTGGAAGAAACCTTTTAGAAAATTTTGAACAGGATGGTGAAGACATGGCAGCCGAGCCTAATCATGAAGGAGAGGCAAGAAAGGTTCTTGGTGACTTTACCATACCTACCTCTGATTTTTATGGCAGAAGCATCTTTGTACCTGCCATCAGAGCTAACAACTTTGAGCTTAAGCCTCAATTAGACTCTCTTCTGCAACAGAATTACAAGTTCCATGGAGTTCCATTGGAAGATCCACATCAATTCCTATCTGAATTCTTGCAAATCTGTGACTCTGTTAAGACCAATGGAGTGGATCCTGAGGTCTACAGACTTATGCTTTTTCCCTTTGATGTTAGAGACAGAGCTAAAATATGGTTGGATTCTCAACTAAAAGAGAACCTAGACTCTTGGAAAAAGTTGGTCAATAATTTCATGGCCAAATTCTTTCCTCCTCAAAGGATGAGCAAAATCAGAGTGGAAGTTCAAACTTTCAGACAAAAAGAAGGTGAATCCCTCTATGAAGCTTGGGAAAGATACAAGCAACTAATTAGGAGGTGTCCTCCTGACATGCTCTCAGAATGGTCTATCCTACAAATTTTCTATGATGGTCTGTCTGAGATGTCCAAAATATCATTGGACAGCTCTGCAGGTGGATCACTCCACTTAAAGAAAATGTTTACAGAAGCAAGAGAAATCATTGAGATGGTTGCAAACAACCAATTCATGTACACCACTGAGAGAAATCCTATGAACAATGGGATCTCTCAGAAGAAAGGAGTTCTTGAAGTTGATACTTTGAATGTCATATTGGCTCAGAACAAGATCTTGACCCAGCAGGTCAATATGATCTCTCAGCATTTGATTGGAATGCAAGCTACAGCTAGCAGCACTCAGGAAGCTTCTTCTGAAGTAAAAGCTTGTGATCCTGATAAACCCACCATGGAGGAGGTGAATTACATGGGAGAACCCTATGAAAACACCTACAACCCTTCATGGAGGAATCATCCTAACCTTTCATGGAAGGATCAACAGAAACCTTAGCAAGGTTTCAATAACAATCAAGGTGGAAGAACCCAGAATAGGTTCAACAATAGGCCACCATTCTCATCTTCTCAAGGGAATATGGAGACTCCTAAGCAGAGCCTTTCTAACTTATCCATTCTAGTTTCCAGCCTCTCTAAGACCACTCATAGTTTCATAACTGAAACAAGATCCTCCATTTGAAATTTGGAGGTACAAATTGGTCAATTGAGCAAGAGAATCCTTGAGACTTCTCCTAACACTCTTCCTAGTGACACTGAAGTAAACCCAAGAGAAGAATGCATGGCCATCACTATAGAGGTAGAGGCCAAATCTGGAGAGAATGGGATGGTATTGAACGCTAGTGAGGAAGACTTCACTGGGCGTTCAATGCCTAAACATATAGGGACTCTGGCATTGAACGCCAGGAAGGAGGTCCCTCCTGGGCGTTCAACGCTCAACTTGGTAAGGAACCTGGCATTTAACGCCAATGAAGGGGTGCATGATGGGCGTTCAACGGCCAAAAAGCCACAAGAACTGGCGTTGAATGCCAGTAATGGCACACCCTCTGAGTTTTCAATATCCACTCAAGAAATCCCTATCCAAGAACTAAAGGAAGCCAAGGCTCATATTGAAACCATAGAGGTTCCCTTGCATGCACTCCTGCAGTGCATAAGTTTTGATGAATATTCATCCTCTGATGAGGATGAGGACAATAGGGAAGAGCAAGTTGCTTGGTACCTAGGAGCTCTCATGAAGCTGAATGCCAAGCTATTTGGTACAAAGCCTTTGGAGGAAGAACCTCCAGTGATTTCCAAAGAACTCAATGCTTTGGTTCAACAGAAGCTACCCCAGAAGCTTTTAGATCCTGGACGCTTCCTAATTCCTTACACCATAGGCTCCATAACCTTTAAGAAGGCTCTGTGTGACCTAGGGTCAAGTATAAACCTCATACCACTCTCTGTAATGGAGAAGCTGGGAATCTTTGAGGTACAAGCTGTAAATATATATCTCACTAGAGATGACAGACAAATCAATGAAGAAAGCATATGGCTTAGTAGAGGATGTCTTGGTGAACGTTGAAAACCTTTACATCCCTGCAAACTTCATTATCTTAGATACTGGGGTAGATGAGGATGAATCCATCATCCTTGAAAGACCTTTCCTAGCCATTTCCAATGCTATCATTGATGTAACAAAGGGAAAACTAATTCTACAACTAAGAGAGAATCATATCTTGTTCAAGATACCTCAACCCAACTCTCCTTCTGAAAAAAAAGAGATAACTGTGCAACACTTAGTGTTCCAACCATCTCTTTTAGTGCAGAGCTTTACTAAGTCCCCAAACATCAATTCTAAATTTGGTGTTGGGCAGCCATCAACAAGCACTGAGAATAAAGGTATTAAGAAGAAAGTACCTCAAGGCTGGAGGGACAAGAAAGTCCCCACTGAAGGCCCCTCACCTGGTATGAGAGTTGTCTTCACCAAGAAGCCAGTCATACCACATACAGTGAGTCGTGTCTTGTCTCTAGAGCATGTGGAGCTTATTCATGAGAAGACAGAAAGAAGGTTCATTGTAAGAGGCGAAATTCTGAGCCCATATCAACCTTTGTAAGGTGCTAACTGTCAATCTTGTGACGTTAAAAGAGCGCTTCTTGGGAGGCAATACGACCCTAATTAATTATTTCTATTTCTTTTAATTCCTTAATTTTGTTTTTCTTAAATTTATTTCTTTAGGTTCATGATCATGTGAAGCAGTTAGAACAGAGATAGAAAGGTTCAGTAATGAAAACAGAACACTCTGGATGGAGTGTATTGCTGGCATTGAACGCCAGCCAGGGAGCATTGGCTGGGCGTTCGACGCCCAAAGTGGCAGTCTTGTTGGCGTTGAACGCCAGCTATGGGCATAGTGCTGGGTGTTCAAATGCCCATACAGAGGGGATGGAATCTGAATTCCCTAGCCTCTCAGGACCAGTGGGTCCCACAGCATCTTTACCTACCCCACTTCTTCCCTCTTACTTTCACACTTTCCTATACACTCTTCCCTATAAACTCTAGCCCAATCACATCCATATCACTTCCCCAAAACCATCATAACTCCCACTAACCCCCCACCCACTTCAAAATCAAATTTCGCTCCCATTTACCCCACCTATGACCGAACTCAACCCTAGACCACTCCTATAAATACCCCTCTTACTAACCTTTTATACACATACCTCTTATACACATCAAAGCCCCCTTGGCTGAATTGCTCTCTCCCTCTATCTCCTTCTATTTTCTTCTTCTTCTACTCTATTCTTTTTTATTCATTTTTGCTCGAGGACGAGCAAAGCTTTTAAGTTTGGTGTTGGAAAAGCATTGCTCTTTTGCTTTCCATTCCCACTTATGGCACCCAAGGTTGGAGAACCCTCTAGAAAGAGGAAAGGTAAGGCAGTAGCCGCCGCCTCCGAATCTTGGAAGATGAAGAGATTCATTACCAAAGCCCAGCAAGACCACTTCTATGAAGTAGTAGCAGAGAAAAAGGTGATCCCTAAGGTCCCTTTCAGGCTAAAAAAGAATGAGTACCCGGAGATCCAAAGAGAAATCGGAGAAAAAGTTGGGAAGTCCTAACCAATCCCATCCAAGAGGTTGGGATCTTAATGGTGCAGGAGTTCTATGCTAATACATGGGTCACAAAAAAACTATGAGATTAGTGTGAACCCAAATCCCAAGAATTGGAGCACCATGGTCCGAGGGAGAATCTTAGATTTTAGCCCGAAAAGTGTGAGGTTGGTGTTCAACTTGCCCTTGATGCAAGGAGACCTACATCCTTACACTAGAAGAGTCAACTTTGGTCAGAGACTCGATCAAGTGCTCTCAGACATCTGTGTGGAAGGAGCACAGTGGAAAAGGGATTCCCAAGGCAAGCCCATTCAAGTAAGAAGGCTTGACCTCAAGCCCATAGCTAGAGGATGGTTGGAATTCATCCAACGTTCTATCATCCCCACTAGCAACTGGTCAGAAATGAATATTGAAAGAGCCATCATGATCCATTGCATCATGATTGGAAGTGAGGTGGAAGTACATGAGGTGATCCCTCAAGAATTGTACAAGATAGCTGAGAAGCCTTCTACCAAAGCAAGGTTGGCATTCCCACACCTCATCTGTCATCTATGCAATTCAGCTAGAATTGTCATATAGGGAGATATCTCTATTGAGAAGGACAAGTCCATCAATAAGAAGAGGACGGAGCAAACTAGAGAGCATGCACAAGAGCCTATGCACCCGCCTCAACATGAGATCTCTGAGATACCTCAAGGGATGCATTTCCCTCCTTAAGGCTATTAGGACCAATTGTATAATTCTCTTGGAGAAATTGAGGTTGGAGCATCAAGAGCATTCCACCATCTTCAATGAAATAAGGGAAGACCAAAGGGCCATAAAAAAAGATCAAAGGGCTTTGAGGGAAGAACAACAAAAACAAAGGAGTGACATTGAAGAGATCAAGCACTACATTGGGTCCTCAAGGAGGAGCACTAACTGCCACCATTAAAGGTGGATTCATTCTCTTAATCTCCTTTTCTTTTATTATTTTTCTATTTTCTATTGTGTTGTATTGTCTGTTCTCTTGTTCTTATTGGATGATCATTTCTATCTATGTCTTAAAGTGATAAAATGTTCCATATATCTCTCACCATTACTTAAAATAAAATTTTATTTGAAAAGAATTGAGAGATACATGAATTTCAAGTTATATAATAAGAATAGTTCAATTATTTTGATGTGGTGGTGTTGCTTTTGTTTTCTGAATGTATGAATAAACACTACATATTTGAAATTGAAATTAAGAATGTTGGCTCTTGAAAGAATGATGAAAAAGGAAAAGTATTATTGGTAATCTGAAAAATCCAAAAATTGATTCTTGAAGCAAGAAAAAGTAGAAAAAAGAAAAAGAAAAAGCATGTTGCAAAAGAAAAAAAAAAATATATATATATATATATATACATGCGAAAAAAATAAAAAATAAAAAGCAGAAAAAGCCAATAGCTCTTTAAACCAAAAGGCAAGAGCAAAAAGCCAATAACCCTTTAAACCAAAAGGCAAGGGTAAAAGGATCCAAGGCCTTGAGCATCAACGGTTAGGAGGGCCTACAAGGAATAAAATCCGGGTTTAAGCAGCTCAACCAAGCTGTCCCTAACCATATGCTTGTGGTGTTTGAGACTGAGCAGTTAAAGTCGTGATCCAAAGCAAAAAGAGCGTGTTTAAAAACTCTGGACACCTCTATCTGGGGATTCTAGCAAAGCTGAATCACAATCCGAAAGGGTTCACCCAGCTAAAGTGTCTGTGGCATTTATGTATCTGGTGGTAATATTGGAAAACAAAGTGCTTAGAGTCACGGCCAAGACTCTAAAAAGCTGTGTTCAAGAATAAAAAAGAGCTAAACTAGGAGAGTCAATAATATCATCTGGATTCTAAGTTCCTAAAGAGACTAACACTTTTGAGTTTCAATGGATAGTGAGATGCCAAAACTATTCAGAAGCAAAAAGCTACTAAGTCCCGCTCATCTAATTGAAACTGAGCTTCATTGAAAACTCTGAGATTTATTGTATCTTACTCTTTTTTTATCCTATTTTGTTTTTAGTTGCTTGGGGACAAGCAACAATTTAAATTTGGTGTTTTGATGACCGGATAATTTATACGCTTTTTGGCATCATTTTCATATAGTTTTAGTATATTTTGTTTATGTTTTATTAAGTTTTCATAGGTTTTAGTGCAAAATTCACATTTTTGGATTCTACTTTAAGTTTGTGTGTTTTTATGCAATTTCAGGTATTTTTTTTGCTGAAATTGAGGAGTTGGAACAAAAGTTTGATTCAGAGACAGAGAAAGCACTGCTGATGCTGTCCAGATCTGACCTCCTTGTATTCGAAAGAGCTTTTCTGGAGCTATAGAAGTCCAAATGGAGCGTTCTCAACAGCTATAGAAAGCTAACATCCAGCGCTTTGCAGCAATGTATAATAATTTATACTTTGCTTTAGAATTGAAAGCCCAAAACTGGCGTCCAATGCCAGCCTCCTGCCCTATTCTGGCGTCCAGCGCCCAAAGGAGAAGAGACCAGCGTCCAAGACCCATAAAGGACCCCCTAGCCAGTGGTCAATGCCCTAGAGGTTTTCTAGCACATGGATCTCATCAAAGCTCAGCCTAAACACTCACCAAGTGGGCGCCGGAAGTAGATTTTAGCACTAAAAGATGGTTTTACCCTTTTTATGTAATCCTTAGTCATTAGTTTAGTATTAAAAGGAGAAGATCACATTTGTTTAGGATCTCTTCCAGCATATTTCGTTTTTCACATTGTATTTTCTATCAGTATGAGTTTTTAAACCTCCTAGGTTGAGGGGAGGAGCCCTGCTGAGTTTTATGGATTAATAAAAGTATTACTGTTTTCTTTCAATCCGTGTTTGACTCTCGATTCTAAGATGTATCTTCGTTCTTCATCATTATGAATGCGTTGAACACATCTCTTAGACGGCTAATCCACGACTTCGTTGGGGACTTCTCGAGACATCAGTTCAGCCGAGGTATGGGGAGATTAGGGTCTTTATGGTAGAGGCTAGAACCCAAAGGCACATCATTCTCTGATCCGAAAGATTCGACCTTGTCAGTGGCATTTTGAGTAGGATCATTAAGGAGAATGGACTACAGGAGCTTCATCCTCAATCAGAATGGATTCACAATAACCGTGGGGTTCAGATCTAGAGGAGCATTGGTAATCTCTCAACCGGCGTCAATCACATATAGCCTGCCATAGAAGAAATCATTCATAGTTGAAGAAGACAGTAAGACTAAAATTATTCCAGAAGAACAAAGCATCTCCAAGCCTTAACCATCATCTTAACCATCTTCTTATAATCAAACCTTGTAATTCCATCTTTATTCTTTTTATGCGTTTAAACAAATCCAACAACTCTTCTATCCGCCTGACTAAGATCTGCAAGATAACCATAGCTTGCTTCAAATCAAAATCCTTGTGGGATCGACCCTGACTCACTCAGGTATTACTTGGACGATCCAGTGCACTTGTTGGTTCAGTTGAAAGAAGTGTGGGAATTTGTGCACTACCTGTGCACCAACAACATCAAAAATCAGTTATCACACTCTAGTCATGAAAATCTGTAAGAAATTTTAGATTCAAAAAGCATTGCAAATATATATATATATATATATATATATATATATATATATAGGTAGGAAATATATTATCACATAAAGTTTTTCTCAAGATCATTGGAGAAAGAAATAGAAGCCACAAATAAACTCTTAAGTAGTCAAATTTATCTTGTAATAATATATATTTAAATTAACTCATAAAGAATGCAAATGTAAATACTTCATCTTCTCCAACAGCAACAATGATGAGCAGATATTTTATACGCTTTTTGACATCATTTTTATATAGTTTTTTATATGTTTTATTTAAGTTTTATCAAGTTTTCATAGGTTTTAGTACAAAATTCATATTTTTGGATTCTACTATGAGTTTGTGTGTTTTTATGCAATTTAAGGTATTTTCTGGTTGAAATTGAGGAGCTGGAGCAAAAGTCTGATTCAGAGGCAGAGAAAGCACTGCAGATGCTGTCAGGATCTGACCTCTGTGAACTCGAAGGAGCTTTTCTGGAGCTACAGGCTTCCACATGGAGCGTTCTCAATAGCTATGGGAAGCTAACATCCAGGGCTTTCTAGAAATGTATAATAGTCTATACTTTGTATTAGAATTGAAGACCAAAAACTGGCGTTCAACGCTAGCCATCTACCCAAGTCCAGGCGTGCAACGCCCACAAGGAGGTGATCAGCGTCCAACGCCCAAAAGGGAGCCCTTAGCCAGTGTTCAACACCCCTAAGGAGTCCTAGCACGTGGGAGACACTAAAGCTCATCCCAAACCTCACCAAGTGGGTCCCAAAAATGGATTTTCGCACTACAAGCCTAAACCTATCATATTTTTGTAATTTTTAGTCATTAGGTTAAAATATATATAGGAGAAGATCACCCTTTGTTAGACACACTCGATCTTCTACTACCACTTTACACGTTTTTACATTGTTCTATGTACAGTATGAGCCACTAAACCTCCTAGGTTAAGAGAAGGAGCTCTGCTGAGTTTTATGGATTAATAAAAGTATTACTGTTCTATCTCAATTCGTGTTTGATTCTCTATTCTACGATGTATCCTCGTTCTTCAACCTTATGAATGAGTTGAACCGGCACAAGGTTAACTCTCTTCTACATGGGTTCAGCAAGCGTCTTTCATCGGATATCAATGAACCACTAGCTTGATTATACATCTCTTAGACGGCTAATCCACAACTTTGTTGGGGACTTCTCGAGACATCAGTTCAGCCGAGGTATGGGGAGATTAGGGTCTTTGTGATAAAGGCTAGAACCAAAGGTGCATCATTCTCTGATCTGGAAGATTCGACCTTGTCTGTGGCGTTTTGAGTAGGATCATCAAGGGGAATGGATAGCTTCACCCTCAATTAGACTGGATGTGCACTAGCCCTGGTGTTCAGCCTGGAGGAGAATCGGCGACCTCTCAAGAAAGGCGTTGATCACATACAGCCTGCCATAGAAGAAATCATTCACAGTTGGCATAGACAGTGAGACCGAATTAATCCAGAAGAACAAAACATCTCTGAAGCCTTAACCATCTTCTTATCATTGCATTCACCTTCAATTGAGTAACGTTATCTTTATTTTACTTTTATGTGCTTTAAATAAACAAACAACTTTTCTATCCGCCTGACTAAGATTTATAAGATAACCACAACTTAATTCAAGCCAACAATCCTTGTGGGATCGACCCTGACTCACTCATGTATTACTTGGACGACCCAGTGCACTTGCTGGTTCAGTTGTGCGAAGTTTAATTCCACGCACCAAACAACAACATAACAAACTAAGTTATGTCGATCAAATATAAGCCTTTTTGCGTTCATCAATGCTTACATATGTACAGATAAGAGCATAAGTAGCATTACTGTACCATGCACCAGAAGGGGGAAAACTAACAGTAATATGAGCTTCCAGTTAAACATTTTATGAGTGCAATGTGCCTAACCTCTGATTTGTTATGAGCTTTCCAAATGCATCCCAAGATCTCTTGAATTCTAATTCCAGTTCATGCATTTCCATGATTTGAAGGTTGAAAGATCATGATCACAAGTTCACCACAATCAATACATGGAACTTGAAATTATAGCCCAAAAAAAAAAGAAATAGCAGGACATGATCTAAACTCTGTCTAGACTACTACATGACCATAAAATTTTACATCTTTATAAGAATCAAGCAATGCACGGATTTGTTAAGTTAATAATTGGTGCATTTAAATTAAACTTAAAGCATTTGGTGAAGTCTTATGCTCGAATATCAAAATTTACAGGCGGATCCCCAATGGTGCTAAATCTACAAAGCAGATATGGCTAAGCTTTAATAACTGAAAGAGTAATAAAGCAGTGCAAAAACTTTGATATTACTAGCATTTGAAAGGGAAAACCTAAAAAGTAGCTAAATAGTCGCTGACATTGAAAAATAAGAACGAAGAGAATTGAAAGGGAATACAATGAGTGAATGAGAAGAGAGAAGAAAAGGTGAATGAACCTGGAAGTAGGAGACGAAGAGGAAGAGGAAGAGGCATTAGCATCGCGAGCAGTGGGGGAAGAAGCGGAGGAAGAAGAATGAAGCGGATCTGGAGATCTGGCAAATTCAACGAGGCACGTTGCTAAAATCCTAACCAGAGGGGAAAAATCAAACCTAACAGAATGGATTGTAATCGGCAATTAGGAGGTTACCTGCTTGAAGATGACGATTAGGAGGTTACCTTCTTGAAGACGACAAAGACGACGCCGGGATCTCAACGACGAAGGCGATGACACCAAGACTGTAGAAGAAGATGGTGACGAGACCTTAGGAGATGGCAGTGAAGAAGACGACAATGGTGCTCGGAGATGACAATGGTATCTGATTGGAGAAGATGAGAATGGTGTGGGTGAGTTATGGTTAGTGAGGGTAATTTGGATAACATCTTTTTATTTTTTAAATTAGCGATTGTTTTTGCCACACCATTCCCTTCAACTTACTTACACCCATTCCTCTCTTTGGTCCCACCATAACCGAAGTCTCTCCCCTCTATATATAATCCACTTCTTCATTTCTTTCTACCACCTTACTTCTTACTCTTCCCTTTCCAAACACCCTTCACTCCTTTCTCTTGCTTACTTGACCGTAACTCACCTCTCCTCCACTCTCCTCTTTTCATTTCTTTTTTCTTCTCCAGACCGTA
This sequence comes from Arachis hypogaea, assembly GCF_003086295.3. Taxonomy (NCBI): domain Eukaryota; kingdom Viridiplantae; phylum Streptophyta; class Magnoliopsida; order Fabales; family Fabaceae; genus Arachis; species Arachis hypogaea. Next base: position 52,616,811 of record NC_092046.1, read on the forward strand.
GCCAACCCCCATCCCCCATCTTCTCCCCTTCTTACATTTCCTTTCCTTCTTCTCTTTTACTTTGTTCAGGGATGAGCAAAAGCCTTAAGTTTGGTATTGGGGCACTCCGCTTTTCTTCTTTATCATTATCCATATGACACTCGAAACTGGTGAATCCTCTTCAAGGAAGAGAAAAGAAAAGGCTCCTGCATCCAGCCGATATGACTTTACCCAAATTTTCTCTAAGACCCACGAGAATTATTTTAATGAAGTTGTCAACAAAAAGAAAGTGATCTCGGAGGTCTGCTTTGACCTGCAGCCGGGCGAGTATCCGAAAATCCAGGACCAGGTTCTGAAGAGGGGTTGGGAAGTTCTAACCAACGCTGTGACCGATGTGGATGTGCTTATGGTCAGGGTGTTCTACGCCAATGCTTGGGTGACTTACAAGCATGTCACAGGCGTGAACCCAGACCCGAAAAACTGGAGCATTATGGTCCGATGGAGGATCCTTGAGTTGAGTCCAGAGAGGGTGAGGGAGATACTTCATTTGCCATCATCCAGAGACAACCCTCACTTTTACACTCAGAAGGTCAACACTGACCAGAGACTGGACCAGGTCCTTACTGATATCTGCCTCCTCGGAGCACAGTGGAGGAGGAATGCTAGAGGCCAGCTAGGCAGGCACAATCTGAGGCTAGTTGCTTGGGGATAGTTGGAGTTTATTCAGCGCTCCATTATTCCTATGAGTAATCGGTCCGAGGTTACTATTGATTGAGCCGTGATGATTCATTGCATCATGCTCGGTAATGAGGTGGAGGTGCATCAGGTGATCCCTCAGGAGTCATATAGACTAGCCGAGAAGGTCCCCACCTCTACTAGATTGGCCTTCTCCTACCTCATCTTCTGCCTATGTGACGATGCCCGAGTCCATATTGATGGAGATACCCTGATTGCTATTGATAGACCTATCACTAGGATAGGTACAGAGCATGCTAGGGAGCATGGACGTGCACCACCTTAGGAGCAAGCTCCCCCTCATCAGTAGGAGTAGCTGGAGATGCCTCAGGCATTCTATTTCCCTCCTCGTGACTATTGGGATCAGATCACTACATCTATCGGGGAGCTGACATATTCGGTGGATCAGCTGAGGATCGAGCATCAGGACTACTCAGCCCTCATTCATCAGCTAGTAGAGGAGCAGCTGAGGCAGAGGCGCGACTTGGATGAGCTGAAGTGCCAGGCAATCCGAATCAAACTTCACTCTTGGAGCATGTTTAGTTGGATTTAGCTTTTAATTATTATTTTATCTTTTATTTTTGTTATGTTTAATTACAAACAAAATCTTTTAGGTTTAGAATTTTGATGAGCGGATATTTTATATGCTTTTTGGGGTTAATTTCATATAGTTTTTAGTATGTTTTAGTTAGTTTTTAGTTTATTTCCATTAGTTTTTAGGAAAAATTCATATTTCTGGACTTTACTATGAGTTGTGTATTTTTCTGTAATTTCAGGTATTTTTCTGGCTGAAATTGAAGGAGCTGAGCAAATATCTGATTCAGGCTGAAAAAGGACTGCTGATGCTGTTGGATTCTGACCTCCCTGCACTCAAAATGGATTTTCTGGAGCTACAGAACTCGAAATGGCATGCTTTTAATTGCGTTGAAAAGTAGACATCCAGGGCTTTTCAGCAATATATAATAGTCCATACTTTGCATAAGGATAGATGACGTAAACTGGCGTTCAACGCCAGTTCTCTGCCCAATTCTGGCGTTCAGCGCCAGAAAAGGATCAAAAGCTGGAGTTGAACGCCCAAACTGGCACAAAAACTGGCGTTCAACTCCACAAATGGCCTCTGCACGTGGATTGCTTAATTCTCAGCCCCAGCACACACCAAGTGGGCCCCAGAAGTGGGCCTCTGCATCATCCATCATAGTTTACTCATTTCTTGTAAACCTAGGCTACTAGTTTAGTATTTAAACAACTTTTAGAGACTTATTTTGTATCTCATGATATTTTTAGATCTAAACTTTGTATTCTCTGACGGCATGAGTCTCTAAACCCCATTGTTGGGGGTGAGGAGCTCTGCTGTGTCTCGATGAATTAATGCAAGTATTTCTGTTTTCCATTCAAACACGCTTGTTCCTATCTAAGATGTTCATTCGCGCTTAACTGTGATGGAGGTGATGATCTGTGACACTCATCACCTTCCTCAAATCATGAATGTGTGCCTGACAACCACTTCCGTTCTACCTTCTACTGAATGAGTATCTCTTAGATCTCTTAATCAGAATCTTCGTGGCGTAAGCTAGAATGATGGCGGCATTCAAGAGAATCCGGAAAGTCTAAACCTTGTCTGTGGTATTCCGAGTAGGATTCAAGGATTGAATGACTGTGACGAGCTTCAAACTCCTGAAGGCTGGGCGTTAGTGACAGACGCAAAAGGATAGTAAATCCTATTCCAACCAGATCGAGAACCAACCGGTGATTAGCCGTGCTGTGACAGAGCGCGTGAGCGTAGTTTTCACTGGAAGGATGGAAGGTAGCCATTGACAACGGTGATCCACCAACACACAACTTGCCATAGGAGGACGTGCGTGCGTGAACAAGAAGACAGAGGAAAGCAGAGATTCAGAAGACAAAGCATCTCCAAAACTCCAACATACTCTCCATTACTGCATAACAAGTAACCTTTAATCCATGCTCTATTGTTTATTTGCAATTCAACTGATAAACATAATTGACTTCCTGACTAAGATTTACAAGATAACCATAGATTGCTTCAAACCAACAATCTCCGTGGGATTCGACCCTTACTCACGTGAGGTATTACTTGGACAATCCAGTGCACTTGCTGGTCAGTGGTACGAGTTGTGAAAAGTGTGATTCATAATTCGTGCACCAAGTTTTTGGTGCCGTTGCCGGGGATTGTTCGTGTTTGGACAACTAACGATTTATTTTGTTGCTTAGATTAGGAAAAATTTTTCTTTTTGGTTTAGAGTCTTTTATTATTTATCCCTTGTTAAAACACTTTAAATTTATAGCTCAATTAGTTAGAACGTGGTGTTTATGTTCATGGTAATTGGCTATCATATTTTTAAAATCTTTTTCAAAAATATTTTTTATTATTAAATCCTGTGCCAAACTTTAAGTTTGGTGTTTTCTTGTTGATTTTTCAAAAAAAAAAAAAATTTCGAAAATCTATTTTGGTTTCCTAAAAAATTTTAAGTTTGGTGTTCTTCCTAAGTGTTCTTGAGTTTTCCTTGTGTCTTGATCTTAAAATTTTTAAGTTTGGTGTTCCTTGGTGTTTTCCCTCCAAAATTTTCGAAAATAAGGAGCATTAGATCTAAAAATTTTAAATCTTGTGCTATCTTATTGTTTTTCTCTTTCCTCTTAAAAATAAAAAATATCTTTTCTCTCTATTTTAAAAACAATTTTTCGAAATATATTTCTAAAAATTCAGATTTTTTATTTCAAAATTGAAAACTTTTTTTTTAAAAAAAAAAAATCATCATATCCTTTTCAAAACTTCCTAACCACTTTCTCTCTCCTCAGTTTTTCGAAAATCTTCACTCAATTTTTATTTTTTTAATTTATTTCATTTTCGAAATAAATACATAAATAAATAAATAAAAATATTTTTTCTATTTTACATCATCTCCCTTTCTTCATCATGGACCTAAGCGGAAATGAACAGTCCAGGAGGACTCTGGGGTCATATTCTAACCCCTCTACTGCTTCATATGGAAGTAGTATCTGCATACCCTCCATTGGAGTCAGTAGCTTTGAGTTGAATCCTCAGCTCATTATCATGGTGCAGCAAAGTTGCCAGTATTCCGGTCTTCCACAGGAAGAACCTACAGAGTTTCTGGCACAGTTTCTACAGATTACTGACATAGTACATGATAAAGAAATAGATCAGGATGTCTACAGACTATTACTGTTTCCATTTGCTGTAAAAGATCAAGCTAAGAGGTGGTTGAATAACCAACCTAAGGCCAGCATAAGGACATGGAAACAGCTGACAGAAAAATTTCTGAATCAATATTTCCCTCCAAAAAGGATGACACAGCTAAGGCTGGACATCCAAGGCTTCAAGCAAGGAGATAATGAATCTCTTTATGATGCCTGGGAGAGATACAGAGAGATGCTACGAAAATGCCCCTCTGAAATGTTTTCAGAGTGGGTTCAGTTAGACATCTTCTACTATGGGCTTGCAGAAGGAGCCCAGATGTCTCTAGATTACTCAGCTGGTGGATCTATCCACATGAGAAAGACAATTGAAGAGGCTCAAGAGCTCATTGATACAGTTGCCAGGAATCAGCATCTGTACCTAAGCAGCAACCCTTCCATGAATGAAGAGGTTAAAACAGTAACTGCTGAACTCAGTCCTGTAAAACAAGCTGCTGAATTCAATCAGCAATTGGACTTTCTAACAAAGCAGCTAGCTGAATTTAAAGACAGGTTACAAGAGACAAGGACGGCTAATATACATATGGACGAACAGTTTAAGCAAACAAAGCAGCAGCTGTTAAGGCAAATAGCAGAAGAATGCCAAGCAGTTCAACTAAGAAGCGGGAAAACATTAAATACCCCACCTCAAGGCAGCAAAAAGCTAAGAAATGATCAAACCACCCAAAATTTACCTGAGGACAGTAAGAGCCCAGGGAAAAATAATTCTGGCGATAAAACGCCAGAAATTTGGTGGAAGGCTGGCGCTGAATGCCCAGACCATGGCCAAAACTGGCGTTCAACGCCAGAAACAAGGCAGGATTGGCGTTCAACGCCAGAAATGGGCAAGGATCTGGCGTTGAACGCCCAAAATGGGCAAGATCTGGCGCTGAACGCCCAAAATGGGCACAGTTCTGGCGTTCAGACGCCAGGAGCAGACAAGGAGCTGGCGTCCAGTTTCACCCCAGCTTCTAACTCTGGCACTCAAGTGCCAGTGAGGGATCAGACACACACAAATTCTGATAACAACCCCTCTAAAAAGGCTTCTTCAACCACTTCTGTAGGCAATAAACCTGCAGCAACTAAGGTTGAAGAATATAAAGCCAAGATACCTTATCCTCAAAAACTCCGGAAAGAGGAGCAGGATAAGCAATTTGCTCGCTTTGCAGATTATCTCAAGACTCTTGAAATAAAGATTCCATTTGCAGAAGCACTTGAGCAAATACCTTCTTATGCCAAGTTCATGAAAGAGATCTTGAGTCATAAAAAGGATTGGAGAGAAACAGAAAGAGTTCTCCTCACTGAAGAATGCAGTGCAGTCATTCTGAAGAGCTTTCCTGAAAAGCTTAAAGACCCTGGGAGCTTTCTGATACCATGCATATTAGAAGATAATTGCACCAAGACAGCTTTATGCGATCTTGGGGCAAGCATCAACCTAATACCTACATCCACTATCAGGAAGCTTGGCTTAACTGAAGAAGTTAAACCAACCCGGATATGTCTCCAACTTGCTGATGGTTCCACTAAATACCCATCAGGCGTGATTGAGGACATGATTGTCAGAGATGGGCCATTCGCCTTTCCCACTGACTTTGTTGTGCTGGAAATAGAGGAGCACAAGAGTGCTACTCTCATTCTAGGAAGACCCTTCCTAGCAACTGGACGATCTCTCATTGATGTCCAACAGGGGGAAATAACCCTGAGAGTCAACGATGATGAGTTCAAGTTGAACGCTGTCAAAGCCATGCAGCATCCAGACACATCAACAGACTGCATGAAAGTTGATCTTATTGACTCTTTGGTAGAAGAGATCAACATGGCTGAGAGTCTCGAATCAGAGTTGGAAGACATCTTTAAAGATGTTCAGCCTGATTTGGAGGATTCAGGGGACATGAAAGAGCCTCTGAACTTTCTTCTGAAAGAGGAAAAACCTCCTAAACCCGAGCTCAAGCCATTACCACCATCCTTGAAATATGCGTTTCTGGGAGAAGGTGACACTTTTCCAGTGATCATAAGCTCTGCTTTAAATTCACAAGAAGAGGAGGCACTTATTCAAGTGCTAAGGACACACAAGACAGCTCTTGGGTGGTCCATAGGTGATCTTAAGGGCATAAGCCCAGCTAGATGCATGCACAAAATCTTATTGGAGGATAATGCCAAACCAGTGGTGCAACCACAGAGGCGGCTAAATCCAGCCATGAAAGAAGTGGTGCAAAAAGAGGTCACCAAATTACTGGAGGCTGGGATCATTTATCCTATTTCTGATAGCCCCTGGGTGAGCCCTGTCCAAGTCGTCCCAAAAAAGGGAGGCATGACAGTGATTCATAATGAAAAGAATGAACTGGTTCCTACAAGAACAGTTACAGGATGGCGCATGTGTATTGACTACAGAAGACTCAATACAGCCACCAGAAAGGATCATTTTCCTTTACCATTCATAGACCAGATGCTAGAAAGACTGGCAGGTCATGAGTATTACTGCTTTTTAGACGGCTACTCAGGCTATAACCAGATTGCAGTAGATCCCCAGGATTAAGAGAAAATAGCATTCACATGTCCATCTGGAGTGTTTGCTTATAGAAGGATGCCATTTGGGCTGTGTAATGCGCCTGCAACCTTCCAGAGATGCATGCTCTCTATTTTCTCTGATATGGTGGAAAAATTTCTGGAAGTCTTCATGGATGACTTCTCGGTATATGGAGACTCATTCAGCTCCTGTCTTGATCACCTGAAACTTGTTCTGAAAAGATGCCAAGAGACCAACCTAGTTTTAAACTGGAAAAAATGTCACTTCATGGTGACTGAAAGGACTGTCCTTGGGCATAAAATCTCAAATAAGGGAATAGAGGTGGATCAAGCAAAAATAGAGGTAATTGAAAAATTACCACCACCTGCCAATGTTAAGGCAATCAGAAGCTTTCTGGGGCATGCAGGATTCTATAGAAGGTTTATAAAGGATTTTTCAAAAATCGCAAAATCTCTAAGCAATCTGCTAGCTGCTGACACGCCATTTGTGTTTGACACAGAGTGCCTGCAGGCATTTGAAATGCTGAAAGCTAAGCTGGTCCCAGCACCAGTCATTTCTGCACCAGACTGGACGTTGCCATTTGAGCTAATGTGTGATGCCAGTGATCATGCCATTGGTGCAGTATTGGGACAGAGGCATGACAAGCTTCTGCATGTCATTTATTATGCCAGTCGCGTTCTAAATGATGCCCAGAAAAATTACACAACCACAGAAAAAGAATTAATTGCAGTGGTTTACGCCATTGACAAGTTCAGATCATACTTAGTAGGATCAAAAGTGATTGTGTATACTGACCATGCTGCTCTTAAATATCTACTCACAAAGCAGGATTCAAAACCCAGGCTCATCAGATGGGTATTGCTTCTGCAAGAGTTTGATATAGAAATAAGAGACAGAAAAGGGACAGAGAACCAAGTGGCTGACCATCTGTTCCGGATAGAGCCAGTGGAAGGGACGTCCCTCCCCTTTCTTGAGATCTCTGAGACGTTTCCTGATGAGCATCTATTTGCCATTCAGGAAGCACCATGGTTTGCCGACATTGCAAACTATAAAGCTGCAAGGTTCATACCCAAGGAGTACAACAGGATACAAAAGAAGAAATTAATCACTGATGCAAAGTATTACTTGTGGGATGAACCCTATCTCTTTAAGAGATGTGCAGACGGAATAATCCGTAGGTGTGTGCCTAAAGAAGAAGCACAGAGGATCCTATGGCATTGCCATGGATCACAATATGGAGGCCATTTCGGAGGTGAGCGAACAGCCACCAAGGTCCTCCAATGTGGCTTCTATTGGCCCACACTCTATAAAGATTCATGAGAGTTTGTACGTAACTGTGACAATTGCCAAAGAGCTGGCAATCTGCCTCATGGTTACGCCATGCCTCAACAAGGAATCTTTGAGATTGAGTTGTTTGACGTATGGGGAATTGACTTCATGGGACCTTTCCCACCATCATACTCAAACACTTATATTCTGGTGGCAGTTGACTATGTATCAAAATGGGTTGAGGCTATTGCCACACCCACCAATGATACTAAAATAGTGCTGAAGTTCCTCCAGAAACATATCTTTAGCAGGTTTGGTGTCCCTAGAGTACTAATCAGTGATGGGGGCACTCACTTCTGCAATAAACAGCTTTACTCTGCCATGGTTCGGTATGGAATTCGCCACAAGGTGGCCACTCCATATCATCCACAAACCAATGGGCAAGCTGAAGTCTCTAATAGAGAATTAAAGAGAATCCTGGAATGGACAGTAAATACCCGTAGAAAGGATTGGGCACGGAGCTTGGATGATGCTCTGTGGGCTTACAGAACAGCATTCAAGACCCCTATAGGGACCTCTCCATACCAACTGGTGTATGGTAAGGCATGTCACCTGCCCGTGGAACTGGAACATAAGGCCTACTGGGCAACCAGATTACTAAACTTTGATGCCAAATTAGCAGGAGAAAAATGATTGCTCCAGCTAAATGAGCTAGAGGAGTTCAGATTCACAGCTTTCGAAAATGCCATGCTATATAAAGAAAAATAAAAAAAGTGGCATGACAGAAAGCTGTCATCTAGAATCTTTGAACCAGGACAGAAGGTTCTGTTGTTTAACTCTAGACTCAGGCTATTCCCCGGGAAACTGAAATCCCGGTGGAGGGGACCATACGTGATTACAAGTGTATCACCATATGGTTATGTGGAGCTTCAAGATATTGATTCTGATAAGAAGTTCATTGTCAATGGACAGAGAATCAAGCATTATCTTGAAGGCAACATTGAGCAAGAATGCTCAAGGTTGAAGCTAGATTAAAAGCTCAGCAAAGTCCAGCTAAGGACATTAAAGAAGCGCTTGTTGGGAGGCAACCCAATTTTTATTTATTTTCATGGTTTTTCATGTTTTATTAGGTTCATGATCATGTGGAGTCACAAAATAAATATTAAAAATTGAAAACGGAAACAAAAACAGCAGAAGAAAAATCACACCCTGGAGGAAGCACCTGTCTGGCGTTCAACGCCAGAACAGAGCATGGTTCTGGCGCTGAACGCCCAAAATGGGCAACATCCTGGCGCTGAACGCCCAGAACAAGCATGGTTCTGGCGTTCAATGCCAGAAATGGCTAGTAAATGGGCGTTGAACGCCCAAAATGGGCACCAACCTGGCGCTGAACGCCCAGAGTTGTGTGCAAGGGCATTTTGCATGCCCAAATTGGTGCAGGGATGTAAATGCCTTGACACCTCAAGATCTGTGGACCTTGCAGGATCATTTCAAGATCTGTGAACCCCACAGGATCCCCACCTTCCCTCCTCATAATACTAGATTTTTTCTTTCCACATCTTCTTCTTCATCTATTCCCTCTTCTTTTGCTCGAGGGCGAGCAACATTCTAAGTTTGGTATGGTAAAACAATTATGTGAAGGATCTATAGCTCAGTGGTAGAACATGTGGCTGCAAATCAAGAGATACCTCAGGGGATGCACTTCCCTCCACATAATTATTAGAAGCAACTGAGGATAGAAATACCAAAAATCACTAGGAATCAAGCCACAAAGGCAAGGAAGAGACATAAAAGAGCTCAAGAACATCATTGATGCCTCAAGAAGGAAATGCCATCATCACTAAGGTGGACTCGTTCCTTGTTCTTACTTTCTCTGTTTTTCGTTTTCTCTATGTTAAGTGCTTATCTATGTTTGTGTCTTCATTACATGATCATTAGTAGTAATTAGTGTCTAGTTTGATTTTATCCCCAATTAAGTTATAGTCTATTTTTCTCATCATCAGCAAACATGAATAAAATAGTAGATCTTTTGAATAAGAGGCAATAAAATTTCGAGTTTTTAATAAGAAAAATTCTAATTAGTAACATGTGGTGGCAATGCTTTCTGTCTTCTGAATGAATGCTTGAACAGTGCATATGTCTTTTGAATTTGTTGTTTAAGACTGTTAAATATGTTGGCTCTTGAAAGAATGATGAACATGAGACATGTTATTGATAATCTGAAAAATCATAAAAATGATTCTTGAAGCAAGAAAAAGCAGCAAAGAACAAAGCTTGCAGAAAAAAAAAATAAAGAAAAAGAGAAAGCAAGCAGAAAAAGCCAAAGCTCTTAAAACCAAAAGGCAAGAGCAAAAAGCCAATAGCCCTTAAAACCAAAAGGCAAGGGTAATAAAAAGGATCCCAAGGCTTTGAGCATCAGTGGATAGGAGGGCCTAAGGGAATAAAATCCTGGCCTAAGCGGCTAAACCAAGCTGTCCCTAACCATGTGCTTGTGGCGTGAAGGTGTCAAGTGAAAACTTGAGACTGAGCGGTTAAAGTCAAGGTCCAAAGCAAAAAGAAGAGTGTGCTTAAGAACTCTGGACACCTCTAATTGGGGATTTTAGCAAAGCTGAGTCACAATCTAAAAAGGTTCACCCAATTATGTGTCTGTGGCATTTATGTATCCAGTGGTAATACTGGAAAACAAAGTGCTTAGGGCCACGGCCAAGACTCATAAAGTAGCTGTGTTCAAGAATCAACATACTGAACTAGGAGAATTAATAGCACTATCTGAATTCTGAGTTCCTATAGATGCTAATCACTCTGAGCTTCAATGGATAAAGTGAGATGCCAAAACTGTTCGGAAGCAAAAAGCTACTAGCCCCGCTCATCTAATTAGAATCTGAGCTTCATGAAAAAAAAAATCTGAGATATTATTGCTTCTCAACCTATTAGTCTTCTATTTTATTTGTCTAGTTGCTTGAGGACAAGCAACAGTTTAAGTTTGGTGTTGTGATGAGCGGATATTTTATACGCTTTTTGGGGTTAATTTCATATAGTTTTTAGTATGTTTTAGTTAGTTTTTAGTTTATTTCCATTATTTTTAGGAAAAATTTATATTTCTGGACTTTACTATGAGTTGTGTATTTTTCTGTAATTTCAGGTATTTTTCTGGCTGAAATTGAAGGAGCTGAGCAAATATCTGATTCAGGCTGAAAAAGGACTGCTGATGCTGTTGGATTCTGACCTCCCTGCACTCAAAATGGATTTTCTGGAGCTACAGAACTCAAAATGGCATGATTTTAACTGCGTTGAAAAGTAGACATCCAGGGCTTTCCAGCAATATATAATAGTCCATACTTTGCACAAGGATAGATGACATAAACTGGCGTTCAACGCCAGTTCTCTGCCCAATTCTGGCGTCCAGCGCCAGAAAAGGATCAAAAGCTGGAGTTGAACGCCCAAACTGGCACAAAAACTGGCGTTCAACTCCACAAATGGCCTCTGCATGTGGATTGCTTAATTCTCAGCCCCAGCACACACCAAGTGGGACCCAGAAGTGGGCCTCTGCATCATCCATCATAGTTTACTCATTTGTTGTAAACCTAGGCTACTAGTTTAGTATTTAAACAACTTTTAGAGACTTATTTTGTACCTCATGACATTTTTAGATCTAAACTTTGTATTCTCTGACGGCATGAGTCTCTAAACCCCATTGTTGGGGGTGAGGAGCTCTGCTGTGTCTCGATGAATTAATGCAAGTATTTCTGTTTTCCATTCAAACACGCTTGTTCCTATCTAAGATGTTCATTCGCGCTTAACTGTGATGGAGGTGATGATCTGTGAAACTCATCACCTTCCTCAAATCATGAACGTGTGCCTGACAACCACTTCCGTTCTACCTTCTACTGAATGAGTATCTCTTAGATCTCTTAATCAGAATCTTCGTGGCGTAAGCTAGAATGATGGCGGCATTCAAGAGAATCCGGAAAGTCTAAACCTTGTCTGTGGTATTCCGAGTAGGATTCAAGGATTGAATGACTATGACGAGCTTTAAACTCCTGAAGGCTGGGCGTTAGTGACAGACGCAAAAGGATAGTAAATCCTATTCCAACCAGATCGAGAACCAACCGGTGATTAGCCGTGCTGTGACAGAGCGCGTGAGCGTAGTTTTCACTGGAAGGATGGAAGGTAGCCATTGACAACGGTGATCCACTAACACACAGCTTGCCATAGGAGGACGTGCGTGCGTGAACAAGAAGACAGAGGAAAGCAGAGATTCAGAAGACAAAGCATCTCCAAAACTCCAACATACTCTCCATTACTGCATAACAAGTAACCTTTAATCCATGCTCTATTGTTTATTTGCAATTCAACTGATAAACATAATTGACTTCCTGACTAAGATTTACAAGATAACCATAGATTGCTTCAAACCAACAATCTCCGTGGGATTCGACCCTTACTCACGTGAGGTATTACTTGGACGACCCAGTGCACTTGCTGGTCAGTGGTACGAGTTGTGAAAAGTGTGATTCATAATTCGTGCACCAAATTTATTATTTTATTTTAGTTTAAAATCAAATTAGTTTAGATACAAAATAGAAAATAGTCAACCCTTAGGGAGGATCTTCTCACTTCCGCACTTTGATAATTTGGAGAACCCTAGTTTTCTCTCTGAAGTATGAGCCACTAAACCTCGTCAATTAAGGTTAGGAGCTCTTCTATAGATTCACTATTGTTTTTCTATTTTAATTAACGTATTGATTCAGTTTGAAAGATTACATTCGTTCTTAATTTTATGAATCTGGGTGGATCGAAAGAATGACCCTTATTCTATTTGTGTTCTTGTGATTCTTGGAAGAGATATATCACCTGAACAACAGCTTGAAAGTAAATTCCTCCTAAATTTTTAATTACTTGAACTAATAGAAATACGTGACATATAATCTTCTTAGCTTTGGATAATTAGGGTTTTTGTGGCCATAAACTAGAATTGAACTTCATCCTCTAATCGAAATTAAGTGACCAAGACATTAGCGGTTAACTAGGTTAGAGTAGACTAAATCACTATGACATTAGGGTTTGGTCACTGACAGTTTTCCATGAATTGAATCTTGCATGATTAAAATAGTTAGTAAGAAAACTTAATCCGAAAAAGTAAACATCTCTGAAACCTTAACTGCTCTCTCTCTCTCTCTCTCTCTCAAACTTCACACCATTCTCACTATTTGTGTTTTCTACTCTCTGAACTACTATTTAATGCTTTTTGAATCCTCAAAACATCACTTTTTGCTTGCCTGACTAAGGAATCATTTAATCATTGTTGCTCAGTCTATCAATCCTCGTGGGATCGACCCTCACTCACCAGAGGTATTACTTAGTACGACCTAATGCACTTGCCGGTTAGTTTATGGATCTAGAAATTCCGCACCAGAGATGTGGGAGATACCATCCAGACAAGCCGTGTAGGATAGGGTTAGGTATGTGTTTCAAGGGTATGTTTCCAGGGCATATGGCGAGGGATTGTCCATGTAGGATAACTTAGGATGCAGATTGATCTCAACAACAAGGTCGAGTCTTTGCTATGATGGCAAATAATGCTGCTAGATCCGGATCTCTGATCCAACGTATTTTTAAAATTGGTAACAGAACTTTAACTGCATTATACAATACTAGAGCATCGCATTCATTATATCATATGACAGAGTTGAGGACTTAGGGCTGAAATTATCAGATTTAGTTTATGACTTGCATGTGCACACACCAGCTTCTCAAGTGATAACTAGACTGTGTTGTCAATAAGTGCCTTTTCAAATAGAAAACAGACAGTTTGTTCATGATTTAATATGTTTGCATTTGACTAAAAGAGATTTGATTTTGGGTTTGGAATAGTAGTCGATGCATCATGTGTTGTTGTACTATTTTGAACATTTTATTTGGTTTATATCTAAAGGGTTAGAAGGGCTAGTAGTAGCCCCGAGTTATTACTTGAACTCTATAATGGTGAATTATAGTGGAAAGGAGTGTCAAGGGTATGTTCTTATAGCTGCTAGCTTGTCAAGAGATGAACAGAACCTAGATCAATTTCTGATAGTAAAAGAGTTTTTCGAGGTATTTTCTGAGGATATACCTGAATTTTTCCTCCTCGAGAGATAGAGTTTGTAACAGAGTTAGTATCGGGAGTAGGGCCGGTCTCAATCACACCGTATAAAATGTCATCGTTAGAGCTGGCAGAACCTAAGATTCAGTTAAAGGAGCCGTTGGATAAGAAGTTTATTCGACGAGTGTCTCCCAATGGGGAGCGCCAGTTTTGTTAGTGAAAATAAAAGATGGCAGTATGCGGTTGTGTGTGGATTATAAGCGTTTGAATAAGGTGACTATGAAGAATAAATATCCGATACAAGGAATCGATGATTTGATGGATCAACTGCAAGGATCCGGAGTTTTCTCAAAGATTAAAATGAGAAAAGATTATCCCATCTTTTAATAGGTAACTAAATTTTGAGAGCAATTTTTTTTAAGGTGGATAGGATGTAAGATCCCGAAAAATTCACTAGTAGATTATATATTTAAAAAATTTAGTTAAAGGTGTTTAAATCGCCCAGTGATGTGCAAAAAGTGAAGCTCATGGATACCGGCAAGTGCACCGGATCATTCAAGTAATACTACGGTGAGTGGATATCGTTCCCACAAGGATTAACATATTGGGCATGCAAATATTGAATCAATAAACATGGAATTGTTGAGTGCTGAAATCTTAATGACTTGCTGGAAAAGTAAAAACTTGAAAAAACTTGAAGGCTAGGGTTTTTAGTACTTATGGTTGTTGAAGGAAAATATATATGATGGAAAAGTCAAGGGTTTTGAGGATGCTCAAGTCTTCAGAAGAATTAAACTTTTTTTTCTCTATTCAAAGCAAGCACGGATCGTTCATGACGAATCTTTATTAACCGATTTCCCATTTCTTGGCTCCTTGATGAGCAGATAATTTATACCCTTTTTGGCATTGTTTTTAGATAGTTTTTAGTATGTTTTAGTTACTTTTTATTATATTTTTATTAGTTTTTATGCAAAAATCACATTTCTGAGTTTTACTACGAGTTTGTGTATTTTTCTATAATTTCAGATATTTTTTGGCTGAAATTGACGGACCTGAGCAAAAATCTGATTCAGAGGCTGAGAAAGGACTGCTGATGCTGTTGGATTCTGACCCTCCTGCACTCAAAATGGAGTTTCTGGAGCTACAGAAGCCCAATTGGCGCACTCTCAATTGCGTTGGAAAGTAGACATCTTGGGCTTTCCAGCAATATAATAGTCCATACTTTGCCCGATATTTGATGGCCCAAACTGGCGTTAAACGCCAGCTAGAGACCCTTTTTTGGAGTAAAACGCCAGAACTGGCACCAAAACTGGAGTTAAATGCCCAAACTGGCACCCAAGCTGGCGTTTAACTCCAAGAATGGCCTACGCACGTGAAAGCTTCAATGCTCAGCCCAAGCACACACTAAGTGGATCCCGGAAGTGGATTTCTGCACTATCTGCACTTAGTTACTCATTTTCTATAAACCTAAATTACTAGTTTAGTATAAAAACTATTTTTAGAGATTCATTTTTGTAACTCATGACATTTTACATCTCATATTGTAACTTCTACGGCATGACTCTCTATACCCCATGGGTGGGGGTAAGGAGCTCTGCTGTGTTTCAATGGATTAATGCAATTACTACTGTTTTCTATTCAATCACGCTTGATTCTATACTAAGATACTCACTCATACTTCAATATAGAGAATATGATGATCCGTGACACTCATCATTATTCTCAAACCTATGAATGCGTGCCTGACAACCACTCCCGTTCTATCTGAGCTCAACGTAGTCATTGGGCGACAGCTTGAGTACGTATCTCTTGGGTCTCTAATTCATGGACCGAGTATGGAGGTTAGAAACTTCGTGGTTGAGGCTAGAACCGATTGGCAGCATTCCTGGGATCCGAAAAGTCTAAACCTTGTCTGTGGTATTCCGAGTAGGATCTGGGAGGGGATGACTGTGACGAGCTTCAAACTTGCGAATGTTGGGTGCAGTGACAGTGTGCAAAAGGATAGAGAGATCCTATTCTGACGCTAGTGAGAACCGACAGATGATTAGCCGTGCGGTAGCTGTACGTGGTATTTTTCATCCGAGACGAGAAATCTGACAGTTGATTAGCCGTGCAGAAACCGTACTTGGTATTTTTCATCCGAGAGGATCATACAGCTTGCCATTGAAGGAAGCCATGCGTGTTTAGAGAAGAAGAAAGTAGGAAAGCAGAGATTCAGATGACAGAGCATCTCCGAAACCTCAACATGTTCCTCATTACTGAATCACAAGTACAATTTACTTCATGTTATTTACTTTTCATAAACAAAATCAATTTTATCATTAATCTCCTGACTAAGAACTGCAAGATAACCATAGTTTGCTTCAAGCCGACAATCTCTGTGGGATCGACCCTTACTCACGTAAGGTATTACTTGGACGACTCAGTGCACTTACTGGTTAGTTGCACAGAGTTGTGAAAAGTGTAATCACAATTTCGTGCACCAAGTTTTTGGCGCCGTTGCCGGGGATTGTTCGAGTTTCGATAATTGACGGTTTATTTTGTTGCTTAGATTAGTAAAAATTTATCTTTTTGTTTTAGAGTCACTAAATTTGAGTCTTTTATTTTCTTTTCAAAAATCTTATTTTTCTTTATTAATCTTTAATTTTCCTTTAAGTTTTATATTTGAGTTTAGTTTCATGCTTTAAGTTTGGTGTCAATTGCATGTTTTAATTTTTCTTTAATTTTCGAAAATATATGCATTGTGTTCTTCATTGATCTTCAAGTTGTTCTTGTTTATTTTCTTTGTTTGATCTTTAGTTTTTCTTGTTTTGTGTCTTTCCTTGTTTTTCTTGTGCATTTTCGAATTATTAGTGTCCAAAGTATAAAAATTTTTAAGTTTGGTGTCCTTTGTGTTTTTATTTTCTTAAAAATTTCCAAAATTTGTTCTTGGTGTTCATCTTGACATTCAATATTTTCTTGTTTGTTTTCTTTGTTTTGATCTGAAAATTCTAAGTTTGGTGTCATTTTATTATTTTTCTCTTTCCTCATTAAATTCAAAAAATATCTTTTCCTTTGTTTACTCATCATTTTCGAATTCCTTAGGTTGACTTATTAAAAAATTTTAAAAAATTTGGTAGTTTCTTGTTAATTAAGTTAAAATTTCAATTTTGAAAGTTATCTTTTTAAAATCTTTTTCAATTTTCTTTTTATATTTTTCGAAAATCTTTTATAAAATTTTCAAAATCTTTTTCTTCTTTTATAATTTTTGAATCACTTGTCCTACTTTATTATTTTGATTGAAAAATTTTAAGTTTGATGTTTTCTTGTTAAGAAAGTTCTAAGTCTTAAAATTTTAAAATCATATCTTTTACGAATCTTTTCTTTTATTTATTTATTTTCTTACAAGTATCTTTAATTTTAAGACATATCTTTTTCAAAACTTCCTAACCACTTTCTCTCTCTTCATTTTTCGAAAATCATATCCAAAATTTTTCAAATCTTTTTAATTAATTAATCATTTTAGTATTCGAATTTCTTTTATTTCTTTTTCTTTTAGTTTTCGAAACATATATTCTATTTTCCAATTATTTTATTTTATTTTCTTTTGAATTCGGTTTATCCTTAATTAAATAAAATAAAAACAAAAAAATATATTTTATTTTATCTTGTATTTTATTTACAATCCACATCATCTTCCTTTCTTCATTATGGACTCAAGTGGAAATGAACAGTCTAAAAGGACTCTGGGGTCATATGCTAACCCCACTAATGCTTCCTATGGGAGTAGTATCTGTATACCCCCTATCAGGGCCAGCAGTTTTGAGTTAAATCCTTAGCTCATTATCATGGTGCAGCAAAATTGCCAGTATTCCAGTCTTCCACAGGAAGAACCTACTGAGTTTCTGGCATAGTTCTTACAAATTGATGACACAGTACGTGATAAAAAAGTAGATCAGGATGTCTACAGATTATTACTGTTTTCATTTGCTGTAAAAGATCAAGCTAAGAGGTGGTTAAATAACCAACCCACAGCAAGCATAAGAACATGGAAATAGTTATCAGACAAATTCTTGAATCAATATTTCCCTCCAAAAAGGATGACACAGCTAAGGCTGGACATCCAAGGCTTTAAACAAGAGGATAATGAATCTCTTTATAATTCCTGGGAGAGGTACAGAGAGATGCTAAGGAAATGCCCCTCTGAAATGTTTTCAGAATGGGTGCAGTTAGACATCTTCTACTACAGGCTTACAGAAAAAGCCCAGATGTCTCTAGACCACTCAGTTGGTGGATCTATACACATGAGAAAGATAATTGAAGAGGCTCAAGAGTTCATTGACACAGTTGCTAGAAATCAGCATCTGTACTTAAGTAGTGAGTCCTCCATGAAAGAAGAGGCTAAAATACTATCCACTGAACTTAGTCCTCCAGAACAAGTTGTTGAATTCAATCAGCAATTGCTTCATATAATAAAACAGTTAGCAGAATTTAAAGAGATGCAACAAAACACCAAAAATGCCAACAAGAATATGGAAGCACAATTGAACCAGACAAGACAGCAATTATCTAAACAGATAACAAAAGAATGCCAAGCTGTTCAGTTAAGGAGTGGGAAGACATTGAATGTCTCAACTCAAGGCAACAAAAAGCCAAGAAAGGAACAACTGACAGAGGATGACCAAGCCACTGCCCAAAATCCCTCTAAGGACAGTAAGAGCCCAGAGAGGAATGATTCTGGCGTTCAAACGCCAGAAAATGGTGAAAATTTGGCATTAAACGCCCAAGGGATAGCCAATGCTGGCGTTCAAATGCCAATGAGGGATCAGACATATGCAAGTGCTGATAACAACCCCCTTAAGCAGGCTTCTCCAACCACTTCTATAGGGAATAAACCTGCAGCAACTAAGGTTGAAGAATATAAAGCCAAGATGCCTTATCCTCAGAAACTCCGCCAAGCGGAACAGGATAAACAATTTGCTCACTTTGCAGACTATCTCAGAACTATTGAAATAAAGATTCCATTTGCAGAGGCACTTGAGCAAATACCCTCTTATGCTAAGTTCATGAAAGAGATATTAAGTCATAAGAAGGATTGGAGAGAAACTGAAAAAGTTTTCCTCACTGAAGAATGTAATACAGTTATTTTGAAAAGCTTACCAGAGAAGCTTAAAGATCCCGGAAGCTTTATGATACCATGCACATTAGAGGGTGCTTGTACCAAGATAGCTCTATGTGATCTTGGGGCAAGTATCAACCTAATACCTGCATCCACTATCAAAAAGCTTGTTTTGACTGATGAAGTTAAACCAACCCGGATATGCCTCCAACTTATTGATGGCTCCATTAAGATTCCATCAGGTGTAACTGAGGACATGATTGTCAAGGTTGGGCCATTTGCCTTTCCTACTGACTTTGTAGTGCTGAAAATGGAGGAGCACAAGAGTGAAACTTTTATTCTAGGAAGACCTTTCCTAGCAACTGGACGAACCCTCATTAACGTCCAAAAAGCAGAGATAACCCTGAGAGTCAATGAGGATGAGTTCAAGTTGAATGCTGTCAAAGCTATGCAGCATCCAGACACATCAAAAGACTGCATGAGCGCTGATATCATTGACTCCCTAGTGGAAGAGGTCAATATCACTGAGAGTCTCTGGTGCGCAGATGTTGTGATTACACTTTGATTATGTAAAATTCATCGCTCTTTCTTTCCCTGGTAATGGCGCCAAAAAACATGATGCCAATACCATGGTTCACAACTTCGCACAACTAACCAGCAAGTGCACTGGGTCGTCCAAGTAATACCTTACGTGAGTAAGGGTCGAATCCAACGGAGATTGTTGGTATGAAGAAAGCTATGGTCACCTTGTAAATCTCAGTCAGGCGGATATAAAATAGTAATGGAGTTTTCGAAATTAATTAATAAAATAGGGATAGAAATACTTATGTAAATCATTGGTGAGAATTTCAGATAAGCGAATAGAGATGCTTTCGTTCCTTTGAACCTCTGCTTTCCTGCTATCTTCATCCAATCAGTCTTACTCCTTTCCATGGCTGGCTTTATGTAATGCATCACCATTGTCAATGGCTACTTTCGGTCTTCTCTCGGGAAAATGATCCAAATGCCCTGTCACGGCACGGCTAATCGTCTGGAGGCATCACCCTTGTCAATGGTTACATCCTATCCTCTCAGTGAAAGTGGTCAACGCACCCTGTCACGGCACGGCTATTCATCTATCGGTTCTCGATCATGCTGGAATAGGATTTACTATCCTTTTGCGTCTGTCATTACACCCAGCAATCGCGAGTTTGAAGCTCGTCACAGTCATTCAATCATTGAATCCTACTCGGAATACCACAGACAAGGTTTAGACCTTCCAGATTCTCTTGAATGCCGCCATTATTCTAGCTTACACCACGAAGATTCCGATTAAGAGATCTAAGAGATACTCATTCAATCTAATGTAGAATGGAAGTGGTTGTCAGGCACGCGTTCATAGGGAATGATAATGATTGTCACGTTCATCACATTCAGGTTGAAGTGCGAATGAATATCTTAGAAGCGAAATAAGATGAATTGAATAGAAAACAGTAGTACTTTGCATTAATCTTTGAGGAACAGCAGAGCTCCACACCTTAATCTATAGAGTGTAGAAACTCTACCGTTGAAAATACATAAGTGAAAGGTCCAGACATGGCCGAATGGCCAGCCCCTCTGATCTAAGAACTAGGCGTCCAAAGATGTCTAATACAATAGTAAAAGGTCCTATTTATAATAAACTAGCTACTAGGGTTTACAGAAGTAAGTAATTGATGCATAAATCCACTTCCGAGGCCCACTTGGTGTGTGCTTGGGCTGAGCTTTGAGTGTTGCACGTGTAGAGGTCCTTCTTGGAGTTGAACGCCACCTTTTGTGCCATTTTGGGCGTTGAACTCCACTTTGCAACTTGTTTCTGGCGTTGGACGCCAGAATTGGGTAGAGAGCTGGCGTTGAACGCCAGTTTGCGTCGTCTAAACTTGGGGGCAAAGTATGGACTATTATATATTGCTGGAAAGCCCTGGATGTCTACTTTCCAACGCAATTAGAAGCGCGTCATTTCGAGTTCTGTAGCTTGAGAAAATCAACTTTGAGTGCAGGGAGGTCAGAATCCAACAGCATCAGCAGCCCTTCTTCAACCTCTGAATCTGATTTTTGCTCAAGTCCCTCAATTTCAGCCAGAAAATACCTGAAATCACAGAAAAACACAAAAACTCATAGTAAAGTCCAGAAATGTGAATTTAACATAAAAACTAATGAAAACATCCCTAAAAGTAACTAGATCCTACTAAAAACATACTAAAAACAATGTCAAAAAGCGTATAAATTATCTGCTCATCACAATACCAAACTTAAATTGTTGCTTGTCCCCAAGCAACTAAAAATCAAATAGGATAAAAAGAAGAGAATATACTATAAATTCCAAACTATCAATGAAACATAGCTTCAATCATATGAGCGGGACTTATAGCTTTTTGCCTCTTGAATAGTTTTGGCATCTCACTTTATCCATTGAGGTTCAGAATGATTGGCATCTATAGGAACTCAGAGTTCAGATAGTGTTATTGATTCTCCTAGTTCAGTATGATGATTCTTGAACACAGCTATTTTATGAGTCTTGGCCGTGGCCCTAAGCACTTTGTTTTCCAGTATTACCACCGGATACATAAATGCCACAGACACATAATTGGGTGAACCTTTTCATATTGTGACTCAGCTTTGCTAAAGTCCCCAATTAGAGGTGTCCAGGGTTCTTAAGCACACTCTTTTTTTTTTTTTTGCTTTGGACCTTGACTTTAACCACTCAGTCTCAAGTTTTCACTTGATACCTTCACGCCACAAGCACATGGTTAGGGACAGCTTGGTTTAGCCGCTTAGACCAGGATTTTATTCCTTTGGGCCCTCCTATCCACTGATGCTCAAAGCCTTGGGATCCTTTTTATTTGCCCTTGCCTTTTGGTTTTAAGGGTTATTGGCTTTTTGCTCTTGCCTCTTGGTTTTAAGAGCTTTTGGCTTTTTCTGCTTGCTTTTTCTTTTTCTTTCTATTTTTTTTTTGCCTATTTTTTTTTTTCTGCAAGCTTTGTTCTTTGATGCTTTTTCTTGCTTCAAGAATCATTTTTGTGATTTTTCAGATTATCAAATAACATGTCTCCTAGTCATCATTCTTTCAAGAACCAACATATTTAACATTCTTAAACAACAACTTCAAAAGACATGTGCACTGTTCAAGCATTCATTCAGAAAATAAGAAGCATTCTCACCACATCAATATAATTAAGCTAAGTTCAAGGATAAATTCGAAACTCATGTACTTCTTGTTCTTTTGAATTAAAACATTTTTCATTTAAGAGAGGTGATGGATTCATAGGACATTCATAACTTTAAGACATAGTCACTAACTACTAATGATCATGTAATGAAGACACAAACATAGATAAGCACATAACATAGAAAACGAAAAACAGAAGAAATAAGAACAAGGAATGAATCCACCTTAGTGATGGTGGTGTTTCCTTCTTGAGGAACCAGTGATGTCCTTGAGCTCTTCTATGTCTCTTCCTTGTCTTTGTTGCTCCTCCCTCATTGCTTTTTGATCTTCTCTTATTTCATGAAGGATGATGGAGTGCTCTTGATGTTCCACCCTTAGTTGTCCCATATTGGAACTCAATTCTCCTAAGGAGGTGTTGATTTGCTCCCAATAGTTTTGTGGAGGAAAGTGCATCCCTTGATGTATCTCAGGGATTTCTTGATGATGAGCTTCTTCATGTGCCTGTTGAGATTCATGAATGTGCTCTCTTATTTTCTCCATCCTTTTCTTAGTGATGGGCTTGTGAGATGAATCTTTCCATCTCCCATGGCTCAGATGTGGAAGCATTTGTCTTCCGTTTCCTCTTTCTTGAGGTTTCTCTGGCCTTAGGTGCCATTAATGGTAATGGAAAAACAAAAAGCTTATGCTTTTACCACACCAAACTTAGAATATTGCTCGCCCTCGAGCAAGAGAAGAAAGAATAGATGAAGAAGGAGAAGATATGGAGGAGAGGGAGAGGGGTGAAGGTTCGGCCATTTAGGGTGGGTTTGGGTGGGAAATTGATTTTGAATTTTGAAGGTAGGTGGATTTTATGAAGTAGGTTTATTGGGAAGAGTGGATGGATGTGAGTGGTGAAGAGGTGATGGGGAAGAGAGATTGAGGTGATTGGTGAAGGGTTTTGGGGAAGAGTGTTTATGGGATTTTGTGAAAGAGGGGTAAGAAGAAGTGAATGGAGGTAGGTGGGGATCCTATGGGGTCTACAGATCCTGAGGTGATCCTGTGGGGTCCACAGATCCTGAGGTGATCCTGTGGGGTCCATAGATCCTTAGGTGTTCAAGGATTTACAACCTTGCACCAAATTAGGCATGTAAAATGCCTTTGCACACAACTCTGGGCGTTCAGCGCCAGGTTGGTGCCCATTTTGGGCGTTCAACGCCCATTTGTTGGCCATTTCTGGCGTTGAACGCCAGAACCATGCCTGTTCTGGGCGTTCAGCGCCAGCTTTTCTCCAGGGTGCAATTCTGGTGTCTAGCGCCCAGATGCTGCCCATTTTGGGCGTTCAGCGCCCAGACACTGCCCATTTTGGGCGTTCAGCGCCAGAACCATGCTCTGTTCTGGCGTTGAACGCCAGACAGATGCTCCTCCAGGGTGTGATTTTTCTTCTGCTGTTTTTGATTCCGTTTTTAATTTTTTTGTTTATTTTGTGACTCCATATGATCATGAACCTATAAAGACATATAACTAAGAAAAATATAGTTAGATAAATAAAAATTGGGTTGCCTCCCAACAAGCGCTTCTTTAATGTCAATAGCTTGACAGTGGGCTCTCATGGAGCCTCACAGATGTTCAGAGCATTGTTGAAACTCTCCAACACCAAACTTAGAGTTTGGATATGGGAGTTCAACACCAAACTTAGAGTTTGGTTGTGGCCTCCCAACACCAAACTTAGAGTTTGACTGTGGAGGCTTTGGTTGACTCTGTTTTGAGAGAAGCTTTTTCTGCTTCCTCTCCATGGATGCAGAGAGAGATCCTTGAGTTGTAAACACAAGGTTGTCCTTATTCAATTGAAGGATCAATTCTCCTCTGTCCACATCAATCACAGCTCTTGCTGTGGCTAGGAAAGGTCTTCCTAGGATGATGGATTCATCCTCTTCCTTTCCAGTATCTAAGACTATGAAATCAGCAGGGATGTAAAGGCCTTCAACCTTTACTAACACGTCCTCTACTTGTCCATAAGCCTATTTTCTTGAATTATCTGCCATCTCTAATGAGATTTTAGTAGCTTGCACCCCATAGATTCTCAGTTTCTCTATTACAGAGAGGGGCATGAGGTTTATTCCTGAACCAAGGTCACACAGAGCCTTAAAGATCATGGTGCCTATGGTACAAGGTATTATGAACTTTCCAGGATCCTGTCTCTTCTGAGGCAATGTCAGTTGATCCAGATCACTTAGTTCATTGGTGAACAAGGGAGGTTCATCTTCCCAAGTTTCAACTCCAAATAATTTGGCATTCAGCTTCATGATTGCACCAAGAAACTTGGCAGTTTGCTCTTCAGTAACATCCTCATTCTCTTCAGAAGAGGAATACTCATCAGAGCTCATGAATGGTATAAGGAGGTTCAATGGAATCTCTATGGTCTCTAGATGAGTCTCAGATTTCTTTGGTTCCTCAGAGGGAAACTCCTTATTGATCACTGGACGTCCCATGAGGTCTTTCTCCTTGGGATTCACGTCCTCTCCTTCCCTTACAGGTTTGGCCATGGTGCTTATGTCAATGGCCTTACACTCTCCTTTTGGATTCTCTTCTGTATTGCTTGGGAGAGTACTAGGAGGGATTTCAGTGATCCTTTTACTCAGCTGGCCCACTTGTGCTTCCAAATTTCTAATGGAAGACCTTGTTTCATTCATGAAACTCACAGTGGCCTTAGATAGATCAGAGACTAAATTTGCTAAGCTAGATGGATTCTGCTCAGAATTCTCTGTCTGTTGCTGAGTGGATGATGGAAAAGGCTTGCTATTGCTAAACCTGTTTCTTCCACCATTATTAAAGCCTTGTTGAGGCCTTTGATCCTTCCATGAGAGATTTGGATGATTTCTCCATGATGGATTATAGGTGTTCCCATAAGGTTCACCTAAGTAATTCACCTCTGCTATTGCAGGGTTCTCAGGATCATAAGCTTCTTCTTCAGAAGATGCCTCTTGAGTACTGTTGGATGCAGCTTGCATTCCATTCAGACTCTGAGAAATCATATTGACTTGCTGAGTCAATATTTTATTCTGAGCCAATATGGCATTCAGAGTATCAATTTCAAGAACTCCCTTCTTCATAGGTGTCCCATTATTCACAGGATTCCTCTCAAAAGTGTACATGAACTGGTTATTAGCAACCATGTCAATGAGTTCTTGAGCTTCTGCAGGTGTTTTCTTTAGGTGAATGGATCCACCTGCAGAAGTATCCAATGACATCTTTGATAGCTCAGATAAACCATCATAGAATATATCCAGGATGGTCCATTCTGAAAGCATGTCAGAAGGACACTTTTTGGTCAGCTGCTTGTATCTTTCCCAAGCTTCATAGAGGGATTCACCTTCTTTCTGTCTGAAGGTTTGAACATCAGCTCTAAGCTTGCTCAGCTTTTGAGGAGGAAAGAACTTGGCTAAGAAAGCCGTGACCAGCTTATCCCACGAGTTCAAGCTATCTTTGGGTTGAGAGTCCAACCACACTCTAGCTTTGTCTCTTACAGCAAAGGGAAAAGCATGAGCCTGTAGACTTCAGGATCTACTCCATTAGTCTTAACAGTATCACAGATTTGCAAGAATTCAGTTAAGAACTGAAAAGGATCTTCAGATAGAAGTCCATGAAACTTGCAGTTCTGCTGCATCAGAGAAACTAATTGAGGTTTCAGCTCAAAGTTGTTTGCTCCAATGGCAGGAATGGAGATGCTTCTTCCATGTAAATTGGAATTAGGTGCAGTAAAGTCACCAAGCATTCTCCTTGCATTATTATTATTTTCGGCTGCCATCTCCTCTTCCTGTTCGAAAATTTCTGAAAGGTTCTCTCTGGATTGTTGTAATTTAGCTTCTCTTAGTTTTCTCTTCAGAGTCCTTTCAGGTTCTGGATCTGCTTCAACAAGAATGTTCTTGTCCTTGCTCCTGATCTGAGCAACAAGATGAACCGTCAGTTGTCCAAACTCGAACAATCCCCGGCAACGGCGCCAAAAACTTGGTGCGTAGAAGTTGTGATTACACTTTGATTATGTAAAATTCATCGCTCTTTCTTTCCCTGGTAATGGCGCCAAAAAACATGATGCCAATACCATGGTTCACAACTTCGCACAACTAACCAGCAAGTGCATTGGGTCATCCAAGTAATACCTTACGTGAGTAAGGGTCGAATCCCATGGAGATTGTTGGTATGAAGCAAGCTATGGTCACCTTGTATATCTCAGTCAGGCGGATATAAAATAGTAATGGAGTTTTCGAAATTAATTAATAAAATAGGGATAGAAATACTTATGTAACTCATTGGTGAGAATTTCAGATAAGCGAATAGAGATGCTTTCGTTCCTCTGAACCTCTGCTTTCCTGCTATCTTCATCCAATCAGTCTTACTCCTTTCCATGGCTGACTTTATGTAATGCATCACCATTGTCAATGGCTACTTTCGGTCTTCTCTCGGAAAAATGATCCAAATGCCCTGTCACGGCACGGCTAATCGTCTGGAGGCATCACCCTTGTCAATGGTTACATCCTATCCTCTCAGTGAAAGTGGTCAACGCACCCTGTCACGGCACGGCTATTCATCTGTCGGTTCTCGATCATGCTGGAATAGGATTTACTATCCTTTTGCGTCTGTCACTACGCCCAGCAATCGCGAGTTTGAAGCTCGTCACAGTCATTCAATCATTGAATCCTACTCGGAATACCACAGACAAGGTTTAGACCTTCCGGATTCTCTTGAATGCCGCCATCATTCTAGCTTACACCACGAAGATTCCGATTAAGAGATCTAAGAGATACTCATTCAATCTAATGTAGAACGGAAGTGGTTGTCAGGCACGCGTTCATAGGGAATGATAATGATTGTCACATTCATCACATTCAGGTTGAAGTGCGAATGAATATCTTAGAAGCAAAATAAGATGAATTGAATAGAAAACAGTAGTACTTTGCATTAATCTTTGAGGAACAGCAGAGCTCCACACCTTAATCTATAGAGTGCAGAAACTCTACCGTTGAAAATACATAAGTGAAAGGTCCAGGCATGGCCGAATGGCCAGCCCCTCTGATCTAAGAACTAGGCGTCCAAAGATGTCTAATATAATAGTAAAAGGTCCTATTTATAATAAACTAGCTACTAGGGTTTACAGAAGTAAGTAATTGATGCATAAATCCACTTTCGGGGCCCACTTAGTGTGTGCTTGGGCTGAGCTTTGATTGTTGCACGTGTAGAGGTCCTTCTTGGAGTTGAACGCCACCTTTTGTGCCATTTTGGGTGTTGAACTCCACTTTGCAACTTGTTTCTGGCGCTGGACGCCAGAATTGGGTAGAGAGCTGGCGTTGAACGCCAGTTTGCGTCATCTTAAATTGGGCAAAGTATGGACTATTATACATTGCTAGAAAGCCCTAGATGTCTACTTTCCAACGCAATTGGAAGCGCGTCATTTCAAGTTCTATAGCTCCAGAAAATCCACTTTGAGTGCAGGGAGGTCAGAATCCAACAGCATCAGCAGCCCTTCTTCAACCTCTGAATCTGATTTTTGCTCAAGTCCCTCAATTTCAGCCAGAAAATACCTGAAATCACAGAAAAACACACAAACTCATAGTAAAGTCCAGAAATGTGAATTTAACATAAAAACTAATGAAAACATCCCTAAAAGTAACTAGATCCTACTAAAAACATACTAAAAACAATGTCAAAAAGTGTATAAATTATCCGTTCATCAGTCTTGAATTAGAGCTAGAGGACATTTTTAAAGATGTTTAGCCTGATCTGGAGGAACCAGAGAAAACAGAAGACCTCTGAAAACTCCTCAGGAAGAGGAAAAGCCTCCTAAACCCGAGCTCAAACCACTACTATCATCCCTGAAATATGCATTTCTGGGAGAAGATGACACTTTTCCTGTGATCATAAGCTCTACTTTAGAGCCACAGGAAGAGAAAGCACTAATTCAGGTGCTAAGGACACACAAGACAACTCTTGGGTGATCCATAAGTGATCTTAAGGGAATTAGCCCAGCCAGATGCATGCACAAGATCCTATTGGAGGATGATGCTAAACCAGTGGTTCAACCATAGAGGCGGCTGAATCTAGCCATGAAGGAGGTGGTGCAGAAAGAGGTCACTAAGCTACCAGAGGCTGGGATTATTTATCCTCTTTCTGATAGCCCCTGGGTGAGCCCTGTCCAAGTTGTTCCCAAGAAGGGAGGCATGACTGTGGTTCATAATGAAAAGCATGAACTGGTTCCTACAAGAACAGTTACATGGTGGCGTATGTGTATTGACTACAGAAGGCTTAATACAGCCACCAGAAATGATCGTTTTCCTTTACCATTCATAGACTAGATGCTAGAGAGACTAGCAGGCTATGAATACTACTACTTTTTGGATGGCTATTCAGGTTACAACCAAATTACAGTGGATCCTCAGGACCAAGAGAAAACAGTATTCACATGTCCATCTAGAGTATTTGCCTACAGAAGGATGCCATTTGGTCTGTGTAATGCACCTGCAACCTTTCAGTGGTGCATGCTCTCTATCTTCTCTGATATGGTAGAGAAATTTTTGGAAGTCTTCATGGATGACTTCTCAGTATTTGGAGACTCATTCAGCTCCTGTCTTGACCATCTAGCACTTGTTCTGAAAAGGTGCCAAGAGACTAACCTGGTTTTAAACTGGGAAAAATGTCACTTTATGGTAACTGGAGGAATTGTCCTTGGATACAAAATTTCTAACAAGGGAATAAAGGTGGATCAAGCTAAGGTAGAGGTAATTAAAAAATTACCACCACCTGCCAATGTTAAAGTAATCAGAAGCTTTCTAGGACATGCAGGATTTTATAGGAGGTTTATAAAGGATTTTTCAAAAATTACAAAACCTCTGAGCAATCTGCTAGCTGCTGACATGCCATTTGTCTTTGACACAGTGTCTGCAAGCGTTTGAGACTCTGAAAGCTAAGCTGGTCACAGCACCAGTCATTTCTGCACCAGACTGGGTATTACCATTCGAACTAATGTGTGATGCCAGTGACCATGCCATTGGTGCAGTATTGGGACAGAGGCATGACAAGCTTCTGCATGTCATTTATTATGCTAGCCGTGTTTTAAATGATGCGAGAAGAATTACACAACCACAGAAAAGGTGTTGCTTGCAGTGGTTTATGCCATTGACAAGTTCAGATCTTATTTAGTAGGGTCAAAAGTGATTGTGTACACTGATCATGCTGCTCTAAAATATATCCTCACAAAGCAGGATTCACAACCCAGACTCATAAGATGGGTGTTGCTTCTGTAAGAGTTTGATATAGAAATAAGAGACAGAAAAGGGACAGAAAACCAAGTAGCAGATCACCTGTCCCGGATAGAACCAGTAGCAGGAGCGTCCATTTCTCTTACTGAGATCTCTGAAACTTTTCCGGATGAGTAACTCTTTGCCACTCAGGAAGTACCATGGTTTGAAGACATTACAACCTACGAAGCTGTGAGATTCATACCCAAAGAGTACAGTAGGCAGCAAACGAAAAAATTGATTACTGATGCAAAGTACTACCTGTGGGATGAACCATATC
This sequence comes from Arachis hypogaea, assembly GCF_003086295.3. NCBI lineage: Eukaryota > Viridiplantae > Streptophyta > Magnoliopsida > Fabales > Fabaceae > Arachis > Arachis hypogaea. Next base: position 52,646,449 of record NC_092046.1, read on the forward strand.
TCTTTAAGAGATGCGCAGACGGAGTAATCTGTAGATGTGTACCTAGAGATGAGGCACAGAATATCCTATGGTATTGCCATGGATCATAATTTGGAGGACATTTCGGAGGTGAGCGAACAGCCACAAAAGTTCTCCAATGTGACTTCTACTGGCCTACTCTCTATAGAGACTCCCAAGAGTTTGTACGTAACTGTGACAGTTGCCAGAGAGCTGGCAATCTGCCTTACGGTTATGCCATGCCTCAGTAAGGGATCTTAGAGATTGAGTTGTTTGATGTATGGGGTATTGACTTCATGGGGCCTTTCCCACCATCATACTCAAACACTTATATTCTGGTGGCAGTAGACTATGTATCTAAATGGGTAGAAGTAATTGCAACACCCACTAATGATACTAAGACAGTAATGAAGTTCCTCTAGAAGCATATCTTCAGCAGGTTCGGTGTCCCTAGGATACTGATCAGTGATGGAGGCACTCATTTTTGCAATAAATAGCTTGACTCTGCTCTGGTTCGATATGGAATTAACCACAAAGTGGCGACTCCATATCATCTACAGACAAATGGGCAGGCTGAAGTCTCAAATAGAGAACTAAAACGAATTCTGGAACAAACTGTAAGTACCCCTAGAAGGGATTGGGCAAGAAGTCTGGATGATGCTCTGTGGGCATACAGAACAGTATTCAAGACCCCTATAGGGACCTCTCCATACCAGCTTGTGTATGGAAAAGCTTGTCATCTGCCAGTGGAACTAGAACACAAAGCTTACTGGGCAACCAGATTCCTCAACCTTGATGCTAAGGTAGCTAGATAGAAAAGATTACTCCAGTTGAATGAGCTGGAGGAATTCAGACTCAATGCTTTTGAAAATGCTAAAATTTATAAAGAGAAGGCAAAAAGGTGGCATGACAGAAGGCTATCATCTAGAGTCTTTGAGTCAGGATAGAAGGTTCTGCTATTTAACTCCAGGCTCAGATTGTTCCCTGGGAAATTGAAATCCCGGTGGAAGGGACCATATGTGATTACAAGTATGTCACCATATCGATATGTGGAGCTTCAGGATATTGACTCTAACAAAACGTTCATTGTTAATGGACAGAGCGTCAAACATTATCTTGAAGGCAATGTTGAGCAAGAGTTCTCAAAACTGAAACTAAATTAACAGCTAAGTAAAAGTCCAGCTAAAGACAGTAAAGAAGCGCTTGCTGGGAGGCAACCCAGCCATTATAAAAAATTAGATGTTTATAACAATTATATAAGTCCATTTAATTTTGTTATTCATGTTTGTTAATGCTTTTCAGTGAACAAATCAAGGAAATGGAGGTTCAAAACATAAACCAGAGGAATCACAGAGAAAAAGAGCTTACTGCCGTTAAAACACCAGTAAAGAGGCAATTTGGGAGTTAAACGCCAGAATTGCTACCATTCTGGGCGTTTAACGCCAGTAAAGGTATCATTCTGGGCGTTAAACGCCAGAATAGGCAGAATTCTGGGCGTTTAACGCCAGAAATGGCAGCACTCTGGGCGTTCAGAAAAATGACCAGTGAAGAAGGATTTCTGGCATTTAATGCCAGTCAGGGTACCTGGCTGGGTGTTAAACGCCCAAAATGGCCACAAGATGGGCGTTAAACGCCATAATGGCTATCATTCTGGGCGTTTAACGCCAGAACAACAAGGGAGAGGTAATTTCGTTTCCAATTCAAATTTTTTTGAATTTTCATGTTTTAATTCTTAATTTTCTGCATCAAAATATTACAAACATTCACTTTTTAATTTCCATTCCCAAAAATTAATAATCTTATAAATTCTTTTTAATTCTTTTTCAATTCTTTGCAATTCTTTTTCAAAACATTTTTGAAAACTCATTTATCTTTCTAATTTCTTTTCAAATCTTTTTAATTCATTTATATTATCTTTCATTTTTTAGATGCATAAACGAAATTCAGATTTAACTTCCTCATATCTTTTTCAAATCTTTCATATTTTACAAATTGTATCTTTCATCAATCATATCTTCCTATCTTATCTTTTTCAAAAATAAAGTGAAACCCCTTCCCTCCCTCCCTTTTACATACACATTTGGCCAGCCCCTGCTCCCTCATCATTCGAATCCTTCTCTCCATCTATTCTTCTTTTTTCTTTTTATTTTTGCTTGAGGACAAGCAAATCTCTAAGTTTGGTATGATTCCCATGATTTCTGAGCTAAAACAAATGAATCTCATGGCTCCCAAAGGAAGACAAACCACTTCAAGAGGCAAGAAAGAAAGCAATCCAAAGCCACTATGGAAGCATAACAATTTCTGTACCAAAGAACATGCAGACCATTACTTCAAAATTGTGTGCAGAAGATCAGTGATCCCAGAAGTTAGGTTCAATCTGAAAGAAGATGAATACCCGGAGATCCAAGAACAGATTCGAAACAGGGGCTGGAAAGTCCTGGCTAATCCTGAGATACATGTTGGAAGAAATATGATCCAGGAATTCTATGCAAATCTGTGGATGACGGATAAGCAAAGATTAGAGGGAACTGCTTTCCACTCCTTTCGGACCATGGTCAGAGGGAAGATTATTTACTTCCACTTTGACAAGGTGAGAGAAGTTCTCAAGCTCCCTCAACTACAAGATGATCCAGAATCCTTTAATAGGAGGTTGGATGGATTCTTTGGGCGTTCTATACTCCCAACCAGCAATCGTTCTGAAGTCACTGTCAAGAGAACAGTGATGATTCACTGTATTATGCTGGGGAAAGAAGTAGAGATTCATCAGCTAATTCCTGGTGAAATTTATATATTTGCAAACAAGGAATCCACTGATTCTAAATTGGCTTACCCAAGCTTGATCAGTCTGTTATGTAAAGATGCGGGGGGTACAGATAGGCGTGGATGAATATATCCCAGTTGAACGTCAAATCACCAAAAAGGTGATGGATGGACCTCAAGTTCAAGAAAACCCCATCAAAAGGAGGGCACATGAGCCCCTCCCAGAAATTCCTCAATTTGAATATTAGGCCCGCTTAGAAGTATCTGTCACCAAGCTGCAAAAAGCTATGGATCAACTCAAAGAAGAGCAGCAGAATCAAAACAGCATGCTCTGCAAACTGCTCAAAAAACAAGAGAAACAAGGGCGTGAGATACAGGAACTAAAGCGCCAGAAGCTGCCCCTTGAAGAGCTAGACGTCCCACAGATTGAAGGAGCAAGTATCTCTCAAAATAAAGGTTGTTGAGTCCTAACTCTGTGATAACTTTTGTTATTAGAGACCTATTTTAAGAGCTACATGAGCATTAGTATTAGAGTCATTTATTTTTATGTCTTTAATTTCCTTTCTTTTATTCTTTAAAGTTGTGAATGATTCCGTGAATCCCTCATCTTTCTTAAAAAAAAAATTTTTTTATTTGAAAAAGAACAAGAAGGGCATAATTTCGAAATTTATCTTGAAATTAGTTTAATTATTTTGATGTGGTGACAATACTTCTTGTCTTCTAAATGAATGCTTGAACAGTACATATTTTTTATTGTGAAGTTTATGAATGTTAAAATTGTTGGCTCTTGAAAGAATAATGAAAAAAGTGAAATGTTATTGATAATCTGAAAAATAAAAAAATTGATTCTTGAGCAAGAAAAAGAAGTGAAAAAAACAAAGCTTGCAAAAAAAAAATATGGCGAAAAAAATAAAGAAAAAAGAAAAAGAAAAAACAAGCAGAAAAAGCCAGTAACCCTTAAAACTAAAAGGCAAGGGTAAAAAGGATCCAAAGCTTTGAGCATTAATGGATAGAAGGGCCCAAAGGAATAAAATTCTGGCCTAAGCGGCTAAATCAAGCTGTCCCTAACCATGTGGTTGTGGCATGAAGGTCCAAGTGAAAAGCTTGAGACTGAGTGGTTAAAGTCGTGGTCCAAAGCAAAAGAGTGTGCTTAAGAGCTCTGGGCACCTCTAACTGGGGACTCTAGCAAAGCTGAGTAACAATCTGAAGAGGTTCACCCAGTCATGTGTCTATGGCATTTATGTATCCGGTGGTAATACTGGAAAACAAAATGCTTAGGGTCACGGCCAAGACTCATAAAGTAGCTATGTTCAAGAATCAACATACTGAACTAGGAAAATCAATAACACTATCTGAATTCTGAGTTCCTATGGATGCCAATCATTCTGAACTACAAAGGATAAAGTGAGATGCCAAAACTATTTAGAAGCAAAAAGGCTACTAGTCCTGCTCATCTAATTGGAACTAAGTTTCATTAATATTTTGGAATTTATTGTATATTCTCTTCATTTTATCCTATTTTGTTTTTAGTTGCTTGGGAACAAGCAATAATTTAAGTTTGGTGTTGTGATGAGCGGATAATTTATACCCTTTTTGGCATTGTTTTTAGATAGTTTTTAGTATGTTTTAGTTACTTTTTATTATATTTTCATTAGTTTTTATGCAAAAACTCACATTTCTGGACTTTACTATGAGTTTGTGTATTTTTCTATAATTTCAGGGATTTTCTGGCTGAATTTGAGGGACCTAAGCAAAAATCTTATTCAGAGGCTGAGAAAGGACTGCAGATGCTGTTGGATTCTGACCCTCTTGCACTCGAAATAGAGTTTTTGGAGCTACAGAAGCCCAATTGGTGCGCTCTCAATTGCATTAGAAAGTAGACATCTTGGGCTTTCCAGTAATATATAATAGTTTATACTTTGCCCGAGATTTGATGGCCCAAACTGGCGTTAAACGCCAGCCAGAGACCCTTTTCTAGAGTAAAACGCCAAAACTGGCACCAAAACTGGAGTTAAACGCCCAAACTGGCACCCAAGCTGGCGTTTAACTCCAAGAATGGCCTATGCATGTGAAAGCTTCAATGCTCAGCCCAAGCACACACCAAGTGGACCCCAGAAGTGGATTTCTGCACTATCTGCACTTAATTACTCATTTTCTGTAAACCTAAGTTACTAGTTTAGTATAAAAACTACTTTTATAGATTCATTTTTGTAACTCATGACATTTTACATCTCATATTGTATCTTCTATGGCATAAGTCTCTAAACCCCATGGGTGGGGGTGAGGAGCTCTGCTGTGTTTCAATGGATTAATGCAATTACTACTATTTTCTATTCAATCACGCTTGATTCTATTCTAAGATACTCACTCGTACTTCAATATAGAGAATATGATGATCCGTGACACTCATCATTATTCTCAAACCTATGAACGTGTGCCTGACAACCACTCCCGTCCTATCTGAGCTCAACGTAGTCATTGGACGACAGCTTGAGTGCGTATCTCTTGGGTCCCTAATCCACGGACAGAGTCTGGAGGTTAGAACCTTTGTGGTAGAGGCTAGAACCCATTGGCAGCATTCTTAGGATTCGGAAAGTCTAAGCCTTGTCTGTGGTATTCCGAGTAGGATCTGGGAGTGGATGACTGTGACGAGCTTCGAACTTGCGAATGTTGGGCGCAATGACAGTGTTCAAAAGGATAGAGAGATCCTATTCTGATGCTAATGAGAACTGACAGATGATTAGCCGTGCGGTAGTTGTACCTGGTATTTTTCATCCGAGACGAGAAATCTGACAGTTGATTAGTCGTGCAGAAACCGTACTTGATATTTTTCATCCGAGAGGATCATACAGCTTGCCATTGAAGGAAGCCATGCATGTTTGGAGAAGAAGACAGTAGGAAAGCAGAGATTCAGATGACAGAGCATCTCTGAAACCTCAACCTGTTCCTCATTACTGAATCACAAGTACCATTTACTTCATGTTATTTACTTTTCATAAACAAAATCAATTTTATCATTAATCTCTTGACGAAGAACTGCAAGATAACCATAGCTTGCTTCAAGCCAACAATCTCCGTGGGATCGATCCTTACTCACGTAAGGTATTACCTGGACGACCCAATACACTTGCTGGTTAGTTGCCCGGAGTTGTGAAAAGTGTAATCACAATTTTGTGCACCACTCCTCGGTTTCTCCTTAATTTATGAAAAGCCAATGTCTTGGTCAGTCGATTAACTGAAGAGGTTATGTTCAAAAATCGATTCAATTCCATATAAGATTTAAGAGTAGTCCTTAGGTCAGATTATATGTCACGTATCCAAGCTATTCCTAAGCAATTAAATCACAATTTTTGAAAATCGTCCTAAGTCAAATTATATGTCACGTATTCAAAACAAGGGTAATAAAAAATCATGTGTTGTGTCGCACGCTTTAAAAACGCTATGTCTAGTCAATTTAGAAAGCTATGTGAATGAATTTTCAAGCACAATTCGGATATAAGATATGTCGAGTCAGTAAACGAATTCAAAACAGGATTAGCACACCTTTTGGCACTAATAATCTTTTAGAGATGAAGAACAAAATACTCAATCATAAACAGATGAATGCAAGCTTTAAAACAAAAGAGAACTTAGATTAACAATTCATAAAACAGAAATAGAGCTCCTAACCCTTTGACAAAGAATTAGTGACTCATGGAGAATGCAAAAACACAAAGATGAAAAGTCTGCCGAGGAAGCTAGGTCTCCTCTCTGTAAATGTAAATCACTTATTATACCTAGGCTGCCTATAATTCAAATTCAAATCCTAATCTTATTTTAATCAAAATAATTAAGATAATCTCTTACTAATTCAAATCAGAAATAATTAATTACAAAATCTTCTTTAATATTCAAATCAAAATCAAATCTTCAAGGTTGGGCTTGTGATGAATTAACACTGGACAAGGCAATTATGGGCTAGTGTGGCACGCCCATAACCCCTCGTGGCACACCTGGTTTGGGAAACACTTTCAGGGCTTGTCTTGTGGCACACCTTTAACTTTGAATGACTTCTAGGGAATGAATTGGCTAGGGCGTGGCATGCCCTCATTATTGTGTGGCTCCAAGGGACTTAATTTTGGTGAGGCATGGCACACTCACGTTCCCTCATGAGACACCCTTGTTGGTGTTTACAGTGCATGGCATGCCTGAAGCTTGGAATGGCACTCCCTTATTGCTTGTGTTTGGGCATGGCATGCCCTTGAGTTTGTGGCACACCAAGACTTTCTTCTCCATGGCGTCGCATGCCTTGGCATGCATGGGACATTCCCCTCTCCTCTTTGTGTGGGCGTGGCACGCCCCTACCTAGGAGTGGCACGCCAGGCTTGATGATGCTAGGGTGTGGCATGCCACTTCTCTTCTCCTCCAAGGTGTGGCACATGCTGCTTCTTAGATTGGTGCACGGCTTTCCATTCTTCATACTAAGCTTGCTCCTTGATCATCCTTCAATTTTCTACTTGATTTACTTTTCTTTTTATCATAATTTCTTGAAAACACTTAGCAAACATCTTAGTAGCACAAGATACTTAAAAGTGACAAGATTAAAAGCTAAAACTGTAATTAAATCTAAGAAAATAATGAATTAAAGCAAGAAAAATAACTAATGGTGCGGACGCATCACCCAGTCCGAGTTAAAAATGTAGATTTTATAATTTAAAAATTCACAGATAAAATTTAAACTCAGAAAATTATTTGATGTGCAAAAATATAATTATTTATAAAAAATGTGTTTCAGCATTATAACTGACAATAAACACTTATAAATGTCTAGTACTACGTATGAGAACAATAAAAATGTAAAAATGACCAGAAAAATATTTAGAATGCAAATCAGAACATATACCCTTAAAATTTTGTCTTTAGGTAGGACCGAAAAGTGAAAGAACAAAAATGCCCCTCATTTAAATAGTAAAAAACGTGACTCCATTCCACTTTTTTATTCATTCTTCAGAGAGAGAGAGAGAGAGAGAGAGAGAGAGAGAAGAGAAAAAGAAGAGAAAAAACCTAGAAAATAGTATTCACCTTCTTTTCCAAATTAACATTTCTCACAAATCGGAGCTCCGATCGACGACCAGTTTATGACTGTGCATTGCTATCATCTCCCTCTATGTTTCTATGTCTTTTACAGTGAGTAAGCGCGAGAACTTTGCTCCATTTTCCATTTTTCCCACTATTTGTGCTTTTGGATAGTTAGGTAATAAATTTGTAATTTTGATGCTTTAGAAAAAGCTTAAACTCAAATTATAGTGGAGTGTTAACCCAAGTTCATATGAAATAAGATAAGGGAACTCTTTTCTCCAATTTTCCCCTAATTTATGTGAAACTCTAACATGAACATTGTGTGAATTGAATGAAATTAGATTGAATAACGTTGGTTGAAGCTTGGATTGGTGAGGAATTGATTGAGGCTTGGATTAGTCAGAAAGAAAAGTTCAAGAGATTGGGACCGCCTTCAACTAAGGTACGAGTTTTGGTTTCGGATAATCATTATGTAATGCTATGTGAAACCCTAGGCTAGTTGACATTAAGATATTGCTGAATTGATATTGTTGATCTTTATGGTTTAGCATGAATATGTGATTTTGAATGATGTTGAATGTCGGATGAAAATGGACGGAGGCCTTGATTTTGATTGAGTTCCTATTGATGACAAGTCATCTTAGCCTAGTTTCACTAGCCTTTTTCTATTGTTTTCAACTGAATTATGCACTTTCTTGAGCCATAAGCAAGCCAATTGGGTAGATTTTCATATTTCCTTTGATTTAATCAACCATGTATGAATTAATGCAATTTCATGAGGTTTTATGCTATAATTGTCACATATTATGAAAGAATGAATATCTCATGATTTTGAGCATAGCTTTGATGTGTTTGGTTGATTAATGATAGGTGAAGAAAGCTTGGAGAAAGGTTGAAGCAAGAAGGAATGGCTAGGAGGAAGAGAGGACAAAAAGTTTGAGCAAAAGTTTGCCTCAAACTTTAGCTCAAACTTTTGGATTAATTGAAAATGAACCAGGGAGCAAAAAGCTGGACCAAAAGTTAGCCTCAAACTTTTTGGCTAACTTTTGGGCAAAAAACTGGAGCAAAAGTTAGCCTCAAACTTTTTGGCTAACTTTTGGCATCACAAATCAACACCCTGGAGAGCAAAAGTTTGCGCCAACGTTAGCCCCTAACTTTTTGGCTAACGTTGGCGCATGAAAAACACACCCTGGAGAGCAAAAGTTTGCGCCAACGTTAGCCTCTAACTTTTTGGCTAACGTTGGCGCCATGAGTATGCAAGGGGAGGCCAACGTTGGAGCAAAAGTTTGACCCCTAACTTTTGCCCCAACGCTGGTATCAGCAAAGAAGGGTGGCTGATGTGAAAAGTTGGAGTAAAAGTTAGCCTCAAACTTTTACTCAAACTTTTACTCAAGCTTTCATGATTCCAAACCCGGTTCAATTCGGTTCTTCTCCAAACTCCAAGAGCAACCAACCAAGGCCTCTATCAACCCAATTCCATCAAGAGCAAAGGCCCAATTGAAGGCTTGAAGACCATTTGAAGAAAGTGTATAAATAGCATAGGATTTAAGTTTTTAAGGAGAGCTTCCCTTTTTAGTTTTCATAGAGCTTTCTTTTCGGGTTTGATTGGGGAGTTTTGTGGAGAGCTCACTTTTACATTCTAGCATTGTTGTTTTAATTCAAGAGAATTGGGGAGGAGAATTGATCTCTCTTCTTCCTTGTTCTTGCCCAGCACTCTTTAATTTTCTTGCTTCAGATCTTGGGTGGAGAATTGAAGAACTTCTGTTTCAATCTCACCTTGGGATCTTGTTTAATTCACTGCTTAATTGAATTTCAGTTTCTGTTACTTGCTCTTTCATCTATTTTCTTTGCAATTTACATTTCCTTTGCAATTGTTCTTGTTGGATCTAGGAAGGCATTGAGATCTAGACTTGGTTATCTAGTCTCTTGGGTCCTGAGATCTGAATTCCAATTTTACATCCTCTGTTTAATGCTTTTCATGCTCATTTACAATTCTGTTTTTAGATCCGGTTCAATCCAAGTTATCTTCTACTCCTCTGCTTGTTGAATTTTACTTTTCCTTGTTTAATTTCTGCAAATCCAATTCCCAATTCCCTTACAATTCAAGCCATTTACATTTCTTGTACTTTAAGATTCTGCAATTTACATTTCTTGCGTTCTAAATTTCTGCTATTTAATTTCTTGCTCTTTAAGATTTAGCACTTTAAATTCCAGTTCTCTTTAATTTCATGCAATTTACCCATTTCCTTTACTTTCTATGCAATTTCAATTCGGTTAATCAAAAATCTCTCAACCAAATCTTGATTCGCTTGACTAAATCAACCACTAAACTAAAATTGCTCAATCCTTCAATCCCTGTGGGATCGACCTCACTCCCGTGAGTTATTATTACTTGATGTGACCCGGTGCACTTGCTGGTTAGTTTTTGGTGTTTTGGAGAAATTCGTTTTTCCACAAAAATATCCCATCAAGTTTTTGGCGCCGTTGCCGGGGATTGATTAGATTGACAATGATTAAGTGAAGTGGAGATCTAGATCTAGCATTTTTATTTTCTATTTCTCTAATTTTTGATTAACCCACTAACTGTTTGAATTTTTGGTTAAGCTAACTAAAACTTCATTCAAGCAGTAGATTGAAGTGTCACTGGTTTGTGTGTTCCTTATGCTCTGCTTGTATGTCAGGTACAAGAAGAACCACACCCACCTTTCATGAACAAGACGAAAGAACTCTCAGGAGGTTAAGAAGAGCTGAAAGAGGGAAAAATATTGTTGGAGAAGAGGAATCAGAAGAAGAATTCCAAGATATGGAGGAACATTCAACCAATCCACCTGGTGGAGCAGACAATAACAACAACAACCCACCCCAGAGGAGAGTTTTGGCCTCCTATACCTTTGCAAGTGCTAGACATTGTGGAAGCAGCATTCTCACCCCTAATGTCAATGCAAATAACTTTGAATTGAAGCCACAACTCATTACATTAGTCCAAAACAACTGCTCATTTAGAGGAGGACCATTGGAGGATCCAAATCAACATCTATCTACCTTCTTAAGGATTTGTGACACTGTCAAGTCCAATGGCGTGAATCTTGAGACCTACAAGCTTCTGCTGTTCCCGTTCTCATTAAGGGACAAGGCCGCACAGTGGCTTGAAACTTTTCCTCAAGGAAGCATCACTAGCTGGGATGATTTGGTGACTAAATTTTTAGCCAAATTCTATCCACCTCAAAGAGTCATTAGGCTGAAAACTGAGGTGCAAACATTCACACAATTGGATGCTGAAAATCTGTATGAAGCATGGGAGAGATACAAGGCTCTACTGAGGAAATGTCCACCAGAAATGTTCACTGAGTGGGACAAGCTACAGAACTTCTATGAAGGACTCACTCTAAAGGCTCAAGAATCACTTGACCACTCAGCTGGAGGATCATTGCAACTGATGAAAACAGCAGAAGAAGCTCAAAATCTTATTGACATGGTGGCCAACAATCAATACTTCTTTGCTCACCAAAGAAATCGCCAACCATCACAAAGGAGAGGAGTAATGGAGCTAGAAGGAGTGGACTCAATCTTGGCTCAAAACAAGATGATGCAGCAGCAAATTCAACAACAATTTGAGCAAATGGCCAAGAGGATTGATAGCCTCCAAGTTGCAGCAGTTAACACAAGCCAACCATCATCCACATGGGGGAAAATGAAGAAACTCAAGAAGAACAACAACAAGAGCAAGTACAGTATATGCACAACCAAGGACCAAATGAAGTGTATGGTGATACATACAATCCATCCTGGAAGAACCACCCAAACCTCAGATGGGGAGATAATCACACCCAAAACCAACAACCATGGCAGAGAAACTCAAACCAAAACAATCCAAGAAGCAACCAAAACCACAACTAGCAGCAGACTAACCAGAACCCCTACAGAAAAACTCAAAACAACTACCCCAACCCCAACCAGTACCAATCCAATAACCAACCCACCAACCAAAATGCCTACCATCCACCACCCACATCTCATAACCCACCTCAAGTATCACCTGAATCTCAAAGACTCACTAACTTGGAGACCTTGATGGATAAATTGTTGAAACACCAGGAAATGACAACCAAGAATCATGAAGCCTCCATAAAGAGCCTAGAGAGGCAGATGGGGCAAATCTCCAAGCAGATCTCTATTGAGAGACCTTCAAGCTCTCTGCCGAGTGACACAATTCCAAATCCTAAGGAAGAATGCAAGGCAATACAATTAAGGAGTGGGAGAACATTGATGAGCAATAATGACACTACAAAGAAGCAAGCAGAGAGCAGCAAAAGGCCAATAGAAGATGAGGAGCAAACAGAGGCAGATGAAACCAATGATCAAGTTGTGATGCCAAACAAGAGCATTGAGAAACTCAAAGAAAAGGACAACCAATCACACGGTTCAAAAGAAGTAACTCAGGGACAGCAGCAAATAGGAAAGAGCATCACACCTCCACTGCCATACCCCCAGAGGTTCAACAAAGAGACTAAGGACCAACAATTTCATAAGTTCCTTGAGACTTTCAAAAAGCTGGAAATCAATATTCCCTTGGCTGAAGCACTTGAGCAAATGCCTCTGTATGCCAAGTTTTTGAAGGAGCTTATCAACAAGAAAAGAAGTTGGCTTGAGAAGGAAACAGTGTTACTCACCGAGGAATGCAATGCTTTGATTCAAAGGGGCATTCCACCAAAACTCAAGGATCCAGGAAGCTTTGTAGTCTCATGCACCATTGGCAGAATAATTCTCAACAAAGCTCTCTGTGACCTTGGTGCCAGCATCAACTTAATGCCTCTCTCAATGATGAGAAAACTTGCTATAGAAGAGCTTAAACCCACCAGGATGTCATTGGTCATGGCTGACAGATCAATCAAAACACCCACTGGAATTGTGGAAAATCTGTTGGTGAAGGTTGGGGAGTTTATTTTCCCAGCAGATTTTGTGATTTTGGATACTGAAGAGGAAGGAAACAATTCAATCATTTTGGGAAGGCCATTTCTAGCCACAGCAAGAGCCACTATTGATGTAGAAAAAGGAGAAATGATCTTCAGGGTCCACAATGAACAAATGGTCATAAACATCTTCAAGTCAATGCAACACATTCCTGAGCAAGAGGATTATGTGAGAGTGGACATGATAGAGAGTTTGGTGGAAGAAATGCTGGAAGAAAGTCCTCAAGAGCAAGAAGGGAATCAAGGGACAACAGAGGAACAAGTAGCTGAGACTTCTATTGAGCAAGATGAAAAACAAGACAAGAAGGAAGAAGTACGAAAACAAGAACTGAAACCATTACCCACCCATCTCAAATATGCATTCCTTGGCACATCGAAGAGCTTCCCAGTAATCATTAATTCATCCCTGACAAAGAAGGAAGAAGGAGAACTTCTTGATGTACTCAAAGCTCACAAAGATGCTTTAGGATGGACCATTGATGACCTGAAGGGAATCAGCCCTGCAGTGTGTATGCATAAGATCCTCTTGGAAGATAATTCCAAACCAGTGGTTCAACCACAAAGAAGGCTAAATCCCACAATGAAGGAAGTTGTCCAGAAGGAAGTAATGAAGTTGTGGAATGCAGGGATAATCTTCCCAATATCTGACAGCCCATGGGTAAGCCCGGTTCAAGTTGTACCAAAGAAAGGAGGAATGACGGTCATCACTAATGAAAAGAATGAGTTGATCCCTACTAGAACAGTGACTGGGTGGAGGATGTGCATAGACTATAGAAGATTGAATGATGCCACCAGGAAGGACCATTTCCCTCTCCCATTCATTGATCAGATGCTGGAAAGGTTGGCCGGCCATGCCTATTATTGCTTTTTGGACGGATATTCTGGGTATAATCAAATCGTGGTGGACCCCAAGGACCAAGAGAAGACTGCCTTTACATGTCCATTTGGAGTCTTTGCATACCGGAGGATGCCCTTTGGGCTTTGCAATGCCCCTGCCACATTTCAAAGGTGTATGCTCTCCATTTTCTCTTATATGGTCGAAAAGTTTTTAGAAGTCTTCATGGATGACTTCTCTGTTTTTGGTGATAATTTCAATGCTTGCCTAAACCATTTAACCCTTGTTTTGAAATGGTGCCAAGAAACTAATTTAGTTTTGAACTGGGAGAAATGCCATTTCATGGTACCCGAAGGGATTGTTCTTGGCCATAAAGTTTCAAGAAAAGGGATAGAGGTTGATAAGGCAAAGGTTGAAATCATAGAAAAACTCCCTCCACCAATTAATGTGAAATCTGTTAGAAGTTTCTTGGGGCATGCCGGATTCTACAGAAGGTTTATCAAGGATTTTTCAAAAATAGCTAAACCTTTGAGTAATCTATTAATGCTTGATAACCCTTTTGTTTTTGATGATAACTGCCAGCAAGCCTTTGAAACTTTAAAAAACAGACTCACAACAGCACCAATCATCACACCTCCAGATTGGGAGTTACCCTTTGAACTCATGTGTGATGCAAGTGACCTTGCAATTGGTGCTATACTTGGGCAAAAGAAGGGAAACTTACATCATGTCATATATTATGCAAGTAAAGTGTTGAATAAGGCCCAAAGAAATTACACCACAACAGAGAAGGAGTTGCTAGCTGTAGTTTATGCTTTTGATAAGTTTAGATCATACTTGATAGGATCCAAAGTTGTGGTTTATACTGACCATGCTGCACTTAAGTATTTGATGTCAAAACAGGATGCTAAACCAAGACTTATCAGGTGGATATTGCTCTTACAAGAGTTTGACATTGAGGTAAGAGACAGAAAGGGCACTGAAAACCGGGTTGCTGACCATTTGTCGAGGCTACCACATGAAACAATTCAACAAGCATCTCAGCCCATGAACGAAAGCTTCCCAGATGAGCACCTTTTGCAGATCCAGCAAACACCTTGGTTTGCTGACATAGCAAACTACAAAGTGGGAAGAAAGATACCTCAAGACTTTTCTAAGCAACAAGTGAAGAAGTTAATCAATGAGGGAAAGAAATTCTTATGGGATGAACCCTTCTTGTTCAAGAGATGTTCTGATGGAGTAATTAGAAGGTGTGTCCCTAAGAGTGAAATGAGGGATATCATGTGGCACTGCCATGGTTCAGCTTATGGTGGACACTTTGGCCTAGAGAAAACAGCTGCAAAGATATTGCAGAGCGGCTTCTATTGGCCAACTATCTTCAAGGATGCCAGAAAATATGTTCACCAATGTAATAAATGTCAGAAAGCAGGAGGATTAACAAGAAGGAATGAGATGCCTCAAAACTTCATCTTGGAACTGGAATTATTTGATCTATGGGGAATTGATTTCATGGGGCCCTTTCCCCCTTCCTATTCTTTCAGATATATCTTAGTCGCAGTGGAGTATATCTCAAAGTGGGTGGAAGCCATAGCTACGACCACCTGTGATGCACAGATTGTCCTCCAATTCCTTAAAAAGCACATTTTCACAAGATATGGAGTGCCCAAGAGTCTTGTCAGTGATGGTGGTAGTCACTTTTGCAACAAACAGATGGAGAAGCTCCTCCACAAATATGGAGTAATCCATAAAGTGGCTACACCTTACCACCCTCAGACTAATGGCCAGGCTGAACTAGCAAATAGGGAATTAAAAAAGATCCTAGAGAAAACAGTGGGAAGCACAAGAAAAGATTGGGCTAGGAAGCTAGAAGATGCATTATGGGCATATAGGACAGCTTTCAAAACTCCTATTGGCAAGTCACCCTTTCAGCTATTGTATGACAAATCCTGCCACCTCCCTGTAGAGCTTGAACACAGAGCTTTTTGGGCCACTAAACTCCTCAACCTTGATTCCCAAGCTGCAGGAGAAAAAAGGTTGTTGCAACTGAATGAGTTAGATGAATTCAGGATAGAAGCTTATGAGAGTGCTAAGATATACAAGGAAAGAGCTAAGAGGTGGCATGACAAGAAGATCACAAAGAAGGAATTCAAGCCAGGGCAGCAAGTGCTCCTATATAACTCAAGGCTTAAGATCTTCCCTGGCAAACTTAAGTCTAAATGGACTGGCACATACTTGGTGACAAAGGTTTTCCTTATGGGAGCATTGAACTGCTAGATGAAGCAACAAAGAATCAATTCACAGTAAATGGTCACAGAGCAAAGCTGTACTTGGGAGGACAATGGGATAAGGAAAAAGAGGTCCAGAACCTACAGCCTTCCTGAAAGGAATTGAAGGATGTCAAGCTAGTGACAATAAAAGAGCGCTTGTTGGGAGGCAACCCAACCTGAGGTAGTTTTCTTTTCATAGCTTTTTCAATAAAAATGTTGAATAATTGACATGTATTGCAAGGAGCTAAGTTTGGTGTTGCACACCAAAAACAACTTAAGGGAGAATGGAGGATTCTAAGTTTGGTGTTCCACCAAAACCTCATTCAAAAGCACATTCTAACTTCCTGCACATTGTTAGTTCCAAGCAATCGAACAGATTATTCAACCACTTAACTGCTTTTTAGTCTTAACTTCATAACCTTTAGCAAGGACACAAGATTTTTCCTAGAGTTAACCTGCTGTATCCAGAGAAGTGGCAAGAACTCAAGTTTGGTGTTCCCACACCAAATTAAATCCACAAGCCACACTCAATTCATGCATACTAACTGGTCATCTAAGGGCTTGAGAAGCAAGCAACTTTTGAGAATTATGCAGGGAATTCACCACCATTTGAAGACACTATGCATCATAACTCAAAAGGGCACAACAGAAGGAAGAACAAGGGAATTGCAAACCAATAGGTTGTATTTATACTTAACTCTTACTGTTGAAAAATGTTTTGACTTGTGTTTTGATAAAGTGTTCATCTAATACAAGTAGAATTTCTCTTAGAATAAGTAAGCTAGTCTATGTGTGTGCTTGTGTGTTTACTTTCACTGAACAAAACGCATGCTTTGTCCCCTGCATTTTCAATTCAATAAAAGAAATGTTTGAATGTGAAGTGAGATAGTTCTCTGTTAGATAGAAGTACAAAAAAAAGTAAGTGGTGGTGTGTGTGTGATTGTATAATAACTCACTTTAGTGAATAAAAGAACTAGGATGTCTCCTTCTAAGTATAGAGTGGCCTACTGTCTATGAATCTCAATCAAATAAAAATCCTTGGTTAGAAAGAAAAACAAAAAAAAAAAGAAAAAAAAAAGCCAAAGAGTGGCAGAACAAAAGAAAAACAAAAAGAAACAAAGCTGGACACCAATAGCTTGAACCTTAGAATATATGCATGTGGTGTCTTTGTATTAGGATCTGCTTGGATTATTAAGCTCTTTGGAGTGCATCAACACTTGATGACTTGGGTTAACTAACCCGGGATCATCAGCTGAAAGTCCACTATCAAGAGCAACCTAACTACAAGGCATTTAGTAACCCAAAAAGGTGCTGGGCATCAATGTTCTAAGAAGGAATGTGAGCCAAGTGTCTATAGTGAATAATGTGTCAAGTATAAAGAAAAGGAAATGAACTTGCTACACATGACACTCAAATAAAGCTTATGAACAAAACAATAGCCAAGCATAGAGAAATAATGAGAGGTCATAGCAGTATGTTATTTGAAGCTTGAAGGAGACTTTCTAGGCTTAAGAATCAATAAGAGGTGAGTGTTTACATATCCACATAAAACCCCTTGAACTACCAATAACACTCTACTAGCATGAACATCCTCTTCCATTTCATTCTTTCTTCTCAAAAAAATCATTTCTTGCTTAGGGACAAGCAAGCTTTAAGTTTAGTGTTGTGATGACAAGTCATCTTAGCCTAGTTTCACTAGCCTTTTTCTATTGTTTTCAACTGAATTATGCACTTTCTTGAGCCATAAGCAAGCCAATTGGGTAGATTTTTATGTTTCCTTTGATTTAATCAACCATGTATGAATTAATGCAATTTCATGAGGTTTTATGCTATAATTGTCACATATTATGAAAGAATGAATATCTCATGATTTTGAGCATAGCTTTGATGTGTTTGGTTGATTAATGATAGGTGAAGAAAGCTTGGAGAAAGGTTGAAGCAAGAAGGAATGGCTAGGAGGAAGAGAGGACAAAAAGTTTGAGCAAAAGTTTGCCTCAAACTTTAGCTCAAATTTTTGGATTAATTGAAAATGAACCAGGGAGCAAAAAGCTGGACCAAAAGTTAGCCTCAAACTTTTTGGCTAACTTTTGGGCAAAAAGCTAGAGCAAAAGTTAGCCTCAAACTTTTTGGCTAACTTTTGGCATCACAAATCAACACCCTGGAGAGCAAAAGTTTGCGCCAACGTTAACCCCTAACTTTTTGGCTAACGTTGGCGCATGAAAAACACACCCTGGAGAGCAAAAGTTTGCGCCAACGTTAGCCTCTAACTTTTTGGCTAACGTTGGCGCCATGAGTATGCAAGGGGAGGCCAACGTTGGAGCAAAAGTTTGACCCCTAACTTTTGCCCCAACGTTGGTATCAGCAAAGAAGGGTGGCTGATGTGAAAAGTTGGAGTAAAAGTTAGCCTCAAACTTTTACTCAAACTTTTACTCAAGCTTTCATGATTCCAAACCCGGTTCAATTCGGTTCTTCTCCAAACTCCAAGAGCAATCAACCAAGGCCTCTATCAACCCAATTCCATCAAGAGCAAAGGCCCAATTGAAGGCTTGAAGACCATTTGAAGAAAGTGTATAAATAGCATAGGATTTAAGTTTTTAAGGAGAGCTTCCCTTTTTAGTTTTCATAGATCTTTCTTTTCGGGTTTGATTGGGGAGTTTTGTGGAGAGCTCACTTTTACATTCTAGCATTGTTGTTTTAATTCAAGAGAATTGGGGAGGAGAATTGATCTCTCTTCTTCCTTGTTCTTGCCCAGCACTCTTTAATTTTCTTTCTTCGGATCTTGGGTGGAGAATTGAAGAACTTCTGTTTCAATCTCACCTTGGGATCTTGTTTAATTCACTGCTTAATTGAATTTCAGTTTCTGTTACTTGCTCTTTCATCTATTTTCTTTGCAATTTACATTTCCTTTGCAATTGTTCTTGTTGGATCTAGGAAGGCATTGAGATCTAGACTTGGTTATCTAGTCTCTTGGGTCCTGAGATCTGAATTCCAATTTTACATCCTCTGTTTAATGCTTTTCATGCTCATTTACAATTCTGTTTTTAGATCCGGTTCAATCCAAGTTATCTTCTACTCCTCTGCTTGTTGAATTTTACTTTTCCTTGTTTAATTTCTGCAAATCCAATTCCCAATTCCCTTACAATTCAAGCCATTTATATTTCTTGCACTTTAAGATTCTGCAATTTACATTTCTTGCGTTCTAAGTTTCTGCCATTTAATTTCTTGCTCTTTAAGATTCAGCACTTTAAATTCCAGTTCTCTTTAATTTCATGCAATTTACCCATTTCCTTTACTTTCTATGCAATTTCAATTCGGTTAATCACAAATCTCTCAACCAAATCTTGATTCGCTTGACTAAATCAACCACTAAACTAAAATTGCTCAATCCTTCAATCCCTGTGGGATCGATCTCACTCCCGTGAGTTATTATTACTTGATGCGACCCGGTGCACTTGCCGGTTAGTTTTGGGTGTTTTGGAGAAATTCGTTTTTCCACAAAAATATCCCATCACCTATTGCTTGGGATGTATTGATGTGTTGTAGTCTAATTGTTGAAATTAGAATTTGTATGATGAATATGTAAAATTTAATTTGGAGTGAATATTGTTAATTGTTTGGAAAAATTTTGTGAGGAGTAAAAATTAAGGAGGAGATGAGGCATGTAGTCCAGAGCTAGGTGAAACAAGAGAGAAATTGATGAGTAGTAGCTTAGGCTTGGATTTGGCTAGGTTGGTATATAATGGATGCCAATTTGGTGTAAAATTGGGGATTTCCCAAATAGTTCAAAAAAATCTGCACTATGGCAGATTTTTAGCTCAACTTTAAAGGGCCATAACTTGGCACTAGGAAATTTAAAATTAATTAAACTTGTTTTGAAATAAAATTGGGGATGTCTATTTTATTGTCTTTGAAGAGTGGAAGCAAAATAAATTGTGTACTAAAAGTTATGATCTTTTGAATTTTGGTGGTTGAAATCGAATTATGCAAGATTATGCAGCAGTGCCTAGTTCCGCGCGTACGCATGATGGCAGATCCACGCATACGTGCGATCCTTACATACGCATAAGACGAGATTTTGGTGAGAATAGTGTTGGATTCCATGCATACGCACGATGCTTGCATACACACCATTCCCCTGGATTTTATGAAATGTTGATTTTGAACTGTCCAGCCTTTCCAACAAGCCTGTACCTTTCTGTAACCTCCATATCAAGTTTAATCTCCATTTTAAAGGCTTTGAATATGTTGGGCTGGGTATAATCATTTTTATTGAATCATTCCCCGATTAAGGATTGTTAATTGAGATATAAATATTGTGAGGATGGTGGTTCGTCCTACCCATGGTGAGAACGGTGATTTTGTCCCACTCACTGATCGATGATGTTATTTATTTCAATAACAGATGGTGTTATGATGAACTATACCTTATGACATTGGTTAAGATTATGATTATGATTGAATATGATGAAAATGTGAGTATTGATTAGTAAGGACGTGGATTTTGTCCCGCTTGCGTGATTATTATTGAAATGTGACTATTAAGTGGTAATGACGTGGGTTTCATCCCACTTGCGTTGTTGATAAGGAACCGACATCGAGTAAGGATGGTGGTTTTGTCCCGCTTTCTCGAAGTTGTAGTGCAGATGTGGGAAAGGTGGTAGGGCACTCTCCCTCAATTTTATTCCCCCACATTCTCTCAGGTTGCAAGATGGAAATGTACTCTCCTTCGAATTATATAGCACGGTCTCACAAGAGAATATGGTAGGGCACTCTCCCTTGATTTATTCTCCCTAGTGATACCTCTAGGAGTAGGTGATAGGATACACTCTCCCAATTATATTCCTCCTGGGGATGCGCAATAGAGAGATGATGTCCGAGTTAGCTACCGAGTCTGGCAGTATAACTGACATGTGAGCTCACGCTAGTATGATAGACATGCATCATGTGCATTTATTTGTAATTGCCTGGGCGTACATAATTACTTGGTTTGCCTATTTGATAATTCTGTTTAACTGCTAATTGTGCAACTTGTCATAATTGTCTTTTATTTGTGATTCCTTTGTATTCATTATTGTTTGTGGTTGATCCCATTGATAGATTTGATACTGAAAATAATGATGATCGCTATTGGGAGTGGATGAGACTAGTGGTAGTTTAAAGTACTTTTACCTTAGCAAATTAATCCTATACAGATTAGTTAAGACCTTAGGCTTGGATTCCTATGAAGTTGGAAGTTAGGATTGCCAAGAAGTTTCATGTTTTCTTATGTAGTCTTTATTAGGAATTTTTACCCTACTGGGAACCTTCAGGTTCTCACCCATTATTTTTATCTTGTTTTTCAGATACAGGATGCAACACACCTCGTTGAGAGTGCGGGATTTAGGTGATGAAGTGAAGATGATTACTTTTTGGAATTTTATTTTGACACTAGAGTTCTCTTCCCATTTTGTAGTTTGTATTGTATATGACTATAATTCCTCTTAGAGGTTTTTTATTGGAGAGATAGGTTTATATTTTTTACTTTCGTTAGAGATGTAAAATTCTAGACAGCCTTTCTTCACGGGTTGTGACTAGTGACTATTATGTATATACGTTATTATATACCTTCTTATTAAACTTCTGGTATTTCTACTTCTGTATACGATGCTCTATTGCTTTAGAACGTTCGTGAGTGTTTGACGGCTAGCGATATTCAAGTTTTCTTTATGGGCTCCTAGTTTTAACATTATCCTTCTATAATTATATATGTTCTCTAAGTCAAAGAGTAATAATGCCTCGCCACCATTGATTTACGACTTATGTGTAAAGCTCTGTGTGGTAGGGTACATTTCTTATGTGAGTGCCATGATTGAGTCAGTCCCTTAAAACATGGTGAATAATTAGTACAATATTCTAATTTAGTTGCTTAACAATGAACCCTAGGGATATCAAACAAGCAGCCGAGCAAGTTCGAATCAACTCGTCACGAGCAGCGAGCCAAAAGTAGAAAAATGAGTTGACCCATATTGTAAATGAGCCAATGAAATGCCAATTCGACTAGACTCGTCTGAGATAATGAGTTAGACAAATCGACTCGTGTAACACAATTTTCATTTTTTGTAAAAGAATTATTTTATAATTTTAGCAATCTTTTTTTACTTGATATCCATATAACTAAAATGTATTTTTATAGCAAATTATCTAAAGTTTTACATAATAGTTAACAAGAAAGAGATTTTGTATAGTAGAAGAGACTTTGTATACCCAAATAGAAAAAAAAAGAAAGAGTTAGAGGAGCTAACTCATGCTTGCTTGACCTGAACCCATTGAATTCGCGAGTTATACGTGCCAAGATAAATTGACCCACTTTTAAAAGAATTGTGATTTTATTGGGTTGACTCACCTGTTTTTACGAGCAATCTGAGATGACTCGCGAGTTAATGCTCATTTTGACAGCTCTAATGAACTCATTTTTCTCTTTTCTTTTTGCTTATTGTCTTGCTCACATAGGATGGCAATCATGTTTGAGCATGGTGACACATCATTCCCCAAAGGCCCACTCACTTGTAGCAAGTCCTCACATTGATTATAATGAAAGATATGAACTTTCTTGTATATTGTAGAAGCGTTACATTTGCTTGAAAGATGGCTTTTGGCTCTCCATTCTCCTCCTTATAGCATGCAAGTTTTGTTGCCAATGACATTTGATTTAACAAGATTAATGTCCATTCTTAATTTTGAGAACTTAGTTCTCACTCTAATATATGTGAATAACTACACTTGTCTTATGCATCCCAAAGTAGTGTTGGAAAAACTGCTATAGATTCTATCCTTGAGGTTTTCTAGTTCTTGCAATTTTTTCACTCTTTATTGCACTTATATAATCAAGTAACCAATTCAACCATAAACTTTTAAAGCTTGCTTCGATCGTTTGATACTTGTAGGAAATATATGCAAAGAGCTTGTGATAATGGGAAAGGTTTGGGTTTCCATGTTTTATGGCAACTTCTTATTAAGTACTGATGTGAGACTTATGCTTCTGAAAATAAATTTAAAAAAAATGTCCTTGACGAACGGATTTTAGCTGGTTTAGAATTTTACAAAAGTAATCACGTTGTAAGTATAGTTTCTAAACCAACAAAGAATCCTTTCGTACAAAAATTTGGTTGTCACAAATAACAAACCCCTAATAAAATTGATAACCGAAGTGTTTAAACCTCGGGTCGTCTGTCAAGAAATTGCAGGGAGGTGTATTTATTATTGGTTATGGAAGATTATCTTTTGGGATTTTTTTTAATAAGGAACAAGAAAGTAAATTAATAATTAAGAAAGGCTCTTGGCAAGGTATGAGAATTAGACGTCTTATCCTTATCAATTGTGATGAGAATTGTTCATTACTCCCACTTAGTTAACCTCTAACTATGAAAAAAAGTCAAGTGGATGAATCAATTTGATTCCTCAAGTCCTAGTCAACTCCTGAGGAAAGACTAGCTTAGAGGGATTCAAGTCAATTAGCAACTTTTAATTATCAATCAACAAAGGAGTTTGATAACTCAAGAGTTTCTAATTACTCAACCAAAGCTAAGAATGTAAAAAGCTAAATTAAAATCATAAATATGAAATACCTCAAATTGCATTAAATAAAGAAATCAAATCTAACATGGAGTTCATAAACCAAATTGGGAAAATAAATAAACTAGAATGCTAGAATAAATAAAAGTAGAAGAGAAAAACTAAATTAAAGGAACATTGAACCTGGAATTGAGAAGAAATAAACCTAAAACTAAGAGAAATCCTAAAACCTAGAGAGAGGAGAGAGCCTCTCTCTCTAGAAAACTACATCTAAAACCTAAAATTATGAATAATGAGAATTGTATTCTGCTTGTCCCCTGGCTTTAGTCTGCATTTCTGGGCCAAAAACTGGGTCCAAACTCAGCCCAAAATCGCCCCCAACGTTTTCTGCGATTTCTGCAGGTAGCGCATGTCACGCGTACGCGTCGATTGACAAAAATCCTAGTCACGCGTATGCGTCAGTCACGCATACGTGTCGCTTGTCTTTTGCGCTAGGCACGCGTACGCGTCAGGTACGCGCACGCGTCGTCGTGCAAACTCCAATTCACGCGTACACGTCAGGTACGCACACGCGTCAATCCTCGCTGGTTGTCTCCATTATTTCTTGTGTTCCTTCCATTTTTGCAAGCTTCCTCTCCATCTTCTAAGCCATTCCTGCCCTATAAAGCCTGAAAACACTTAACGCACAGATCACGGCATCGAATGGTATAAAGGGGGTTAATAATTAACAATTTTAAGGCCAAAGAAGCATGTTTTCAATCATAGCACATAATTAGGAAGGAAAATGTAAAACATGCGAATTATATGAATAAGTGTGAGTTTAGTGGATAAAATCCACTCAATTAAGTACAAAATATACCACGAAATAGTGGTGCATCAAATCTCCCCACACTTAAACATTAGCATGTCCTCATGCTAAGCTCAAGAGAAGCTACAAAGCAGTGAAGAAAGAATGGGGGGAAGTGAGACTCATGAGATGCAACCTATATGAATGCAACTATATGCTGAGATGATTCTGTCTACTTGGTTAAAAGTAAATAAGTTCTTCAAGACAAACATAAATCAGATATCACTAATTCAAATCATACAATAACAGACAAGTAAACCTGTAAGAAGATAACTCATGAAAGCAAGGAATATAGAATCAAGCATTGAACCCTCACTGGTAGTGTGTATGCACTCTAATCGCTCAGGTGTATAGGGTTAATTCACTCTACTCTTCTCTAGTTATGCTTTCTAAACTTTGTTCTTCATCTAACCAATCAACAGAAATTTAGTATACCAATGCAAATATCATGAGGTCTTTTCGAGGTTGTAATGGGGCTAAGGTAAGGTGAGGATATATGTATGGCGAAGTGAGCTATAATATGAATCTTTGACTAACCTAAGCTCTTACCTAACACACACACACACTCTATGTAACTCTAAAATCATGCCTAGCTACCCATAATTCCCACTTTTGTATCACATACTCATGTACCAAATATTTCTTTAATTTTATCACATATGCATTGATCATTTATTAAACTTAACATTGGGGTAATTTTGTCCCCTTATTTAATTACTTACTTATTTGAATATTTTTTGTTCTTCTTCTTTTTTTTTTTAATTTTTTTTTTGGAATCATAAAGGCAAACATAGCATGTCAATGCACATGGATTTTTAATTTTTCTGGTCTCACATGGGTAGGTACCCAAATTTCCAATACTTTTGTCAGTTAAACACAGCACACTTTTATCAACCCAAGTTTCCACAGTTTCCCACACTTAATTGACACACAATCTCTATCTTAAGCTAACCAAAGATTCAATTGGAGTAATTAATTGTTTTTCCACTTAAAGCTAGTGATGTGGTAAAATATAGAACAAAAAAACTGATTAAAACAACAAATCATATTTATAATTAATACTTAAGAACTTATTACAATTGTTATAATATATTAACCCAAAATATTTTATTACAATAATGATAAATCATAAACTTTCACTTAACCAAATTCATTCTATTCAATTTTGTTGCATCACCAATTATCTTACCTTCAAACTCATATACAAATTTCCGCAAGGCATACATGAAAATTAACTTCAAACTATGTAAGTTGTGGTAATTAGAAAAAATATAATTAAAGAGATTGCTAAAGGTGTAATCAATATAATTCTTAAAAAGATTTAAAATAGGAAATAATATAAAGTAATTAGTGTAGCAAATATTGGAAAAAAGAAAAATAGCTGCCAAGGATAACAATGCTCGAAACTAATTATACACACCTTTTACTCTTAATTAACAAAATTAAATATGCTTAAGAGTAGAAACCTAAAAAAAATATGTCTTTAATCATTTAGGGCCAAATACAAAAAAATAGAGATACATAAAAGTTAAATTAAATATGGAAAAAACAGTACACAAATAACATGAAAAAGGATAACACTATGAAACTTGATCCTCTTTGCGAATTTTTATTTAATTTCAATTCTCTTTCACAAAAAATTTAAAAGAGAAGGAAAGTATCCAAAAGGACATGAGATGGAAACAAGCAAAATTAACAAAGCTAGATCCTAAGAAGATAAACCATGCCATAGTTAATAAACCCACTCAATTTTTTATGCACTAGATAATAACACTATTACACCCACTCAATTCTTTATGCACTAGATAATAACACTATTACAAGTAGTTCCGACGAAAAAACCAAAAAATATTAAGTCTCTCCCAAATAAATTCCTCATATTTAAAGGAAAGAATTAGCTTATTAATTACCAAAGAAATATATATAGAATTAGAAATAATAATGTAAAAATATTGGGTGATGATAAGCATACTATAAATTATTATTATATAGCTGAGGTTTGATCTAAAGATTTAATTTCTCAACTGAAAGTTGCAATGATATATCATAATTTAATTAAACCAAGCATGTGATTATCAAGCATCAAATACTTGACTAAGAAACCAAATTAAAAGCTCTGGATTGAAACCTCTACTCTAACATCATCTTGGTTCAAAAAATAGCCTGATAGAAAAAGACACAAAAAATAGATAACCTCAAATTTCTGATTAACCAATAACACAAACACCTTATATGCAATAAATAGTTTAAACTAAAGCTGCACATTAAGCATGGTTGCCCTATTATTGTCTTTACTACTCTAATTTTTCCTTGAATTCATGAAACATGTTTGGCAAAGAGAAAATGAAATGAACAAAACACAACTAAAGGATACTAAGAGCGTTGAGTTGCCTCCTAACAAGCGCTTCTTTAATGTTATTAGTTTAACGGTTCACCCCTGTTGCTATGGAGAGGGTTGCTGATAATGCTTCAGCTCCTCTCCTCTCACTGTGAACTTACCCCCAGTATATTCATGAATTACCTCAACATGCTCAAGAGAGAGAATCCAGTTCACCATATAGGATAATTCAGGATAATGAGTGAATGCCACTTTCAATCCTAGTGAGAAATCTTCAGTAAAAATCTTCTTGTTTCTCTAACCCCTTGGTACTTTCTTTCTAGGATTCTCTTCTAGAGGCATCCTCACATTTCTGACACCAAACTTAGAATTGATGTTAGGGGGGATTCTGTGGCTTTCCACCACAGGACCCATAGAATGTGACTCAATCCTGGTGTCATCAGGTGGTTATAGAGGGAACTGAGTAATAGACTCAGTCTTCATGCACTTCTCCTCATTGTTGGAGTAATGCAAGGCCTTAAAGACATGAAAGGCTAGGCGATCATTATGCATCCTTAGTATTAACTCACCATTTTCCAGATCAATAAGAGCATGCCCTGTGGCTAGGAATGGTCTCCCAAGAATGATAAAAAAAAGTTTTCATCTTCCTTCATGTCAAGAATCACAAAATTAGTTGGGAGGAAGAATTTGCCTACCTTGACCAAAACTTTCTCCATCACTCCGTGTGCTATCCGTACAGATTTATCTGCCAACTGAAGAGCTAGTCTTGTGGGATTCACCTATTGAATTTTTAACTTTTGCATCACGAAGAGTGGCATCAAGTTGATGCTTTCCCTTAAATCACACAATGCTCCATTAAAGGTGCTGTTTCCAATAGTACAAGGGATTAGGAAACTTTTTGGATCGGGTATCTTACTTGGCAACTTCCTTTAAATGATGCCACTACACTCTCTAGTCAATACCACTGTTTGGCCCCCATTCAAAGACACTTTCTCAGACAACAACTCCTTCATGAAGTTAATATACATATGCATTTGTTCAAGAGCTTCTACAACAGGAGTGTTAATATGCAGTTGTTTAAATACCTCCAGGAGCCTAAGGCATTGTTCATTCTTACTCTCTCTTGGTTGACTCTTAGGCATCAAGTTTTTCACCTTGGGTTGTTTGCTCCCATTATGCACAACTGGAAAGAGGGAGGCTTCCTCAAACCTTTCGGCTACCTCCTTGTCTTCTCCAGCTTGCTCTTTATTATCAGAGGTTTGAATATCTGCCTCCTCTCCACATAACACATAGACGGTCTTGTACTCCTCTCTTGGATTAGGAATAGTATCACTGGAGAGTGTATTGGGTGGCTTGTCAGCAAGCCTTTTGCTCAATTGTTCTACTTATATCTCCAAATTCTGAATTGAGGCTCTAGTCTCCTGTATGAAACTATTAGTGCTCTTGAAAAGTTCCGCCAATTGAGCTCCCAACGCTGAGGTGTCTTGGCTCACTGGGAGTGGACGTTCTGATTGAAAAGATTAAGGTTGCTGGTTGAAAGGATTTTGCAAGTTAAACTGGTTGTTGTTGGTGAAATCAGACTGTCTTTAATTTTGCTTTTGATTTTTCCAACCAAAGTTTGGATGATTTCTCCATCCCGAGTTGTATGTCCTGGAAAAAATATTCTTATTGGCTGATCTTGAAGAGTTGCCCATGTAATTTACTTGTTCAGAGGGATTTTGCTGATAACCAAAGCTTCTAAATTGAGACATTCCACCACTTATATCAAAAGAAGGATCTGGGATAACAATAGAAGAGACTTGCATACCTCCCAGTGCTGAGTGATGGTGGTTTTCTGCTGAGACATGGCTTTGTTTTGAGCCAAAATAGCATCCAAGGCATCTAGCTCCAGGATACCTTTCTTCGTGGTCCTATCTGATGAGTATAAGTACTGATTATTGGCCACTATCTCAAAAGAACCTCCTGCAAACATAGAAAATATGTAGTTGTACCCAATCCATAAACATATCCAGAGGGCACTTCTTGATCATGACCTTGTATCTCTCTTAAGCTTTATAGAGAGACTCTCCTTCAAGCTGCCTAAATGTCTGGATGTCAGTTCTCAGCTTACTAACCAAATCCGCCCAGGTTACTATACTTTCCTTAGGTTGTGTCTCGAGCCACTGACTAGCTCGGTCCCCAATAGCAAAACAGAATAACATCAACCTGTACACATCAGTAGGAACCCCATTGATCTTGACTGTATCACATATCCTCAGAAAATTGGATATGAAAAGATTAGGTTCTTCTTGCGGAATTCCAATGAACTGACAATTTTGTTACACTAGGGATATGAGTTGAGACTTCAACTCAAAATTATTTGCATACACAACCGGTGGTGCAATACTTTCCACAAAGCTCCCAGGATTGGGGTTAGTATAAGACCCCAAAGTTGTTCTAGTAGGTAGAATGTTGTTGGGATTATTGATCACGAGATTATCATTATTCTTAGCCATGCTGAGGTTAACATCCTTATCAGGTTTGTCCCCAAAGATTTCTTGAACTTCCAGAGCTTTAGCTTGCTTTCTTTACTTCTGAAGAGTCCTCTCAATCTTAGGATCGTATAGAAAAGGCTCTATGTCCTTGTTTCTCTGGATAAACAATTCAAGCAAGGTAGAAGTCAGATTCTCAACCTAATAGTGAAGAGAATCCCAATGAGGTACACCAAAGTGGAAGAGAAAAGAACTAAAAATAACTTAAAAATAAAGGGGCAAGAATTTAAAATAAAATAAAATTAAAAGAAACAAAAATTAAAGGGATAAAAATTAAGTTTGAAACAAAAATAGATAAAAATAAAATAGCAACTAAACATAAATTGAAATAATGAAAAAGGTCTAATTTAGGCAACAAGTCAACTAGTAGTTGTTAGTCACGATTATTCCCCGGCAACGGCACCAAAAACTTGGCGTAGAATTTTGAATACCAAAACTTACTGGTAAGTGCACTGGGTCATACCAAGTAATAACTCACAGTGAGTGAGAGTTGATCCCACGAGGAAGAACGGACTAAGCAAGCAATGGTTGATTAGCTAATCTAGTTAGACAAGTTCAAATAAAGGGATGATGTTAGAATGGCATAAAAAGAAATGAATTAAGAAAACTAACAATAGGCGATTAAAAAAACGGTATGAGAATGGAGTTAAGGTTTTGGGCATATTTAAATGTCTGGATTAATAACAATTGTTAACCACCTTGATCATATAATGATTATGTTCATAGCAGACACTAGTTGATTGAATTCCTATTCCTAGGCAATCAAATCTCCTCTAATCCAACTGACCATCAATTCTTTGATCACTCATTTGTATTAGAGGTTTAAGTTCAAATTTCGGTTTACACGCCACACAACCTAAGAATCCCAAATCAGAGTTCAGTTATATGTCACATACCACACTAAGTCCAGATAATTAGAAATTGTGAGGATTTGGTTTCAAGCTGTAATTCTAATTATATAAATTTTCCAAGAATCAAATAGAATTCAAGTAGAATTAGCGTTATTTCCTAATAATCACTAATTCCTAAGATGAAGAGCGAAACTAATCCTTAAACAATAATCAAGGTATAAATCAAGAGTAGGAAAGCAATTAATTATTCATCCATCCAAGTAAATAGAGCTCTTAACCTTAAGTATGGAGGTTTAGTTGCTCATGGTGTAGAAATCCTAGTAGAGAAAAAGTATGAACATCTAGAATGAAAATTAGGAGGAGAGGTCCCTGCGTGGGCTCATCTAAATCCTATTTATAGTCCTAATTAAAATAGATTTAAAACTTAAATAAAGCCCTAAAAAAAATCTTTTCTAATGGTCATGTGATTCACAAAATCAAATCTTCCAAAAGCCTTGTTGATTAGTTACAAACATGGTCCCACTTGAATCTTCGTGATCGGTGCTAAACGCCAGGTTCTGGGCGTTTGGCGCCACCCAGGCAGTGAACTTTACTCGTGAAAAAAGGGCTTGGGCGATAAACGCCGGAGTTGGGCGTTTAGCACCATGTCTCCCGAGTTCAACAATGCATTACGTAGCCTTGGACGCTAAACGCCAAGTCGTGGCATTTAGCGCCTGCATTTCCGAGATGAATGGACCAATTGGGCTCTTCTGGTCGTGCATATGCGTGATGCATGCATACGCACGATCTCCTTTTTTCTCCCATGATGTGTACATGGTGTGGATTTTTTAAATCAACAAACTAACCGACAAGTGCACTAAGTCGTACCAAGTAATACCTCAGGTGAGTGAGGGTCGATCCCACGAGGATTGATAGACTAAGAAACAATGGTCAAATGACTCACTTAGTCAGGCAAGGAGATAGTTGTGTTTTGAGGGTTGTAAAGTGCATTAAACAGTACTTCAGAAAATAAGAAAGCAAACAATAAAAATGAGCTGAAATCTATAGGAGAAAGCAATTAAGGTTTTGGAGTTGTTTAATCGTCTGGATTACGTTTTCTTACCAACTATTTTAATCATGCAAGATTCATTCCATGGAAAATTATAATTGACTAAACCCTAATGTCTTAGTGATTTAGTCTCCTCTAACCCAAATCAACCGCCAATATCTTGGTCACTTAATATAGATTAAAGGGTTAAGTTCAATTCTAGTTTATGGCCACAAAAACCCTAATTACCCAAAGCTAAGAGGATTGTATGTCACATATTCCAATTAGTTCAAGTATTTAGCAATTTAGGAGGAATTTTCTTTTAAGATGTTGTTCAAATGAGATAACTCTATCGAGAATCATAAGAACACATGTAGAATAAGGGTTATACTGTCGTTCTACCCAGATTCATAAGATGAAGAACGAAAGAAATCCTTGAAAACTGAATCAATACATCAACTAAAATAGAAAAATAATAGACTCAATTCATAGAAATAAACAGAGCTCCTAACCTTAACCGAGGAGGTTTAGTGGCTCATGACTTGCAAAGAAAACAAGGGTTTGCAAAAGTCTGTAAATGTGAAAGTGAGAAGCTTCCCTCAAGGGTGAATCTTTTTCCTTTTATATGTAACCTAATTTGATTTGAAAATAAAATAAAATAATAAAGCTTAAACCTAGAAGATTTTATTTGTAATTAAAAAGTACAAAAATAAAAGATAAGATAGTAATTAAAAGCTAAATCCACTAAAGATGCTCCTTTGATGGGATTTGAATTCGGATTGCCTGGCGCTAAATGCTAGCTTGGCATTTAGCGCCCTAGTAGGCAGCTTCAAAACTTCTCCTTTTTGGTCAAAACTCTGCCAAATTGATCTGAATGTCACCTGAAATGAATAAAATACTAAAACAACTCAAAGTAGCATCCAAATAGGATTTTAACACTAAAATATAATTAAACTCACTAAATTTAACTAGAAAATATGCAGAAAATGGGTATAAGATGCTCACACATCATAACAGAAAACTTGAACTGTTGCTTGTCCTCAAGCAACTAAAACACTATTGGACTGAGAAGAGAAGAGAAAATGCCTAAGACCTGAGTGTTTATTTAAGCTCATGTCCAATTACTGAGTGGGGCTAAGACACTATGATTCTGAACAGGTTTGGCATCTCACTATCCTTTGAAGCTTAGAATTATTGATATCTCTTAGAACTAGAACCCAGATGATATTATAGACTCTCTTCCTTTTGAAGCTCTGATTGATCCTTGAACACAGCTCTTTCTCTTATCTTTTTCTTGGTGCTTTGCACCTTGAGCCTAGCCGTGACTCTAAGTGTTTTTGTTTCAGTTTAGCTTGTCACAAGAACACCACAAGAACTTAACTGAGGAACTCCTTGAGTTCTAATTTTTCTTTTAATTTCTCTCAGTCAGTGGTGCTCAGAGCCTTTGGCATACTCTGTTAATTGCATCTGGTCACGACTCTTAGGGCTCTGTCTCAAGGATTACTTGACACATTCACACCACAAGCATATGGTTAGGAAAACAACTATTTTGAGCTTTTAATCATTTTAGACCTTCCTAACCATTGATGCTCAGAGCCTTGGACCTTCATTTTTATTTTTTTCTTTTTTTCTATTATTTTTTTTCTTTTTGCTGTTTGTTTTGCTTTAAGGATCAATGTCTTACTTAGTCTAGAGAATCCATAATATTTCTCTAAGTTCCTGTACCTCAAGAACCACATTCTTAACTTCAATATCAAATATGCACTGTTCAGTTCATGCATTCAGAATCAAAGATAATACCACCACATCAAAGTAGCTGGAACAACTCATAATATATAACTTAGGTCTCATGCATTTTACTACTTCTTTTCTTTTTCTTTTGATTTTTCAAGCTTAGTGAGCAATACATGAGATATTTTTCAAAATATAAATAAAACATCAAAATAAATAACTAAACTGGAAACCAATAAAATACTACTAGTTATGCAAAGGCTTTTCAAATAGAAAATAGAAAATAAGATAAAATACTAAAAATCAGAAAATAAATAGAAAAGCAGATAATGAAACGCAACCACTTTAGTCATGGTGGCCACTGCTCCTTCCCAAGAATCCTCTCTGGCGCTTCAACTCATCATCGAAGTTGTGCCTCTGCCTCAGCTGCTGATATACCACTATTTTATGGTTTATTTTGTGCTCAATTGAGTGGTTTTATCAAGTCTTTGCACACTTATTCATACAATTTGCATGATTTTATAATTCCTTCCCAATTTTATTCTATGATTGAAAACTTGCTTCCTAAGCCTTTAAATTGTATATTTTTTATCCCCCTTTCTATCATTCGATGCCGTGATCTGTTTGTTAAGTGTCTTCAGGATTTATAGGGTAGGAATGACTTAAAGGATGGAGAGGAAGCTTGCATATATGGAAGGAACACAAGAAATAAAGGAGACAACCAGCAAGGAGTGACGCGCACACGTGGCTCACGCGTGTGCGTGAATCAGAGTTTACACGACGACGCGTGCGCGTGCCTGACGCGTACGCGTGACAATAAAGTTTGCCAAACGACACGTACGCATGACATGCGCCACGTGCAGAAAATGCAGAAAACACTGGGGGCAATTTTAGGCTAAATTTGGACCCAGTTTTTGGCCCAGAAAACACAAATTAAAGGCTGTAGAGTGGGGCAGAAAACTTTTCATTATTCATTCACATAATTTTAGGTTTTAAATGTAGTTTTCTAGAGAGAGAGGCTCTCTCCTCTCACTCAAGAGTTAATTTGTAATTGGAAATTGTTGGTTGGCTCTCTAGTCACTAACGCTAATCCTTCCCAAGGGAGAGGATTAGGACTTGTGAATAGAAGTTGGCTCCCTACTTGACTTTCCTTTATTCGGTAAGGGTTAACTAAGTAGAAACATCAACCTATTACTATTAATCTTAGGAAATCCAACAAGGATAGAACTTCCGACTAATCTTTTCCTAGCCAAGGCTTTTTATTTTAATTATATAAATTCTCTTGTTAATTTTCATTGCTTTAATTTACAATCATTTATTTTTCTGTTCTCCAACTCTTAAAATTTCTTAGAAAACTCATAACCAATAACAAGAATATTTCCCTGCAATTCCTTGAGAGATAACCCGAGGTTTAAATACTTCGGTTAATTTTATTGGGTTTGTTACTTGTGACAACCAATTTTTTGTATGAAAGGATTTTAATTGGTTTAGAAACTATACTAGCAACGAGAATTTATTGTGAATTCTTTACTAGCAAAAATCTGCTCGTCAAAATGGCGTCGTTGCCGGGAATTTGCAAACATGTGCCTTATTATTGGTTATTGTGAATATTCTGAATAATTTTACATTTTCGTTTCTTTGTTTATGTTTTTTTTAGTTTTAGGAGTTCATTTTCATTTAATTTCATTAGTTTCTCTTGATACTATGAATTCTCACCCCTTTGGCTAGGAGTTTAGTTACAATCATGTTGTAGGTAGAGGAGATTACAATGAGAGCTTGGATCAAGGATGGGACAATCAAAGATAGGAGGAGCCACAAAGATTTGATGAACCCTCTTGGCAATAACCACCTCCAAGGTATTATCAACAACCATTCTATGATGCTTACCAAGACAATGGTTATGGTGGACCTCTTCGTGACAATCAACATCCACCACAATATACATATGAACCCCCTCCTCAACATAGCTTTGAATCACCACACTCACAAGCCCCTTTCCACCATTCACCTCTATATAACCCTAACCCTTATCCATCATTCCAACCCCCATACGAACCATACATAGAACCACCCCAACTCCAAAATAATTACTCTCAAGAATCACCTTTATACTATGAACCTCCACTAGAGAGCAACACCCTTCGTGTTATTTGCCAAGGGCAAATACAGCTTCAAACCACACTTGCCTCTACTCTCACTAGTCTCACCTCTACTCTCCAAACTCTTATATCTCGTATGGATGCATCAATCCAAGAGCAACATGATCCCAATAATGCTATTGACACAGAACAAGAGAGAAGGGATCGGCTTGAATATGAAGGAGTAGCGGAAGAACGGGTGAGGGAAGACGTCAAGGAGGAGTTCGAATTTATATTAGAGCAATTGGAGGAAGCCGTAATTATCGAAGAAGAAGAAGTGGTTAAAGACCTAGGAGATGCTGAACCTCTATGGGAATAGAGAGCTATAGAGAATTCCGCCAAAAAGTTTGAGATTGATGTTGAGGAAGATAGTGCACAACCTCCAAGGTATGTACCTTATGAAGAATTAGACGGAACAGATCAAGAAGCAAGTTTCCTTGGTGATAATGATCATGAATCAAGCCCTCCTAGTGATGAACTTGCATCCACAATTGAACCCCTTGAGTTTGAAGAACTTTCTCCAAGTGAATCTGAAGACAACGTGGAGGTAGACTTTTCTCAACCTCCAACTTATGACTTGAGTGATGGGGAAGAATTAGAAGATTTTGATCAAGGCAGGGTTGAAGTTGAAGAGGTTTACAAGGAGGTGAAAGAATTCAAAGAAGAGCACTAGAGAGTAGAGCCTGCAAGACCATTAGAAAGACCTCTCCCAAAGCCATTACCACCCAATACAACATTCAAGTGGGTAAAATCCTTATCCTTAACCTTTACTTTCCCACTTGAATATAGTTTACTTGAGACGGATGGTCAACTTAGAGCTCTTTGTGGCTTTAAGAGCAAGAGGGATATGGTTAGTGGTAAGAATTGTCATGCAAGGTTCAATATGGTTGCATGCTCCAAATTGAAGTACAAGGGTTGGTATAATTCTCAATTGAATGGGTCTAGGAAGTTGTTTGGATGTCTTAGTGAGAATTTCGATTGCTCATCACCCAAGTGGAAAAATGATGATCAACAAGAAGACGGGTGCAAAAGCAAAGTCCCCGGAATTCATTCTAGCAATCAACACTCTTGGGGCCTTGTCACTTGCTTCAACTTGCTTGAAGGCTTTATGCGCCTAGTTTGGGGACACCGGAGGCTATTGGAAGTATAAACATTGGTGGATGTTCAGGGATGAATTCAAGCACAAGCCACCATGATAAGGAGCTCACCAAATGTCCAACTTAAGGACTTTAACTAAAAGTGCTAGGTGGGAGAGAACCCACCATGGTATGATCTTTCATTTTTATTCTTAGTTTTATTCTATTTTACTTTTATTAGTGTTCATTCATAATTTTTGCATAATCATCTGCATTCCGCATTTTGCATTCCGCAAAAAAAGGGCATCCCACGCGTGCGCGTCAGCCACGCGTGGGCGTCGACTCTAAATTTTGCTATCCCATCCAACGAACAGAAAGTTGTGATAGAATCGTACACGTATATCACGCATGCGCGTCACTTGCAACCTTAGCAACCCATGCGTACGCGTCCTTGACGCGCACACGTGGATATGGCAATCGGCATATATGGGTGATTGACCCGAGAGTTGTGCTGCCCTTGCGCTGGAACTGTGCTAGAAGCACAAAATCACTCCACGCGTGCACGTCATTTCGCTTTCAGACCAGCCACGCATATGCTTGGGCGACGCTTACGCATCAAATGGCCAACTCAAATGTCACGCGTACGCATGATGCACGCGTGCGCGTGGCGCCCCATTTTTGAATTCTTGGTTCTTTCTTCTCTTCTTTCTCCTTCTTTCCTCCTCCTTTCTTACTTTCTTCTTCTTCATCTCTTTAACTTCTCATCCTTATTCACTTTCATTCTATTTTATTTAATTTATTTGTATACTTTCATTCATTGCATTTTAATTTTGTGCATATTTTTATTTTCTTCTCTAAGTTATTATTTTACCATTGGTGTTAAACGGTTCTTATTCAATTGATTGCATCTCGTTTACATCCTGATTGCTTTGTGCCTTGTTTTATATTGTGGGTGATATTAATTATCTATAAATGTCAATCTTTTATGATACCTGTATTCCTTTTGCATTGACATGAATTTATAGTCTTTCATTATCTACTGTCTCTTCTCCTTTGTTGCAATTTCTGCACTATTGATATGCCATGTGCTTCTACTATTTTCTCACTTGCATGTTGTAGCTATGATGAGCGGATAATTTATACGCTTTTTGGCATTGTTTTTAGTATATTTTAATTAGTTTTTATTATGTTTTTATTAGTTTTTAAATAAAAATCACTCTTCTGGACTTTACTATGAGTTTGTGTTTTTCTGTGATTTCAGGTATTTTCTGGCTGAAATTGAGGGACCTGAGCAAAAATCTGATTTAGAGGCTGAAAAAGAACTACAGATGTTGTTGGATTCTGACCTCCCTGTACTCAAAGTGGATTTTCTGGAGCTACAGAAGCCCAATTGGCGCGCTCTCAATTGCGTTGGAAAGTAGACATCCTGGGCTTTTCAGCAATATATAATAGTCTATATTTTGCCCGAGATTTGATGGCCCAAACAGGCGTTTCAAGTCGGCTCAAGAATTCTGGCGTTTAACTCCAAAACTGGCACAAAAGCTGGAGTTAAATGCCCAAACTGGCACAAAAACTGGCGTTTAACTCCAAGAAAAGTCTCTACACGAAAATGCTTCAATGCTCAGCCCAAGCACACACCAAGTGGGCCCGGAAGAAGATTTTTACATTAATTACT
Organism: Arachis hypogaea; assembly: GCF_003086295.3. Classification (NCBI taxonomy): domain Eukaryota; kingdom Viridiplantae; phylum Streptophyta; class Magnoliopsida; order Fabales; family Fabaceae; genus Arachis; species Arachis hypogaea. Next base: position 52,684,101 of record NC_092046.1, read on the forward strand.
GATTTTTGTAAACCCTAGGCTACTAGTTTTCTATAAATAGGACCTTTTGCTATTGTATTTTACATCTTAGGACGTTTAGTCCTTAGACCTTTGAGGCTGGCCATTCGGCCATGCTTACACTATTTGTTCTTATGTATTTTCAACGGTGGAGTTTCTACACACCATAGATTAAGGAGTGAAGCTCTGCTGTTCTTCATGAATTAATACAAAGTACTATTGTTTTTCTATTCAACTCAAGTCTATTTCTTCTCCAAGATATTCATTCGTTCTTCAACTTGATGAATGTGATGATCTGTGACACTCATCATCATTCTCACCTATGAACATGTGCCTGACAACCACCTCTTTTCTACTAGCAATGGCTTGAATTAGTATCTCTTGGGTTTCTAATCTAAGATTGGAACCTTCGTGGTATAGGCTAGAATTATTGGCGGCCATTCCTGAGATCCGGAACGTCTAAACCTTGTCTGTGGTATTCTGAGTAGGATCTGGGAAGGGATGACTACGACGAGCTTCAAACTCGCGATTGTGGGGCGTGTGACAGACGCAAAAGGATCAAAGGATCCTATTCCGATATGATCGAGAACCGACAGCTGATTAGCCGATATTGTGACAGAGCATCAGGACCATTTTCACTGAGAAGACGGGATGTAGCCATTGACAACGGTGATGCCCAACATAAAGCTTGCCATGGAAAGGAGTATGAATGATTGGAAGAAGGCAATAGGAAAGCAGAGGTTCAAGGGGAACAAAGCATCTTCATACGCTTATCTGAAATCCACCAATGAATTACATAAGTATCTCTATCTTTATTTTATGTTTTATTCATCTTTTAATTATCAATCCTCCATCACCATTTGAATCTGCCTGACTGAGATTTACAAGATGACCATAGCTTGCTTCAAGCCGACAATCTCCGTGGGATCGACCCTTACTCACGTAAGGTTTATTACTTGGACGACCCAGTGCACTTGCTGGTTAGTTGTGCGGAATTGTGACAAAGTGTGATTCACGTTTGAGAGCTCCAAGTCCTTTGGCGCCATTGTTGATGATCACAATTTCGTGCACCAAGCTACCATGTATTTGACAATCTCGTTGTTTGGCATTAACCCACCCATATTTTCTTTGTTTTCTATCTTTGTTTCTGGGTTACTTTTCTTCTCTTTTTCTTTCAGGATGGCCACCAGGAAGGGAAACGGAAAACTTTTACATGGGGCAACAGCCAAGTCTATCTACACAATCTTTGAAGAAAAGCATCAGTTGGAGCAACCCATCTACTTGCACATCTTAGGATGCATCGAGGATGGTGCAATCTTTAAGTGTGGAGAGGTCGATACCGACTTCCGTGGGTTAGTTAGTTCCTATTTCAACACCAATGTTTAATTTTCTATGTTAAATTAGTTATTGCATTTGCATGTTTGATTGCATGTTTGTTTGATTTTGTGCATTTAACTACTACTTGATTGAAGTAATATTTTCTTTTTCAAGATCTTTTTTATAGTATTTCACTAATTCAAATCAAAATTTGTGTTAAACTTATTGGAAGACTGTAATTTGGAACATGAATTATAGCTAAGAACACACAACCTGTGAGATTTGAGTTTGATTACATGGTTATATTATTTAACCATAATATTTTATTCTTGTGTGTTTCTTTCTCTATGATTGCAATCTTTGCTTTGTTTCATTCTATATGTCCATTGTTTAGTGTATTTACATGCTTGCATATGATTGAGGCCATCATTTATTATTAGCTCACTTATCCCAAATAGCCAACCATTTCAATCACCTTTGTTTGCCACCTTGATCCTTTTAACCTCCATTTGTTCTATATTTTACCACATCACTAGCCTTAAGTGGAAAAATAATTAATAACCCCAAATTGAATCTTTGGTTAGCTTAAGATAAAGGTTGGCTGTCAATTAAGTGTGGGGAACTGTGGAAACTTAGGTTGATGAAAGTGTATAGTGTTTCATTGACAAAATATTGAGAATTTAGGTACCTACTCATGTGAGACCAGAAAAAAAATCCATGTGCATTGATATGTTATGTTTATTTTTATAAATTCAAAAAAAAAATCAAACCAAAAATATTTAAATAAATAAATAAGGGGACAAAATTACCCCAATGTTAAATTTAATAAAAGATCAATGCATATGTGATAAAATAAAAGATAATTTGGTACATGAGTATGTGATGTAAAAGTGGGAATTATGGGTAGCTTGGCATGAATTTAGAGTTACATAGAGTGTGTGTGTGTGTTAGGTGAGATCTTAGGTTAGTCAAAGATTCATATTACAGCTCACTTGGCCATACATATATCCTCACCTTCACCTTAGCCCCATTACAACCTTGAAAAGACCTCATGATGTTTGCATTGGTATACTAAATTTTTGTTGATTAGTTAGATGAAGAACGAAGTCTAGAAAGCATGACTAGAGAAGAGTAGAGTGATTAACCCTAGACACTTGAGAGATTAGAGTGCATATACACTACCAGTGAGGGTTCAATGATTGATTCTATGTTTCCTGCTTTCATGAGCTACCTTCTTACAAGTTTGCTTGTCTTTATCATATGATTTGAACTAGTGGAATCTGATTTGTTTTTGTCTTGGGAACTTATTTACTTTTTAACCAAGTAGACAAAATCATCTTAGCATATAGTTGCATTCATAGGTTGCATCTCATGAGTCTTACTTTCCCCCATTCATTCTTTATATCTCCTTGAACTTAGCATGAGGACATGCTAATGTTTAAGTGTGGGGAGATTGATAAACCACTATTTTATGGTTTATCTTGTGCTCAATTGAGTGGTTTTATCAAGTCTTTGCACACTTATTCATACAATTTGCAAGATTTTACAATTCCTTCCCAATTTTGTTCTATGATTGAAAACTTGCTTCCTAAGCCTTTAAATTATATATTTTTGATCCCCCTTTCTACCATTTGATGCCGTGATCTGTGTGTTAAGTGTCTTCAGGCTTTATAGGACAGGAATGACTTAGAGGATGGAGAGAAAGCTTGCTATATGGAAGGTGGTGCGGAATTTATAACCACAAACTAACCGGCAAGTGCACCGGATCGTACCAAGTAATACCTCAGGTAAGTGAGGGTCGATCCCACGAGGATTGAGGGACTAAGCAATAATGATTGATTGATTTACTTAGTTAGACAAGCAGAAAATAGTGTTTGAGAGTTCAAAAGCATTAAACAGTAAATTCAGAATATCCGAAGGCAGCAAGTAAATAAATTGGAAAAACAATATGGAGAAGGTAGTTAAGGCTTCAGAGTTATCTATTTTCCGGATTGACTTTTCTTATTAATTTATTTTAATCATACAAGATTTAATTCATGGCAAACTATATATGACTAGAACCTAATTCCTTACACCTTTCTAGTCTCCTCTAACTTTCATCAACCGCCAATTCCTTGGTCAATTAATTCTAATTAGGGGGTGAAGTTTAATTCTAGTTATTATGCCACAAAAATCCTAATTATCTAAATATAAGAGGATTATATGTCACGTATCCCGTTAAGTCCAGATAGTTAGACTTTAGGAGAAATTATTTTCAAGCTGTTGTTCAAGTAAAGAGCTTTTCCAAGTTATACAAGAACTCAATTAGAAAGAGGGTCATACTTCCGTTCCACCCAAATTCCTAAGATAAAGAATGAAAATAATTCTTAAATTATAAATCAGTACATGAATTAAAATACAAAAACAATAGAATCAATCCATACAAATAGACAGAGCTCCTAACCTTAACAGTGGAGGTTTAGTTGCTCATGGAAAATAGTGAAAACTAGGATTCTGGTAAACTGTAAATTCGGCTGAGGTGGAATAGAATGGAATAATCCCTAGAAGAGAAGTTTCTTTTCTCTTTTATATCTAATCCTAATTAATTTAAAATCTATTTTCTAAAATTAAAATAATACATTTTCCTATTTTTAAATAAAAATAAAGTTTAAATCAGAATTAATTAAATAATCAGTGTTTTCTGCATTTTCTACACGTGGCGCATGTCACGCGTACGCGTCAGGTACGCACACGCGTCACTGTGCAAATCTCCAAATCACGCACACACGTCAGGTACGCGCACGCGTCGCTCCTTGCTGGTCATCTCCTTTAATTCTTGTGCTCCTTCCATTTGTGCAAGCTTCCTCTCCATCCTCTAAGTCATTCATACCTTATATAGCCTTCTCCTCTTTTTCTGTGGAAGCTCTATCAAATTTAACCAAATGCTACCTAAAATAAACAAAATTGTACACGACTCAAAGTAGCATTCATAGTGGTTAAAAGATAATTAATTCTTGATTAAACTTAATCAAATTAAATGCAAATTCACTAGAAAAAGATAGAAAAGATGCTCACGCATCACAACACCAAACTTGAATTGTTGCTTGTCCTCAAGCAACCAAAACTAATACAAGATTAAGATGTGAATTTGCATGAGAAATGAGAGTTCATATATGCTTGTGTCTCTTCTTAAAGTGGGATTTATCTATTGCAAGTAGACAACCAGCGAGGAGCGATGCGCACGCATGGCTCACGCATGTACGTGAATCGGAGTTTGCACGACGACGCGTGCGCGTGCCTGACGCGTACGCGTGACAATGAATTTCGCCAAACGACGTGTACGCGTGACCTACGCGTACGCGTGACATGCGCCACGTGCAAAAAATGTAGAAAACGATGTGGGCAATTTTAGGCTGAATTTGGACCCAGTTTTCGACCCAGAAAACACAGATTAAAGGCTGCAGAGTGGGCGAATCATTCATTCAGACACTTCTCATTATTCACAATTTAGGTTTTAGATGTAGTTTTCTAGAGAGATAGGCTCTCTTCTCTCTCTAGGTTTTAGGATTCCTAGTTTTATGCTTTTGAGTTGGATATTGAAAAGAGTTACTACCTCCATTGAAGTCTTTATCATTCTAGTTTGTTTCCTATTCCTTTACTCTTTTTATTCCCCATTTACTTTGTTTAGAGTTATATGGATACCTTTGTTTTTGGAATTAATTAATGCAAAGATACTTTTCTATTTAATTTTATTATTTCTTGATTATTTTCAATTGAGTCCAATTATCATATCTTCTTTCTACTCCCTTTACATGTATGCGAAATTGGCATCCATGTCAATGGAGTAGGCTTCCAACTTGGCTTTGGAATTGATTAATATTTGGAGACCCTTGAGTTGGAAGACTCAAGAGTTAATTTGTAATTGGGAATTATTGGCTGGCTCTCTAGTCACTAATGCTAATCCTTCCCAAGGGAGAGGATTAGGACTTGTGAATAGAAGTTGGCTCCCTACTTGACTTTCCTTTATTCGGTAAGGGTTAACTAAATAGAAACAGCAACCTATTACTATTAATATTGGGAAATCCAACAAGGATAGAACTTCTGACTAATCTTTTCCTAGCCAAGGCTTTTTATTTTAATTATATAAATTCTCTTGTTAATTTTCATTGCTTTAATTTATAATAATTTATTTTTCTGTTCTCCAACTCTTAAATTTTCTCAAAAAACTCATAACCAATAACAAGAACACTTTCCTGCAATTCCTTGAGAGACGACCCGAGGTTTAAATACTTCAGTTTAATTTTATTGGGTTTGTTACTTGTGACAACCAAATTTTTGTATGAAAGGATTTTAGTTGGTTTAGAAACTATACTAGCAACGAGAATTTATTTTGAATTTTTTACTAGCAAAAATCCGCTCGTCAGCTGCTCCTCCACTAGCTGATGGAGGAGGGCTGAGTGGTCCTGGTGCTCAATCCTCAGCAGATCAACAAACGATGTTCGCTCCCCAATGGATGTGGTCAACTGGTCCCAGTAGTCACAAGGAGAAAAATATAATTCCTGAGGCATCTCAGGCTGCTTATACTAAGGTGGCAGAACTAGCTCCTATATCAGTGCATGTCTAAGCTCTCTAGCATGCTCTATACCACTCCTAGTGATAGGTCTGTCAATATCAATAGGGGTATCGCCATCAATGTAGACTCGGGCCTTAGCATACAGATGGAAGATGAGGTGAGGGAAGGCTAATCTCGCAGAGGTGGAGGCCTTCTCGGTTATCCGGTACCGCTCCTGAGGAATTACACGGTGTACCTCCACCTCATTACCGAGCATGATGCAATAAATCATCACAGCTTGGTCAATAGTAATCTCAGACCAGTTACTCGAAGGATTGATGGAGTGTTGAATGAATTCCAACCATCCCCGAGCAACTGGCCTCAGGTCGTGCCTGCTCAGCTAGTACAGCTGACCTCTGGCATCCCTCCTCTACTGCGCTCCGGGGAGGCAAATATCAGCAAGGACCTGGTCCAGTCTCTAGTCAGTGTTGACCCTCTGAATGTAAAAGTGAGGGTCGTCTCTGGATGGCGGCAAATGAAGGATCTCCCTCACTCTCTCCGGACTAAACTCAAGGATGCTCCCTCGGACCATGGTGCGCCAATTTTTTGGATTCGGGTTCACGCCTTGGATATGCTTGTAAGTCACCTAAGCATTGGCATAGAACTCTCTGACCATCAACATGCCCACATTAGTCACGAGGTTGGTCAGAACTTTTCAACCCCTTCTCTGAATTTGTTCTTGGATTTTTTAGTACTCCTCCGGCTGAAGATCAAAACGGACTTCCGGGATCACTTTCTTTTTCCTCACAATTTCTTGGAAGTGATCCTTCTGGGTCTTGGAGAAGAACCGTGTGAAATCATAAGGACCAGAGGCCGGAGCTTCTCTCTTCTCTTCCTTGAAGAGGATTCTCCTATTTTTGGTACCATATGGATGGTGAAAATGAAGAAAAATGGAGCGCCCAACACCAAACTTAAAGTTTTTCTTATCCTCGATCAAAGAAAAATAGAAAAAATGGTGAAAAGAAGTAAAAGAAGTGAGGGATAGTGAAAATAAAATGATGAAAAAAAGATGTATGGAGGGAGGGGTGGTGCATTATGGCTATGAGGGTTCAAGAAAGGGGAGGGATGGGAAGGGAAATGAAGAATATGGGAATTGGAAGTAAGAAGAATGAGATGTAGAAGAAGTAGGTAATGGTGTGGTGAAAGTGAAAAGTGAGTGGGGTATTAATAGGTGGAAGAGAGAGAAGGTTCGGTTATAGGGGGAGAGGGTGGGGGAAATGAATTTGAATTTGGGTAAATGTGATAGGGATAGGTGAATATGGGGAAAGTGAATGTGGAGAGATTGATGGGATTTGATTGAGTAATGGAAAGGTAGATAGGTGTATGGGGAAGTGGGGGATGTTTGTGGATGGAATAATGGGTAGGGGTGAGAAGGGGGGTAACGGAACGGTCAAAGGGACGGGGGTGGGGGATTAACCGTTAGAAATAGTTAAAAGCTCTCTTCAAAAATCAAAACTAACGTTCCTGGTGCTAAACGCCAGCCTCGCCGTTTAGCGCCAGAATTGGCACCTTTTTTTTGGGACGAGTGTTGACGTCCATTTAAATCCACAAACTAACCAGCAAGTGCACCGGGTCGTACCAAGTAATACATCAGGTGAGTGAGGGTCGATCCCATGAGGATTGATGGACTGAGCAATAATGGTCGCATGACTCACTTAGTCAAGCAAGCAAAAAGTTGTGTTTTGAAGGTTGTAAAGTGCATTAAATAGTACTTCAAAAAATAAGAAAGTAAACAATAAAAGTGAGGTAAAATCTATAGGAGAAAGCATTTAAGGTTTTGGAGTTGTTTATTCATCCGGATTAAGTTTTCTTACCAACTATTTTAATCATGCAAGATTCATTCCATGAGAAACTGTAATTGGCTAAACCCTAATATTTAATGATTTAGTCTCCTCTAACCCAAATCAACCGTCCATGTCTTGGTCACTTAATGTAGATTAGATGGTTAAGTTCAATAGATTATGGCCACAAAAACCCTAATTACCCAAAGCTAAGAGGATTGTATGTCACATATCTCGATTAGTTCAAGTAATTAGCAATTTAGGAGGAATTTGTTTCAACCTGTTGTTCAAGAGAGATAACTCTGTCGAGAATCACAAGAACACATGTAGAATAAGGGTTATACTATCGCTCTACCTAGATTCATAAGATGAAGAACGAAAGCAATCTTTGAAACGGAATCAATACATTAATTAAAATAGAAAAACAATTGTCTCAATCTATAGAAATAAACAGAGCTCCTAACCTTAACCGAGGAGGTTTAGTGGCCCATGACTTACAGAGAAAACAAGAGTTCCCAAAAGTTTGAAAGTACAGAAGTGAGAAGCTCCCCGCAAGGGTGAATCTTTTCCCTTTTATATCTAACCTAAGTTGATTTGAAAATTAGATAAAATAATAAAGCTTAAACCGAAAAAATTTTGTTTGTAATTAAAAATTACAAAAATTAAAGATAAGATAGTAATTAAAAGCTAAATCACCAAAGATGCTCCTTTGATGGGATTTGAATTCAGATTGCCTGGCGCTAAATGCCAAGCTGGCGTTTAGCGCCCAAATGGGGCAGAAACATTCTGAGTTCATTGAGTTGTTGGCACTAAACGCTAGCTTGGCATTTAGCACCCTAGTAGGCAGCTTCAAAACTTCTCCTTTTTGCTCAAAACTCTGCCAAATTGATCCGAATTTCACTTGAAATGAGTAAAACACTAAAACAACTCAAAGTAGCATCCAAAGAGGATTTTAACACTAAAATATAATTAAACTCACTAAATTCTAACTAAATTCAACTAGAAAATAAGCAGAAAATGGGTATAAGATGCTCACACATCAGTACGCATGGGCCTCAATTGCTTCTTTATGCCCTCTTTCACTAATTCTTCACCGGAAAACTCCCTGAAATCAGTCAAATGCTACACAACTCAAAGTAATGTCCAATGGGGGCTAATTTATCAAAAACCATTAACGAATCAACAGAAAAACTATATAAATCAATTACAAATTATACCAATGATTCTCATGCATCATTAACCTACAATCCATGAATTCATTGATCAATTAATTATGATAAGAAGTGAGGCACGTTTACTGATTCAAAACCACACAATTTTTAAGAACTAAACCTAGTTAATTTTTTGTCACTTATCAAAACCAGTTTTCAAAACTTTAAGAATTATGAGAATAAGTTTTCAAGCTAAATTCTAATAACCAACTTTCCAAGATGATAATAAAATTTAATTTAGATTAGAATTATTTCTCAAATCATTTAAATCCTTGCGATGAAGAACGAAATCTTACTTCTTAAGAAAACATCAATGCCTTAATCAAAAGTAGAAAACCAATATCATTAGTCTATTAGAATCAACAAAGCTCCTAACCTTAACAAAGAAGATTAGTGTCTCATGATATGCTTGAAAACAAAAACAATGAATTGAGACAGCTGCCGGAAGTCTCCGCACGTGTGTGTCTCTCACTCCTTTTAAATGATAACCATAAACCTAAAATTCAAAATTCCAAACTCAGTAAAAGAAAATAGAATCAAATCTAATATAACCAAGTCTTCTCATATATTTTTCTCTCTCAATTTAACCTATAGGTGATTGATGAATCCATATTTGACGATATATTTTGGATTGATTTGAGTGGATTAACCCACATTTATTCATCCAAATAGTATACTTTTGTGTTCTCTCCCTAAATTGAGCCTAATTTTGAAAACATGCTATTTTGTGCTTAATTTAATAACTTTTATCCAACTTTTATCCCATTCGATGCCTTGATGGTTTTGATGAGTGATTTCAGGTGTATTAGGTTGGAATGGCTTGATAAAAGTGGAAAAAAAGCATGGAATTGGGAGAAAACATGAAGAAATCAAAGAAGAGAAGCATTTCAGCCTGTGCCCACGCACACCTTCTGTGCCCACGCATAAGGGTCAAAAACAGCACCTGTGCCCACGCACAGAATGGAAATCAGCAAGTGTGCCCATGCACAACTTTTGTGCGTACGCACAGTAGGAAAATTAGCATGTGTGCATATGCACACACCTGTGTGTATGCACAGATCCCAGTACGTGACTCACTTAATGCAAATCGCTAGGGGCGATGTCTGGGCCTCCAGAGCCCAGTTTTTGGACTTTCTGAAGCTAATTCTTCCTATATCAAACAAGGCCTCACTCCATGTGAAAGGGGGAGAAATTAGGGTTAGTTTAGCATTATGTAGGTTGTTTTCCAGAGAGAGAAGCTCTACCTTCTCTCTAGAATTAGGGTTTTTTAGTTTAATTTCTTGTAATTTGTACTTTTAATTCTTGTTTTCATTTACTTTTCCTTGTCATTTATTGTTATTACATCTTTATTCTTCTTCATTTCCTTTGTTATTTCCTTTATCTTGTCATTTTTATGTTATGAACACTCTTTGTTAATTTTACTTTCAATTAATGCAATTTATATTTCATGTCATTTATTGCTTCCTTTAGTTGTTGTTATCATTTTCTTATTTCTGGTAGTTAGCTTTTATTTTAATGCAATTTAATTTGATTTTATTTTCATGCACACCAAGTGTTTGATAAAATACTTGGCTTAGTCTTTACATAGTTTTTCTCCACTCTTGGCTTGGAATTAGTGACTTTGGTGATCCTTGAGTCATTGATGTCCATTTTTGTTTGATATATTAGAGTAGTTAGTTGATTTGATTTTCCTTGACTCTAAGTGACCCAATAGTGTTGACTTAGGACTTATGGATTGAAATCAACTATGCCTATTTGACTTATCTTCGATGTAAGGTTGACTAAGTAGGATTAACTCTTCATAATCATCATGTGTTTGTGGTCAATGACTAGGATAGGTAACCTTAACTCTAAATTACTTGCCAAGAGGTTTCTTGCATTTTAGTTTTCCTTGCTTTGACTTTTAGCTTCTTGCATGTTTAGTTTTCACACTCTTCGTTGAGAAATTGGGTGTTTAGGTGAAATTGAGTTGTGGATGTCCATTCCGTATTGTGTGAGGATTGTTAATTGGTTTGGTTTCCCTTGACTCTAAGTGACCCACTAGTGTTGACTAGGACTTAGGGATTGGAATCAATTATTTATTCCCTTTTGACTTATCCTCGATGTAGGGTTGACTAATTGGGATTAATTCATACACAATTACTATGTTTGTGGTCCACAACTAGGATAGGAATCCTTAATTACCCACTTCTTGCCAAGAGTCCTTTTATCATTTAATTTCCATTTGCATTGCTTTTACATGCTTTCTTTTTTAATTACTTGCATGCCTTTTTATTTATTGCAATTTACATTTCTTGCCTCTTATGATCAAAACCCCAAAAATATCCCTCATAGCCAATAATGTACACATTTCATTGCAACTCTTAGGGAAGACGACCCGGGAGCTAAATACTCTCGGTTATAATAATTGTTTTGGATTATGACTATCTTTAAAAATTAAATTTGATTGATGATCAATTGTTGGGCTTGGACTATACTTGCAACGGACAAATTCTATTTTTAGTGTAAAAATCCAAACCTATGCTTTCGTGCATCATCAGTGATCTTCTTCATAATTGGCAATCAAAGCTTGATATCATGGGCTTGTGCTTAATCTTGGATCATCAAAGTAAGTATTTAAGGTTTGGAGAGATTAGTGAAGGATTGGGAGGCCCTGGGAGTTAGCCCATAAGGTGCATTAGACGCAAGGTAGGTGTGTTGAGTGCAGGGCCAAAATTTGCGATCCTTAAAGCCTCTGTCCGTGTTGCGTTGGACGCATGGTGGGCTGCGTTGAACACATAGGACAGTTGTGTTGAATGCATCATGATGGTGCATTGAAGGCAAGGGCTTGGTGGATGCGTTGGACGCATGGTGATGGTGTGTTGAACGCAGCTATTGTTTGAACATCCAGCGGCTCTCTGTTTGGCTGCGTTAAACGCAAAATGGGTTACGTTGGACGTAGCTTTTTCTTGGATTGTCCAGGAGCTCTCTGGCTTTCCTTTCTTCACCTTTTTTCTTGCTAAATTTCTTTTACAATCTCCTAAACATATCAAAACTCAAAGCAACTCCAACAAACATTAGTTAAAGCACAAAAATCTCAATTAAAATAAGAAAAAATTACTAACTTTATTCATAGAAATAATAAAAAAAATAACTAAAGATGCTTATGCATCACAACACCAAACTTAAGATCTTTCTTGCCCCCAAGCAAGAAAAGAACTATCCACAAAGGAATTTCTAATTGAAGTGAGTTGAAGAATTATTCTATGAAGTTTTGGTGAGTGAAGTGATCAAGTGTCAATGGGGTAAATTCCAAATTGTATGATCATGTATGGATTCCAGTGCTTGCTAGGCCTACAATCGAAAGTCTTAGAGCTTAGGAATTTCATTCAAATGATATCATAGAGGTCTCTTGATGATCGGTTTTTCTATCGGTAAAGAAATATAAAAATATGATCGCGTTGTAAGTATAGCTCCTAAACCAACAGAAAATCCTTTCGTACAAATATTTTCGTTGTCACAAGTAACAAGCCCCTTTAAAATTGATAACCGAAGTATTTAAACCTCGGGTCGTCTTCTCAAGGAACTGTAGGGAGGTATGTTCTTATTATTGATTATGAGTTTTGTAAATTGGGGATTTTGAAAGTAAGGAACAAGTAATTTAAATGACAAATAAAATAAATAAATAACTGTAAAATAAACTCTTGGCAAGGTATGAAAATTCGGAAGTCCTATCCTAGTTACTCCTATGAGAATGGAAGTTAATCCCACTTAGTTAACCCTTATGAAAGCAAGGAAAAGTCAAGTGAACTAATTAGTTAGATTCCCAAGTCCTAGCCAACTCCTAAGGAAAGACTAGAGTTAGTGGAATACCAGTCAATTAGCCGACATAACAACCAATCACGGATAGTTGATAACTCAAGAGCTTCCAGTTAATCAATTAAAGCCAATAATATAAAAATCTAAATAAGAATCTTAGATCTGAAGTACCTCAATTGCATTAATAAGAGAAAATCAATCTAAACATAAAGAGTTCATAAGCCAAATTGGAAATATAAGTAATTAAATGAGAGCATTAAAGTATCTGAAAGTAAAAGAGAAATATAAAGTAAAAGGAATATTGAACCTGATGAAGAGTAGAAATCCTAAATCTTTTAAGAGGAATCCTAATCCTAAAACCTAAGAGAGAGGAGAGAACCTCTCTCTCTAAAAACTACATCTAAATTATCAAAAGTGAATAATTGAAGGTATGTTGATGAATAGATGCATTCTCCCACTTTATAGCCTCTAATCTGTGTTTTCTGGCCTGAAAACTGGGTCAAAAACAGCCCAGAAATTGCCCCTAGCGTATTCTGGTACGTACAGGTCGCGGGAAAGTGACGCGGAAGCGTCGTCCACGCATTTGTGTGGATTGCGTTTCTGCTAGATCACGCGTCCGCGTGATCCACGCATTCGCGTCACCTGGCTTCAGAGAAGCTATGGCAAGTTATATATTGTTGCGAAGTCTCAGATGTTAGCTTTCCAACGCAACTGAAACCATCTCATTTGGACCTCTGTAGCTCAAGTTATGACCGTTTGAGTGCAAAGAGGTCAGGCTGGACAGCTTAGCAATTTCTTCAACTTCTTGTATTCCTTCCACTTTTGCATGCTTTCTTTCCATCCTCTGAGCTATTCTTGCCCTGTAATCTCTGAAATCACTTAACACACATATCACGATATCGAATGATAATAAGAGAGGATTAAAGTTAGTAATTTAAAGGCCAAAGAAGCATGTTTTCAATCATAGCACAAAATCAGGAAGGAAAACGTAAACTCATGCAAATCATATGAATATAAATGTATGAAAGATTGATAAAATCCACTCAATTGAGCATAAGATAAACCATAAAATAGTGATTTATCAACCTCCCTACACTTAAACATTAGCATGTCCTCATGCTAAGCTCAAGAGAAGCTAATAAAGTGAAGAGGAATGATAGAATGTATGAAATGCAACCTATGCAACTACATGCTAAGATGTTTCTATCTACTTGGTTAAAAGTAAATAAGTTCTCCAAGACAAAAATAATTCAAATTCCACTAATTAAAATCATATAAAATAAAGACAAGTAAACTTGTAAGAAGATAGCTCATGAAAGCAGGGAACATAGAATCAAGCATTGAACCCTTACTGGTAGTGTATATGCACTCTAACTCTCAAGTGTCTAGGGTTAATCACTCTACTCTTCTCTAGTCATGCTTTCTAAAATTTGTTCTTCATCTAACCAATCAACAAAAATTTAATGTACCAATGCAAACATCATGAGGTCTTTTCAAGGTTGTAATGGGGCTAAGGTAAGGGTGAGGGTATATATATATATATGGCTAAGTGAGCTATAAATTGAATATTTAATTAACCTAAACTTTCACCTAACATACATATATCTATATAATTCTAATTCATGCCTAGCTATCCAAAATTCCCACTTTTGCATCACATACTCATGTATCAACTTTTCTTTTTAATTTATCACATGTGCATTGATCTTTCATTATTAAACTTAGCATTGGGGTAATTTTGTCCCCTTATTTATTTACTTATTTATTGAATATTTTTTTTCGGATTTTTTTTGGATTTCTTTTTTGAACATGAAAATAAACATAGCTTATCAATGCACATGGATTTTTAATTTTTTTATAGTTTCACATGAGTAGGTACACAAATTCCCATTATTTTATCATGGTAGAAACATAACACATTCCCTTATTAACCCATGTTCCCACAGTTTCCCCACAATTAATTGTTACACAATCCCTATCTTAAGCTAACCAAAGATTCAATTGGGATATTTAATTATTTTTCTGCTTAAGGCTAGTGATGTGGTAAAATATAGAATAAATGGGGGTTTACAAGGCTCAAAGTGGCTGACAAGGATGATTTAAAGGGTAGGCTTATTTGGGATAAGTGAGCTAAATAAATAATGGCCTCAATCATATGCAAGCATGTAAATACACTAAATATTGGATATATAGAATGGAACAAAGCAAAGATTGCAATCATAGAGAAGAAAACACACAAGAATAAAAATTTATGGTTAAATAATGTAACCATATAAATAAGCTCAAAATCTCACAGGTTGTTTGTTCTTAGCCTTTTAAACTATGTTCCAAATACAACTTCAAACAAGTTTTAATAGAAAAGTTTTTAATTTAAATTAGTGAAATACTAAAAAATTTCTTGAAAAAGAAAATATTACTTCAACCAAATGATAACTAAATGCATAAAATCAAATAAACATGCAATTAAATATGCAAATGTAGCAATTAACAAAGAAAATAAAATATTGGTGTTGAGAAGAAAATAACTAACCCATGGAGATCGGTATCGACCTCCCCACACTTAAAGATTGCACCATCCTCAGTGCATGCTAAGATGTGCAAGTGGACGGGTTGCTTCAACTGACGCTTTTCTCATCAAGGAATGTGCATAGGAACTTGTTTGTCTCTCCCATGTAAACGTCTTCTGGTTCTCTTCCTGGTGGCCATCCTGAAAGAAAAAGGGAAGAAAATTAACCCAAAACAAATAAAACATGGGTTGGTTAATGCCAAATAATGAGGGTCTCAATTACATGGTAGCTACAACATGCAAGTGAGAAAACAATAAAAGCACATGGCATACCAGTGGTGCAAAATTTTGCAACAATGAGGGAGAGTGTGGGTAAGGAGAGGTAATGTAAATTCATGTCAATGCAAAATTAATACAAGTATAAAAGATTGGCATTGATTTAAATAATATTACTTAACCAGAATAAAACAAGTCTCTAAGTACCTAAAATAATCCAAGAGAAGATGCAACAGTGAAATAAGAAAATTCAACACCAAAGGAAAAATAATGAATTTAGAAAAGAAAATAAAAATATGCACAAAATTAAAATGTAATGAATGAAAGTATGCAAATAAATTAAATAAAATAGAATGAAGGTGAAAAAAGGATGAGAAGTTAAAAAGATGAAGAAGAAGAAGAAAGTAAGAAAGGAAGAAGAAAGAAATAAGAAGGGAAAAGAAAAAATTAGGATTAGGGAGGAAAAGACAAGATTTCTGGCACTGATCTGGATAAGCTGTGCGTCGCATGTGACGCGGACGCGTGAGTGACGCGTTCACGCGGATAGAGCTTCTATGAAGTGACGCCGACACGTGGGTCACGCGTTCGCGTGGAGTGATTTGTGCCATTAGCGCGAGGGCAGCCTCGCGGTCGCATAACTCTCTGTTTTAAGTGCATTTTGCCAAAAATCTGGGTGACGCGGTAGCGTGGTTGACGCGATCGCGTGATTGGCCATACTTTGAAAAACGACGCGGACGCGTAGGGCACGTGTTCGCGTGGTAAGGCTTGTGCTTCTAGCACCGTTCCAGCCCCATTCTAGCCTAACTTGCTGCCAAACACCCGTTTATGTCGATTTTACAGGGCCACGCGTTCGCGTGGAGGACGCGGACGCGTGGGAGGCATTTTTCCCACATGACGCGGATGCGTCAGCGATGCGGTCGCGTGGATCAATTTGTGCCAAAGGCACGTCTCCAGCCACGCTTTCACGTGACTCTCTGTTCACTATTCTTTTCTTCAAAACGCACTGGTGATGCGGACGCGTCAGCGACGCTGCCGCGTCGCGTACGTATTTTTTTTATTAATAATGCAGTATGCAGAATGCAATGAATGTTATGCAAAACTCCAGGTTCAACACAATAAAATAAAATAAAACTCGAAACAAATAAAACTAAATAAAAATGAAAAAGGAATGATCATACCATGGTGGGTTGTCTCCCACCTAGCACTTTTAGTTAAAGTCCTTAAGTTGGACATTTGGTGAGCTCCCTGTTATGGTGGCTTGTGCTTGAACTCGTCTTGAAACTTCCACCAATGCTTGGACTTCCAATAAGCTCTATCAATACCAAGTAAATTCCTCAAGCTTTGATGGAGTTCTTTACAAGCTTTGAGCTCCCAAAATTGATCCTCATAAATTTCCGGATCCCAAATCTTGTTTCTACACCCGTCTTAAAGTTGATCATCGTTGTTCCATCCGGGTGGCAAGCAATTTGAATTTTCACTGGAGTGGCCAAACAACTTCCTAGACCCATTCAGTTGAGCTCTACACCAACCTTTGCGTTTAAACTTAAAGCTTCCAACCATAATGAACCTTGCAGGACAATTCTTACCACTGACCATCTTCCTCTTACTCTTAATGCTACAAAGAGCTCTAAGTTGACCATCCGTCTCCAGTAGCCCATATTCAAGTGGAATTAGAAAACTAAGGGATATGAATTTTACCCACTTGAATGTTGTGAAGGATGATGCCAACTTAGGGAGAGGTATTTCTAATGAATTTGCAAGCTCCACTCCCTTGTGCTCTTCTCTGACAACTTCCACCTCTTTGCAAGTTTCTTCAATATCAACCTCTTCTTCTTGGTAGCTTTCTTCCAATTTGATCTCTTCTTCATTGCTTACCAAAGGCATGGGAGGCTGTGCTTCTGCTTCTTTAGTCTCCATCTCTTGATCAACCTCTTCCAAGTCTTCGACCATGATATGCCTTGGAGGTTGTTGGTGCACGAAATTGTGATCTCCAGGCTCGAACAAATCCTGGTAATGGCTCCAAAGCTTGGTGCTCTGATCTTAATTCATAATTGTCACAACTTCGATACAACTAACCAGCAAGTGCACTGGGTCGTCCAAGTAATACCTTACGTGAGTAAGGGTCGAATCCCACGGAGATTGTTGGTATGAAGCAAGCTATGGTCACCTTGTAAATCTCAGTCAGGCGGATATAAAATAATAATGGTGTTTTTGAATATTATATAATAAAATAGGGATAGAGATACTTATGTAATTCATTGGTGAGAATTTCAGATAAGAGAATGGAGATGCTTTTCGTTCCTCTGAACCTCTGCTTTCCTGCTATCTTCATCCAATCAGTCTTACTCCTTTCCATGGCTGGCTTTATGCAAGGGCATCACCGTTGTCAGTGGCTACATCCCCTCCTCTCAGTGAATAATATGCTCACGCACCCTGTCACGGCACGGCTATTCATCTGTCGGTTCTCGATCATGCTGGAATAGGATTCACCCTCCTTTTGCGTCTGTCACTAACGCCCAACAATCGCGAGTTTGAAGCTCGTCACAGTCATTCAATCATTGAATCCTACTCAGAATACCACAGACAAGGTTTAGACCTTCCGGATTCTCTTGAATGCCGCCATCATTCTAGCTTACGCCACGAAGATTCTGGTTAGGAGATCTAAGAGATATTCATTCTAGTTTAATTCATGTAGAACAGAAGTGTTTGTCAGGCACGCGTTCATAAGGGAGAAGGATGATGAGCGTCACACATAATCATCACCTTCATCACGTTCTTGGGTGCGAATGGATATCTTGGAAGCGAAATAAGAAGAATTGAATAGAAAACAGTAGTACTTTGCATTAATCTTTGAGGAACAGCAGAGCTCCACACCTTAATCTATGGAGTGTAGAAACTCTACCGTATGAAAATACATAAGTGAAGGTTCAGGCATGGCCGAGATGGCCAGCCCCCTAAAACGTGATCAAAGGATCATAAGGTAATCCCAAGATGAACAATGGAATAAAACTGAGACCAAAGATGGTCAAAAAGACTAGTAAAAGGTCCTATTTATAATAAACTAGTCACTAGGGTTTACATGAGTAAGTAATTGATGCATAAATCCACTTCCTGGGCCCACTTGGTGTGTATTTGGGCTGAGCTTAAGTGTAGCACGTGCAGAGGCCATTTGTGGAGTTGAACGCCCGTTTCTGTGCCAGTTTGGGCGTTCAACTCTGGTTTTGGATCCTTTTCTGGCGCTGGACGCCAGTTTACATCGTCAATTCTTGGCCAAAGTATGAACTATTATATATTTCTGGAAAGCCCTGGATGTCTACTTTCCAACGCAATTGGAAGCGCGCCATTTCGAGTTCTGTAGCTCCAGAAAATTCACTTTGAGTGCAGGGAGGTCAGAATCCAACAGCATCAGCAGTCCTTCTTCAACCTCTGAATCAGATTTCTGCTCAAGTCCCTCAATTTCAACCAGAAAATACTTGAAATCACAGAAAAACACACAAACTCATAGTAAAGTCCAGAAATGTGAATTTAACATAAAAACTAATGAAAACATCCCTAAAAGTAACTAGATCCTACTAAAAACATACTAAAAACAATGTCAAAAAGCGTATAAATTATCCGCTCATCACAACACCAAACTTAAATTGTTGCTTGTCCCCAAGCAACTGAAAATCAAATAGGATAAAAAGAAGAGAATATACTATAAATTCCAAACTATCAATGAAACATAGCTCCAATCATATGAGCGGGACTTATAGCTTTTTGCCTCTTGAATAGTTTTGGCATCTCACTTTATCCATTGAGGTTCAGAATGATTGGCATCTATAGGAACTTCAGATTTTGAATAGTGTTATTGACTCTCCTAGTTCAGTATGATGATTCTTGAACACAGCTTCTTTATGAGTCTTGGCCGTGGCCCTAAGCACTTTGTTTTCCAGTATTACCACCGGATACATAAATGCCACAGACACATAATTGGGTGAACCTTTTCAGATTGTGACTCAGCTTTGCTAGAGTCCCCAATTAGAGGTGTCCAGGGTTCTTAAGCACACTCTTTGTTTTTGCTTCGGACCTGGACTTTAACCGCTCAGTCTCAAGTTTTCACTTGACACCTACACGCCACAAGCACATGGTTAGGGACAGCTTGGGTTAGCCGCTTAGACCAGGATTTTATTCCTTTAGGTCCTCCTATCCACTGATGCTCAAAGCCTTGGGATCCTTTTTATTTGCCCTTGCCTTTTGGTTTTAAGGGTTATTGGCTTTTTCTGCTTGCTTTTTCTTTTTCTTTCTATTTTTTTTTCGCCTATTTTTTTTCTCTTTTTTTTTTTCTGCAAGCTTTGTTTTTTGCTGCTTTTTCTTGCTTCAAGAATCATTTTTATGATTTTTCAGATTATCAAATAACATGTCTCCTAGTCATCATTCTTTCAAGAGCTAACATATTTAACATTCAACTTCAAAAGACATATGCACTGTTCAAGCATACATTCAGAAAACAAGAAGCATTGTCACCACATCAATATAATTAAGCTAAGTTCAAGGATAAATTCGAAACTCATGTACTTCTTGTTCTTTTGAATTAAAACATTTTTCATTTAAGAGAGGTGATGGATTCATAGGACATTCATATCTTTAAGACAAAGTTACTAACTACTAATGATCATGTAGTGAAGACACAAACATAGATAGGCACATAACATAGAAAACGAAAAACAGAAGTAAGAAGAACAAGGAATGAATCCACCTTAGTGATGGTGGCGTTTCCTTCTTGAGGAACCAATGATGTCCTTGAGCTCTTCTATGTCTCTTCCTTGTCTTTGTTGCTCCTCCCTCATTGCCTTTTGATCTTCTCTTATTTCATGCATCATGATGGAGTGCTCTTGATGTTCCACCCTTAGTTGTCCCATATTGGAACTCAATTCTCCTAGGGAGGTGTTGATTTGCTCCCAATAATTTTGTGGAGGAAAGTGCATTTGAGGCATCTCAGGGATCTCATGGAAATGAGCTTCTTGCGCCTCTTGAGCTCCATGACTGGGCTCTCTTGCTTGCTCCATCTTTTTCTTAGTGATGGGCTTGTCCTCTTTGATGAGGATATCTCCCTCTATGTCAATCCCAGCTGAATTGCATAGGTGGCAAATGAGGTGAGGGAAGGCTAACCTTGCCATAGTGGAGGACTTGTCAGCCACCTTGTAGAGTTCTTGAGGTATAATCTCATGAACTTCCACCTCTTCTCCAATCATGATGCTATGGATCATGATGGCCCGGTCTATAGTAACTTCAGACCGGTTGCTAGTGGGAATGATTGAGCATTGAATAAACTCCAACCATCCTCTAGCTATAGGCTTGAGGTCCAATCTTCTTAGTTGAACCGGCTTGCCTTTGGAGTCAATCTTCCATTGAGCTCCTTCTACACATATGTCCATAAGGACTTGGTCCAACCTTTGATCAAAGTTGACTCTCTTTGTGTAGGGGCGTGCGTTCTCTTCCATGTATAGCAAGTTGAACGCCAACCTCACATTCTCCGGACTAAAATCTAAGTATTTCCCCCGAACCATTGTAACATAGTTCTTTGGATCCGGGTTCTTACTTTGATCATGGTTCTTGGTGATCCATGCATTGGCATAGAACTCTTGAACCATTAGGATGCCGACTTGTTGGATGGGATTTGTTAGAACTTCCCAACCTCTTCTTTGAATTTCATGTCGGATCTCCGGATACTCATTTCTTTTGAGTTTAAAAGGGACCTCAGGGATCACCTTTTTCTTGGCCACAACATCATAGAAGTGGTCTTGATGGGCTTTGGAGATGAACCTTTCCATCTCCCATGACTCGGATGTGGAAGCTTTTGTCTTCCCTTTCCCTCTTCTAGAGGATTCTCCGGTCTTAGATGCCATCAATGGTAATGGAAAAACAAAAAAGCTATGCTTTTACCACACCAAACTTAGAATATTGCTCGCCCTCGAGCAATAAACAAAAGAATAGAAGAAGAAGAAGAAGAAATATGGAGAGGGAGAGGGAGATGAGGTTTCGGCCAAGAGGAGTGTAGAGGGGTGTGTTGTGTGGATTTGATGAAGAATGGAGGTCTTTATATAGGGAAGGGAGGTGGGGTATTGTTTCGGCCATATGGGTGGGTTTGGGTGGGAAATTGGTTTTGAATTTTGAAGGTAGGTGGAGTTTATGAGGTAGGTTTATTGGGAAGAGTGGGTGGATGTGAGTGGTGAAGAGGTGATGGGGAAGAGAGTTTATGGGGTTGTGTGAAAGAGAGTGGTGAGAAGAAGTGAGTGGAGGTAGGTGGGGATCCTGTGGGGTCCACAGATCCTGAGGTGTTCAAGGATTTACATCCCTGCACCCATTAGGCATGTAAAAATGCCTTTGTATCCAACTCTGGGCGTTCAGCGCCAGGTTGGTGGCCATTTTGGGCGTTCAACACCCATCTGTGTGCCATTTCTGGCGTTGAACGCCAGAACCATGCCTGTTCTGGCGTTCAGCGCCCAGAAGCTGCCCATTTTGGGCGTTCAGCGCCAGAACCATGCTCTGTTCTGGCGCTGAACGCCAGACAGATGCTCCTCCAGGGTGTGATTTTTCTTCTGCTGTTTTTGATTCCGTTTTCAATTTTTATGTTTATTTTGTGATTCCACATGATCATGAACCTAAGAAAACATGAAAAACAATAAAAATAATAATTAGATAAACATTGGGTTGCCTCCCAACAAGCGCTTCTTTAATGTCAATAGCTTGACAGTGGGCTCTCATGGAGCCTCACAGATGTGCAGAGCTTTGTTGAGACTCTCCAACACCAAACTTAGAGTTTGGATATGGGAGTTCAACACCAAACTTAGAGTTTGGTTGTGGCCTCCCAACACCAAACTTAGAGTTTGACTGTGGGGGCTCTGGTTGACTCTGCTGGGAGAGAAGCTTTTGCTGCTTCCTCTCCATGGTTGCAGAGGGAGATCCTTGAGTTTTGAATACAAGGGAGTTCTCATTCCATTGAAGGAATATTTCACCTCTGTCAACATCAATCACAGCTCTTGCTGTGGCCAGGAAAGGTCTTCCTAGGATGATGGATTCATCCTCTTCCTTTCCAGTATCCAGGACTATGAAATCAGCAGGGATGTAAAGGCCTTCAACCTTTACTAACACGTCCTCTACTTGTCCATAAGCCTGTTTTCTTGAGCTGTCTACCATCTCTAATGATATTTTAGCAGCTTGCACCCCATAGATTCCCAGTTTCTCTATTACAGAGAGGGGCATGAGGTTTATCCCTGAACCAAGGTCACACAGAGCCTTAAAGATCATGGTGCCTATGGTACAAGGGATTATGAACTTTCCAGGATCCTGTCTCTTCTGAGGCAATGTCAGTTGATCCAGATCACTTAGTTCATTGATGAACAAGGTTCAACTTCCCAAGCATCAATGCCAAATAATTTGGCATTCAGCTTCATGATTACACCAAGAAACTTGGCAGTTTGCTCTTCAGTAACATCCTCATTCTCTTCAGAGGAATACTCATCAAAGCTCATGAAGGGCATAAGGAGGTTCAATGGGATCTCTATGGTCTCTAGATGAGCCTCAGAGTCCTTTGGTTCCTCAGAGGGAAGCTCCTTATTGACCACTGGACGTCCCAGGAGGTCTTCCTCCTTGGGATTCACGTCCTCTCCTCTCCTCACAGGTTCGGCCATGGCGCTTATGTCAATGGCCTTGCACTCTCCTTTTGGGTTCTCTTCTGTATTGCTTGGGAGAGTACTAGGAGGGATTTCAGTGATCCTTTTACTCAGCTGGCCCACTTGTGCTTCCAAATTTCTAATGGAAGACCTTGTTTCATTCATGAAACTTACAGTGGCCTTAGATAGATCAGAGACTAGATTTGCTAAATTAGAAGCATTTTGTTCAGATTTCTCTGTCTGTTGCCGAGTTGATGATGGAAAAGGTTTATTATTGTTAAACCTGTTTCTTCCACCATTATTAAAGCCTTGTTGGGGCTTTTGATCCTTCCATGAGAAATTTTGATGATTTCTCCATGATGAGTTATAGGTGTTTCCATAAGGTTCACCTAAATAATTTACCTCTGCTATTGCAGGGTTTTCAGGATCATAAGCTTCTTCTTCAGAAGATGCCTCTTGAGTATTGTTGGATGCAGCTTGCATTCCATGCAGACTTTGAGAAATCATATTGACTTGCTGAGTCAATATTTTATTCTGAGCCAATATGGCATTCAGAGTATCAACCTCAAGAACTCCCTTCTTCATAGGCGTCCCATTACTCACAGGATTCCTTTCAGAAGTGTACATAAACTGGTTATTAGCAACCATGTCAATGAGTTCTTGAGCTTCTGCAGGCGTTTTCTTTAGGTGAATGGATCCACCTGCAGAAGTGTCCAATGACATCTTTGATAACTCAGATAAACCATCATAGAATATATCCAGGATGGTCCATTCTGAAAGCATGTCAGAAGGACACTTTTTGGTCAACTGTTTGTATCTTTCCCAAGCTTCATAGAGGGATTCACCTTCTTTCTGTCTGAAGGTTTGAACATCAGCTCTAAGCTTGCTCAGCTTTTGAGGAGGAAAGTACTTGGCTAAGAAAGCCGTGACCAGCTTATCCCAAGAGTTCAGGCTGTCTTTGGGTTGAGAATCCAACCATAATCTAGCTCTGTCTCTTACAGCAAAAGGGAAAAGCATGAGCCTGTAGACTTCAGGATCTACTCCATTAGTCTTAACAGTATCACATATCTGCAAGAATTCAGTTAAGAACTGAAAAGGATCTTCAGATGGAAGTCCATAAAACTTGCAGTTCTGCTGCATCAGAGAAACTAATTGAGGTTTCAGCTCAAAGTTGTTTGCTCCAATGGCAGGAATGGAGATGCTTCTTCCATGTAAATTGGAATTAGGTGCAGTAAAGTCACCAAGCATCTTCCTTACATTATTATTATTTTCGGCTGCCATCTCCTCTTCCTGTTCGAAAATTTCTGAAAGGTTTTCTCTGGATTGTTGTATTTTAGCTTCTCTTAATTTTCTCTTCAGAGTCCTTTCAGGTTCTGGATCTGCTTCCACAAGAATGTTCTTATCCTTGCTCCTGCTCATATGACAAAGAAGAGGGCACAGAAAAATAATAATAATAATAGAGATCCTTTATATCACAGTATAGGGATCCCTGTGTGAGTAGAAGAAGAGGGGGAGATAAAGGATGTGATGTAAAGGAAGAAACATAACTGTACGGATGGAAGAGATGTGAGATGAGATGTTAGGATATGAATGAATAAATAGAATGAGATGGGGGAGGGATAATTTTCGAAAATTATTTTGAAAAAGAGTTAGTGATTTTTGAAAAATGGTTTTTGAAAAATGTTAGAAATTTTCGAAAATTAAGATTTTAAAAATTAAAATAATTAATAAATTAAAAAGAAATTTTGAAAAAGAGGGGAGATATTTTCGAAAATTAGAGAGAGAGAGAGTTAGTTAGGTAGTTTTGAAAAAGTTAAGAAACAAACAAAAAGTTAGTTAGTTAGTTGAAATAAATTTTGAAAAGATAAGAAGTTAGGAAGTTAGAAAAGATATTTTGAAAAGATATTTTTGAAAAAGATAAGATAAGAAGATATTTTTGAAAAGATATGATTGAAATTAGTTTTGAAAAGGATTTGATTTTTAAAATCTCAATTAATGACTTGATTCATAAGAAGTCACAAGATATGATTCTAGAACTTAAAGTTTGAATCTTTCTTAACAAGCAAGTAACAAACTTCAAATTTTTGAATCAAAACATTAATTGATTATGTTATTTTCGAAAATTTGATATAAAAATAAAAAAAAAGATTTTTGAAAAATATTTTTGGAATTTTCGAAAATAACTAAGAATTTTGAAAAAGATTTGATTTTTGAAAAAGATTTTGAAAAAGATAAGATTTTCAAATTGAAAATTTGATTTGACTCATAAGAAACAACTTGATTTTAAAAATTTTTGAAAAAGTCAACTCAAATTTTCAAATTTGATGAGAGAAAAAGGGAAAGATATTTTTTTGATTTTTTTGAATTTTTATGATGAGAGACAAAAACACTAAAAAGATGCAATGCATGAAATTTTTAGATCAAAACATGTGATGCATGCAAGAATGCTATGATTGTCAATATGAACACCAAGAACACTTTGAATGTCAAGATGAACATCATAGACATAATTTTGAAAAAATTTTTAATGCAAAGAAAACATGCAAGACACCAAACTTAGAATTCTTTAATGCTTAGACACTAAGAATTCAAGAATGCATATGATAAACATGAAAAGACACAAAACAAAAAATCATCAAGATCAAACAAGAAGACTTACCAAGAACAACTTGAAGATCATGAAGAACACTATGAATGCATGATATTTTCGAAAAATGCTAGATGCATATGCAAGTGACACCAAACTTATGATATGACTCAAGACTTAAACAAGAAACAAAATATTTTTGATTTTTATGATTTTCTAATTTTTTTGGATTTTTTTCGAAAATAATATGAAAAAGAAAAATAAGGATTCCAAAATTTTTAATATGAATTCCAGGAATCTTGCATTCTTAGTCTAAAGCTTCAGTCCAGGAATTAGACATGGCTCACTAGCCAGCCAAGCTTTCAATGAAAGCTCCAGTCCAAAACACTAGACATGGCCAATGGCCAGCCAAGCTTCAGCATTTTAACATCAGAGTATATTGATCTTGATAACAAATTGCTGCTCATCATTTATCAAGTATGTAACTTACCTCTGATGGTTTGGAAGCCTCAGTCCAAAAGAATTTAGACATGGCTTTACAGCCAGCCAGGCTTCACATGCTTCATGAAACACTGGAATTCATTCTTAAAAATCTTGAATAAAATTTTTTTGAAAACATTTTATTTTTTTCGAAAACAGATGAGAAATTTTTAGAAATATTTTTGAAAAATTTTTGAAAATAAAATAAAAAGAAAATTACCTAATCTGAGCAACAGGATGAACCGTTAGTTGTCCATACACAAACAATCCCCGGCAACGGCGCCAAAAACTTGGTGCACGAAATTGTGATCTCCAGGCTCGAACAAATCCTGGTAATGGCTCCAAAGCTTAGTGCTCTGATCTTAATTCATAATTGTCACAACTTCGATACAACTAACCAGCAAGTGCACTGGGTCGTCCAAGTAATACCTTACGTGAGTAAGGGTCGAATCCCACGGAGATTGTTGGTATGAAGCAAGCTATGGTCACCTTGTAAATCTCAGTCAGGCGGATATAAAATAATAATGGTGTTTTCGAATATTATATAATAAAATAGGGATAGAGATACTTATGTAATTCATTGGTGAGAATTTCAGATAAGAGAATGGAGATGCTTTTCGTTCCTCTGAACCTCTGCTTTCCTGCTATCTTCATCCAATCAGTCTTACTCCTTTCCATGGCTGGCTTTATGCAAGGGCATCACCGTTGTCAGTGGCTACATCCCCTCCTCTCAGTGAATAATATGCTCACGCACCCTGTCACGGCACGGCTATTCATCTGTCGGTTCTCGATCATGCTGGAATAGGATTCACCCTCCTTTTGCGTCTGTCACTAACGCCCAACAATCGCGAGTTTGAAGCTCGTCACAGTCATTCAATCATTGAATCCTACTCAGAATACCACAGACAAGGTTTAGACCTTCCGGATACTCTTGAATGCCGCCATCATTCTAGCTTACGCCACGAAGATTCTGGTTAGGAGATCTAAGAGATATTCATTCTAGCTTAATTCATGTAGAACAGAAGTGTTTGTCAGGCACGCGTTCATAAGGGAGAAGGATGATGAGCGTCACACATAATCATCACCTTCATCACGTTCTTGGGTGCGAATGGATATCTTGGAAGCGAAATAAGAAGAATTGAATAGAAAACAGTAGTACTTTGCATTAATCTTTGAGGAACAGCAGAGCTCCACACCTTAATCTATGGAGTGTAGAAACTCTACCGTATGAAAATACATAAGTGAAGGTTCAGGCATGGCCGAGATGGCCAGCCCCCTAAAACGTGATCAAAGGATCATAAGGTAATCCCAAGATGAACAATGGAATAAAACTGAGACCAAAGATGGTCAAAAAGACTAGTAAAAGGTCCTATTTATAATAAACTAGTCACTAGGGTTTACATGAGTAAGTAATTGATGCATAAATCCACTTCCTGGGCCCACTTGGTGTGTATTTGGGCTGAGCTTAAGTGTAGCACGTGCAGAGGCCATTTGTGGAGTTGAACGCCCGTTTCTGTGCCAGTTTGGGCGTTCAACTCTGGTTTTGGATCCTTTTCTGGCGCTGGACGCCAGATTTGGGCAGAAGGCTGGCGTTGAACGCCAGTTTACATCGTCAATTCTTGGCCAAAGTATGAACTATTATATATTTCTGGAAAGCCCTGGATGTCTACTTTCCAACGCAATTAGAAGCGCGCCATTTCGAGTTCTGTAGCTCCAGAAAATTCACTTTGAGTGCAGGGAGGTCAGAATCCAACAGCATCAGCAGTCCTTCTTCAACCTCTGAATCAGATTTCTGCTCAAGTCCCTCAATTTCAACCAGAAAATACTTGAAATCACAGAAAAACACACAAACTCATAGTAAAGTCCAGAAATGTGAATTTAACATAAAAACTAATGAAAACATCCCTAAAAGTAACTAGATCCTACTAAAAACATACTAAAAACAATGTCAAAAAGCGTATAAATTATCCGCTCATCACAACACCAAACTTAAATTGTTGCTTGTCCCCAAGCAACTGAAAATCAAATAGGATAAAAAGAAGAGAATATACTATAAATTCCAAACTATCAATGAAACATAGCTCCAATCATATGAGCGGGACTTATAGCTTTTTGCCTCTTGAATAGTTTTGGCATCTCACTTTATCCATTGAGGTTCAGAATGATTGGCATCTATAGGAACTTCAGATTTCGAATAGTGTTATTGACTCTCCTAGTTCAGTATGATGATTCTTGAACACAGCTTCTTTATGAGTCTTGGCCGTGGCCCTAAGCACTTTGTTTTCCAGTATTACCACCGGATACATAAATGCCACAGACACATAATTGGGTGAACCTTTTCAGATTGTGACTCAGCTTTGCTAGAGTCCCCAATTAGAGGTGTCCAGGGTTCTTAAGCACACTCTTTGTTTTTGCTTCGGACC
Source organism: Arachis hypogaea (assembly GCF_003086295.3). NCBI lineage: Eukaryota > Viridiplantae > Streptophyta > Magnoliopsida > Fabales > Fabaceae > Arachis > Arachis hypogaea. Next base: position 52,712,723 of record NC_092046.1, read on the forward strand.
TGGACTTTAACCGCTCAGTCTCAAGTTTTCACTTGACACCTACACGCCACAAGCACATGGTTAGGGACAGCTTGGGTTAGCCGCTTAGACCAGGATTTTATTCCTTTAGGTCCTCCTATCCACTGATGCTCAAAGCCTTGGGATCCTTTTTATTTGCCCTTGCCTTTTGGTTTTAAGGGTTATTGGCTTTTTCTGCTTGCTTTTTCTTTTTCTTTCTATTTTTTTTTTCGCCTATTTTTTTCTCTTTTTTTTTTTTCTGCAAGCTTTGTTTTTTGCTGCTTTTTCTTGCTTCAAGAATCATTTTTATGATTTTTCAGATTATCAAATAACATGTCTCCTAGTCATCATTCTTTCAAGAGCTAACATATTTAACATTCAACTTCAAAAGACATATGCACTGTTCAAGCATACATTCAGAAAACAAGAAGCATTGTCACCACATCAATATAATTAAGCTAAGTTCAAGGATAAATTCGAAACTCATGTACTTCTTGTTCTTTTGAATTAAAACATTTTTCATTTAAGAGAGGTGATGGATTCATAGGACATTCATATCTTTAAGACAAAGTTACTAACTACTAATGATCATGTAGTGAAGACACAAACATAGATAGGCACATAACATAGAAAACGAAAAACAGAAGTAAGAAGAACAAGGAATGAATCCACCTTAGTGATGGTGGCGTTTCCTTCTTGAGGAACCAATGATGTCCTTGAGCTCTTCTATGTCTCTTCCTTGTCTTTGTTGCTCCTCCCTCATTGCCTTTTGATCTTCTCTTATTTCATGCATCATGATGGAGTGCTCTTGATGTTCCACCCTTAGTTGTCCCATATTGGAACTCAATTCTCCTAGGGAGGTGTTGATTTGCTCCCAATAATTTTGTGGAGGAAAGTGCATTTGAGGCATCTCAGGGATCTCATGGAAATGAGCTTCTTGCGTAGATTCTGGTTAGGAGATCTAAGAGATATTCATTCTAGCTTAATTCATGTAGAACAGAAGTGTTTGTCAGGCACGCGTTCATAAGGGAGAAGGATGATGAGCGTCACACATAATCATCACCTTCATCACGTTCTTGGGTGCGAATGGATATCTTGGAAGCGAAATAAGAAGAATTGAATAGAAAACAGTAGTACTTTGCATTAATCTTTGAGGAATAGCAGAGCTCCACACCTTAATCTATGGAGTGTAGAAACTCTACCGTATGAAAATACATAAGTGAAGGTTCAGGCATGGCCGAGATGGCCAGCCCCCTAAAACGTGATCAAAGGATCATAAGGTAATCCCAAGATGAACAATGGAATAAAACTGAGACCAAAGATGGTCAAAAAGACTAGTAAAAGGTCCTATTTATAATAAACTAGTCACTAGGGTTTACATGAGTAAGTAATTGATGCATAAATCCACTTCCTGGGCCCACTTGGTGTGTATTTGGGCTGAGCTTAAGTGTAGCACGTTCAAAGGCCATTTGTGGAGTTGAACGCCCGTTTCTGTGCCAGTTTGGGCGTTCAACTCTGGTTTTGGATCCTTTTCTGGCGCTGGACGCCAGATTTGGGCAGAAGGCTGGCGTTGAACGCCAGTTTACGTCGTCAATTCTTGGCCAAAGTATGAACTATTATATATTGCTGGAAAGCCCTGGATGTCTACTTTCCAACGCAATTGGAGTTCTGTAGCTCCAGAAAATCCACTTTGAGTGCAGGGAGGTCAGAATCCAACAGCATCAGCAGTCCTTCTTCAACCTCTGAATCAGATTTCTACTCAAGCCCCTCAATTTCAACCAGAAAATACCTGAAATCACAGAAAAACACACAAACTCATAGTAAAGTCCAGAAATGTGAATTTAACATAAAAACTAATGAAAACATCCCTAAAAGTAACTAGATCCTACTAAAAACATACTAAAAACAATGTCAAAAAGCGTATAAATTATCCGCTCATCAGTTGTACACCCTCCTCAGTATCAATTTCAATTGCCTTGGAAGGAGGTTCTATAACCTGACTTTCCCATGGAGGTTCAGCATCTCCTAAATCTTCAACCACTTCTTTCTCTGCAACTATTATGGCTTCCTCCACTTGTTCCAATACAAAGCCATGTTCCTCATTGTCCACCGAAGTTTCTAGTGTCTCCTTCATGCTTTGCTCTTCTTTTGATTCTCCACATGTAGCCATGGGAGTTCTTTGAGTGCTCAGATGTCAGGAAACTATTATATTTACTACCTCGGTTAAGGCAGTCGTGAGTTCCAGTATACTCCTTTGCATCTTCGCTTCCCCTTGAAGAAGAACACGAAGTCTGTCATCCATTGGAGGTTGGGGTGGATATGAGGGTTCATTTGGCTCATAAGGTGGTTGGTATGGTGGATACGGGTTAGTGTCATATGGAGGTGAATGGTGGAAAGGGGCTTGTGAGTATGGTGGTCCAAAGCTATTTTGAGGAGGTGGTTCATTGGCATATGATGGAGCTTGCCGGTAACTACAAGGGGGTCCACCATATCTATTATCTTGGCATGCATTTTAGGATGGTCGTTGTACATGGTATCTTGGAAGGTGATGTTGCCGAAAGGGTTGATCAGATCCTCGTGGCTCCTTCCATCTCTGATTGTTTTGACCTTGATGCATGTTCCTGTTATAATTTCCATTCCTTGCAACAGCATTGGGACCAAACTCAAAGCGATGGGGGTGAGAACTCATAATAGCAAATAAAAATTAAAAACGAAAAAAAAAAAAACAAATTTAAATTAAAAGGTTATTAAAATTTTAATTTTGAATTTGAAAATTAAATTTTGAAATTTAAATTTTGAAGTTGAAATTTGAAATTTGAATTTTAAATTTTGAAATTTGAATTTTGTAAAAGTCACAATATAAGATAAAATTTTGAAAAAGATTTAAATTTTGAAAAGGTTTGATTTTTAAAATTTTAAATTTAAATTTGAAATTTGAATTTTGAAATTTAAATATTGAAATTTGAAATTTTATTTTGAAATAAGATAAGATAAGATTTTGATAAAGATATGATTTTTGAAAAAGATATGAATTTAGAAATTTAAAACTAAGATAAGATAAGATAAAAATTTTAAAATAAAAATCTGAATTTTTTTTAATGCAAATTTCAAAAATTTAATTAAAATAAATAGAAAAGATATTTTTTTTAATTTAATGATGAAAGAGAAAAACAATAAAATGACACCAAACTTAAAATTTTTTAGATCAAAACGAAGAAAACAACTAAGAACAACTTGAAGGTCAAGATGAACACGAATAACAACTTGAAGATCAAGATTAACACCAAGAACAAATTTTTGAAAAAAAAAAATTTTTAATAACTAAATAAAAAACAATAACCTCTTAATTTACGAAAAAGCAAGAATAAAAACAAAAATAAAAACAAATAAACAAGCAAAAAGCAAATATTTACAATAACCAATAATAAGGCACACGTTTGCAATTCCCCGGCAACGGCGCCATTTTGACGATCGGTTTTCTATCGTTAAAGAAATATAAAAATATGATCGCGTTGTAAGTATAGCTTCTAAACCAACAGAAAATTCTTTCGTACAAACGTTTTGGTTGTCACAAGTAACAAGCCTCTTTAAAATTGATAACCGAAGTATTTAAACCTCGGGTTGTCTTCTCAAGGAACTGCAGGGAGGTATGTTCTTATTATTGATTATGAGTTTTGTAAATTGGGGGTTTTGAAAGTAAGGAACAAGTAATTTAAATGACAAATAAAATAAATAAATAATTGTAAAATAAACTCTTGGCAAGGTATAAAAATTCGAAAGTCCTATCCTAGTTACTCTTATGATAATGGAAGTTAATCCCACTTAGTTAACCCTTATGAAAGCAAGAGAAATTCAAGTGAACTAATTAGTTAGATTCCCAAGTCCTAGCCAACTCCTAAGGAAAGACTAGAGTTAGTGGAATACCAGTCAATTAGCCGACATAACAACCAATCATGGATAGTTGATAACTCAAGAGCTTTCAGTTAATCAATTAAAGCCAATAATATAAAAAGCTAAATAAGAATCTTAGATCTGAAGTACCTCAATTGCATTAATAAGAGAAAATCAATCTAAACATAAAGAGTTCATAAGCCAAATTGGAAATATAAGTAATTAAATGAGAGCATTAAAGTATCTGAAACTAAAAGAGAAAAATAAAGTAAAAGGAATATTGAACCTGATGAAGAGTAGAAATCCTAAATCCTTTAAGAGGAATCCTAATCCTAAAACCTAAGAGAGAAGAGAGAACCTCTCTCTCTAAAAACTACATCTAAATTATCAAAAGTGAATAATTGAAGGCATGTTGATGAATGGATGTATTTCCCCACTTTATAGCCTCTAATCTGTATTTTTTGGGCTAAAAACTGGGTCAAAACAGCCTAGAAATCAACCCCAGCATATTCTGGTACGTACAGGTCGCGGGAAAGTGACGCGGAAGCGTCGTCCATGCGTTTGCGTGGATTGCGTTTCTGCCAGGTCACGCATCCGCGTGATCCACGCGTTCGTGTCACCTGGCTTCGAGGCAACTATGATAAATTTTATATCGTTGCGAAGCCCCAGATGTTAGCTTTCCAACGCAACTGGAACCATCTCATTTGGACCTTTGTAGCTCAAGTTATGACCATTTGAGTGCGAAGAGGTCAGGCTGGACAGCTTAGCAATTTCTTCAACTTCTTGTATTCCTTCCACTTTTGCATGCTTTCTTTCCATCCTCTGAACCATTCTTGCCCTGTAATCTCTGAAATCACTTAACACACATATCACGGCATCGAATGATAATAAGAGAGGATTAAAGTTAGTAATTTAAAGGCCAAAGAAGCATGTTTTCAATCATAGCACAAAATCAAGAAGGAAAACGTAAACTCATGCAAATCATATGAATAAGTGTATGAAAGATTGATAAAATCCACTCAATTGAGCACAAGATAAAGCATAAAATAGTGGTTTATCATCTCTTTATAAGTTTTTACCTTGAAGGTAGCGTTCCCTTTTCTTTCTTTTGTTGTGATCATTATTTTCTTTTCTTGGCTACACTTATTTTCCTTTCTTAGCTCTTTTTGGAGAGTTATTTGCACTTGGCTTTGACTCTAAATGTTCTATCTCAAGGTGGAAATTTAAGATGACTTTTCAATCGACACTCCCAAACCAGTTGGTTCAAGGTATCGGGTGATAAAACACCCCTCAGATTTACTTGCTCAAGCCTCTCCCCTTGACACAGCAACACAACAAGCACTTAACTATGAACCTCTTTGAGTTTTGTTTCTTTTTAACTTTCCTAGCTATTAGTGCTCAGAGCCTTGAGCCTTTCTTGTTGTTTTTCTTTTTCTTTTCTTGATGCTTCAAGGAACCTCCATAATACTTCTCTAAACTTCATTCCATGTCTTAGAGTTTCCCATGCAGGTTTTTACAAACATGCAACCTCATTACACAATCACATTATCAGACTCCCATTTTTCTTAATCTTACTTGTCCCAAAATAAAAAATAAAAGAATCTTTAGCTTATTGAAAATAATCTGTTTAGAAATCCTTTGTTACATGTCTATAGATTTTGGGAACAAGTAAATTCAAAGGTAAGGTGAAATGAAGAGGAATGAATCATGATTATCAACTAAAGGCAAAAATAGATATAAGGAATTTGAAGCTTAAAAACAGAGTTACCTCCCTTTTTGTTCTTCTAGGCTATGTTCCACGTAGCCTCCAAAACCAAACTTAGAGTGGTTGCTTGTCCTTAAACAACAAAGACAAACACAGGTGACGGAATATGATAAAGATGTATGTTGAATGATCATGATTTATCCAGTAAAATTGCAAACAAGTGCTACAAAACCTTATTCAAATAAAAATATAAAATCAAAGGCAAAATAAAAGGTTACCGACGGTTGGGTTGCCTCCTAACAAGAACTCTTTTAACATTACTAGCTTGACGGTTGGTTCTTACTAAGTTAAAGGTTGATCATGGTACTTCAACTTCTCTCCTCTCACTGTGAATTTCCTCCTCTTATCTTCATCTATGAGTTTAATATGTTCAAAGAAAAGAATCTTATTCACTGTATAGGGCCTTGACCATGTGTTGGATTTTTCTGGAAATATCCATGATGGGGGATAGAATTGTAGCTCTTTTTGTCCAGATGAAAAGTCTCTTGTAAGGATCCTCTTATCTTTCCAACCTTTGATCTTCTTCAGAGTCTTTTTTTTCCTCCTTGCTTGATAATGCACACTTGATTGTACGAGGAGCTTCTTTGCAAATTAATTTGGGTGGTGGTGCATCCCCTTCTTTTATTGTTGTATTTGCAATTTGTTCCACTATTTCCAGCTTTTCATTTACTTTAATGCATAAAGATGGCACTTTTAAAGGTGCTTTATTAGGTGCTTCCTTCATATTTGGATCAGTTGAATCACCCTTCATGCAATTCTCCTTCTCATTTGGATGATACATGGTTTTGAAGACATGAAAAATTAAGTGTTTATCATGCACCCTCGACATTAATTTACTCTTTTCTGCATCAATGAGAGCTCTTTCAATGGCTAGAAATGGTCTTCATAGAATGATGGAGGCATTCTCATCCTTCTCCATGTCAAGGATCACAAAATCTGCTTGGAAGAAAAACTTTCCCACCTTGACCAAGATATTCTCAGCTACTCCTTGTGCATACTTTATTGATCTATCCCCCATTTGTAGAGCTATTCTTGTTGGTTTTATCTCTTTGATTTGTAGCTTCTTCATTATGGAAAATGGCATGAGATTGATGCTTTTCCCTAAATCATACAGTGCCTTCTCAAAGGTGGTGGTTCCAATGGTACATGAAATTTTGAAGCTCCCTGGATCTTTCAGCTTCTTTGGCAAATCTTTTTGGAAAATTACACCACACTCCTTAGTCATAACCACTATCTCATCTTCCCTCATGATCCTCTTCTTGGATAGAAACTCCTTCATAAATTTAGTGTAGAGGGGTATTTAATCCAATATTTCTATGAAGGAAATGTTGATTTGAAGCTTCCTAAACACCTCCAAAAATTTGGAGTATTACTTCTCTTAGTTCTGTGCCTTGAGCCTTTGTTGGAATGCTTTCACTACTTACTTCTCCTTTGGGGCCTCGGTTGGTAAATGGACAACACCCTTCTTCTCTTACTTCTCCTTTGCCTCTATGGACTTTTCAACTTGGTCCTCATTCTTTTTCTTAAGCACTCTTCCACTCCTCAAGCTAATGGCCTTGAACTCTTCTCTTGGATTGGACATTGTATCACTTGAAAAAGTGTTAGTGGGTCTCGTTGCCAACTTCTTAGCAATTTGGTCTACTTGCACTTCAAAATTTCTAATCGAAGCACCTTGGTTCTTAAAGTTAGCTCTTGTCTCATCCATGAAGCTCTTTGTTTGTTGCATGAAAGTGGAAGTTGATTTGGCTAGGGTGGCAGTGAAATGAGATAGTTTTTCAATAGTGGTTTCAAGGGAGGAGAGTTTGATTTCAATAGAGGAGACTTTTTTATGTATTTGTGAATTGTGATTACATGGGTGAGGCTTGTTGTTGATAGGGTGCATTGGAGCTTCTTTGTTCTCGGTTCCCCCAACTAAATTTTGGGTGATTTTTCCATCCTGGATTGTAGGTCTTAGCAAAGGTATCATGTTGTGGTAGTTTTTGAAAGTTTCCTTTGTAGTTCACTTACTTAGTGGGTACCTATTCTTCCTTGAGTATCCCACATTCTTCATCCTTGTAAGCTCTTCCACACAAATTACAGGCAACAACTTGAGTTCCCACTACAGATACTTGTATCTGTCCCATTTACTTGGTGAGTGAGCATATTTGTTGAGACATCATCTTGTTTTGTGCAAAAAGTGAGTCCATTGCATTCAACTTCATCACTCCTTCCTTCATGATTTTCTTAGTTGAATACATATATATTGGTTGTTAGCCACTATATCAATTAACTTCAAGGCCTCCTCTATTGTTTCTCTATAATGATCCTCCAGTTGAGGAGTCAAGTAGAGTTCTTGAGGCATGGGAAATTCTATCATAGAATATTTAAAGTTACACCCAATCAGGGAACATATTACTAGGGCATTTTCTTAGCATCTCTTTGTATTTATCCCAAGCATCAAAAAGAAGTTATGTAATACCCTAATTACCCTAAGCCTTACCTCATGTCGTAAAGTAAAGGATAACTAAGTGCCACGACAGTTCTAAGACTTATACGATAATATATACATATAGAAAGGAATAATAATACGAGAAGTCTGATGAAGAATTTCAGCTCAACCCAGGAACAGCAAAGCACGAAGCGTTTACACGATAACTAGAAGCGTAAAGGAACAAGATACACATAAGACATAATACAATAATAATCAATATATATATATATATATATATATATATATATATATATATATATATATATATATATATATATATATATATATATATATATATAAGTATGATAGTCATAAGAACTCTAGCCATAGCCCGCGGAGTTTAGGCCGACTAGTTACATACAGACGATAAAGAATTTTTGAGTTAAAACAGCTTATATAACTTATCTCTCAAAGTCAAGCCTCTAAGGCAACAAAGATAAAAAAATGAGAGAAGGTCTATAACAACATACTCCAAAATACAAAAGGTGATAAAAGATCCTCTGCTCCGTCACCATCTCGCATATCACCGAAGTGGGTTACGACTTGTATCTGAAAAATAACAACAATATATGGTATAAGAACCGGAGGTTCTCAGTATGGTAACAGTACCCAGTAATGTAAGATATAAGGTTCCGGGACGCCAAGGGCAATCCTAGAACTTCACATCAAACTTAATATTCAAACTTAAAGCAATGCTAAATTTAAAACCATAACTTGAAACCATAATGAAATAGAGGTTATCTAACTTAGGAAATTTCTAACTAAACCAACACCGCTGTCCCACAGCCTTCACCAGCCTAACCTCCACGCGATCCCATCGCCACCGCCTACCGAACCTCCCATGTCTCCATAGAAAACACAAGTAATTGCATACAAGTAATACACAAGTAATGTCTATATATGGAAGCTAAATCAAGAAGCAGTTAAACATGTTATACAATTAGGCATAGGATGCAAATAGACAAAGCAATTAAATAGATAGAAAATGCATATGATGAATGCCTGTCCTATTGGCTGTGATATCACAATTTCGGTTCAACTGCCAACCCGACACATTTCCATGGGAATGTTGCTTTCGGTCACGTTTATAAATGGAAACCCCTTGGGATATAGTGCCCGGCTCACTTTCCCTAAGATATAGTGCTCGGCCACCCTTATGACTGAAAATATGTGAGCGGGACTTCAACCACAGCCCTCACACCTCAGTGTAAAAGGGACGAACCCCACGCCTTATGTCTACAACTCAACATAAGCGAGACGAACCCGGCCCTTATATATATAGCTCATCAATATTATTCAAAAACTGTTTAATGATTCATAGTAAAAATCTCTCAGCTCATTCTGAGTTTCATCATGTTCGGTATTCATGCCTCAATGTTCTCAATCTCAAAATAAGATCATCATCACATCATGTGTCCTCCATTCAGTATCAAAGAACTCTCCACCAACTCACTCAGAGTCACCCACAATTCATACTACACCTAAGTGTGAGTCTTCTAAGATTTAACTATCTTTATCTAATTTAAGCCTTCTAACTTTTTCTCATTAGTCTCAAGTGTCAATTACTAGTTAACAATCTTAAACAGTAGATAAAGGAGTTTGCAAGAGTAGAGAACCCTTGAAAAGTGAAGAAAATAATTTTTCAGCAAAACAGGAGTCTTGCGTACGCAAACCCCTGTCCCGCATACGCATACCTTGAAATTTGGGTGTACGTGTATGCATGCAGTACCCACGTACGCATCCAAGTAAAATTGGGCCATGCCGCGTATGCGTCCATGCACCGGATACATGGAAGTGCTGGACAGAAGCCATTACCCACGTACGCGTGCATGTGCCGCGTACACAAGCCTTAGCAGACTTGGAAAAATTTTAAAGCTGTAGAATTTTAGATTTTTGCACCGAATTTCAAACATGCATAACTTTCTTGTTTTAAAGCATTTTCCATTTGTTCTTCAAACATCTTAAAAATCTCGGACCCAACTTTCATAAAAATCTAGTTTCATAAAAAATGGGGGTCTGGAGGCCAAGTTATGCCTCACCAAAATTTGTGAAAAAACAAGTTTTACACAAAATCATCAAAGTTCCCTAATTTCCAAATTCCAAAATCAAACCAAACCAAAACCTACTCAATTTTATCACAAAACAATACCACATACTACACTTTATGATTCCATTGTACTTCAATAAACTCAACATCCATTTCACTCAATCTTTCCACCATAATTCAACAAGAATTCACAATTCATAAATCAACATCTCAACCTTAATAATTTTCACACAATTTAACTCTTTATAAATATCATTCACCACCAGTCAATATCAACACCAACCACAATATTTAAAACCCAATATCATCATCAATATTTATCATCAAAATTAACACTCACCATGACCATGCCTCCTTCAAAGGGCAATAACTTGAGCTACAGACGTCCAATTGATGTGCTTTCAGTTGCGTTGGAAAGCTGACATTTAGAGCTTTCCAACGATGTATCATAGTCCATATTTGGCACGAAATTGAGGCACAGGTGAAATGCATCTTTAAGGGCTAAAAATAAGCAAAAAAATCAGCCAATGCTTCCACCAAGGCTCGAAGGGGGAGACACAAGGAAAACAAGGAAAGCAAAATAAAGCTCAGTTCACTTTCCCAACTGAGCTTTATCGGGCTCCCACTCATGAAAATGCAAGAAAAAAAGCTCACAAAAGTGCCTCCACCAAGTGTTGAACCTGAGACCTTGAGGCCGAAAGCAAGGCACCACCAAGGAAAGCTAAGTTGGTTTTTCCAACTGAGCACTACCTCCCCCCTTCTCCCCCACAAATTGACACGGACCCAAGGCACCAAGGAACTTTGGCGCACAATTTTGGCACACAACCAAGGCTGGACGCGCACCAATTTTGACACGGATGGCAGCACACTTGAAAGCTAAGTTGGATTTTCCAACTGAGCTTTCTCCTGGGAGCAACTTTCACATGGGCCAAAAATTCAACTAAAATTTCATTTAAATTCAATTCCTCTCCAAATTGAATCAAGGCCAACCAAACCCATTTCTCCTCAAATCCAAAGCAAGCAAAGCCCACATCATCACTCAAAGGCACAAGAACAAGCTAGAATTAGGATTTTCATTTAATTTGTTTTTCATTTCAATTTCATTTTATTTTTGTAAAAGCCTATATAAAGGCATCATTCCCATTTTCAAAGGGGAGCTCCATTGGAGGGTAGAGGGACTGGCTCCATTTGAGAACTCTCTCTTTAGTTTTCATTTTCTGTTTTGAATTTTGGCTGGAGAATTGAAGAAATTCTGTTTCAATCTCACCTTGAATTCTCTCTTGTTCTTTTACTGCATAATTCAAAATTTCATTTGCTGTTTTAAATCTTCTTCTTCTGCAATCTGTTCTTTAACTTTTCTGCAATTATTCTCTTGTTGGATCTAGGAAGGGAGTGAGATCTAGACTTGTTTTCTAGTCTCTTTGATTCCTTGAGATCTTCAACTTTCTTTTAAATTGCTGCAAATTAAGCACTGCTTTCCTGCTTTTAAATTCTTCAAGTCATTTTAATTTTCTGTTTTGATCCTTCACTGAAATTTTCCCTTTCTGTTTAGATTTGCTGCAACTCTCAATTTACTTTCTTGCACATTTACCTTTACTGTAATTGTTCTGAATTTGATCTGTTGCTCTCTTTAAATATTCTGCACCCAACCCCCTTTACAATTTATGCAATTTACATTTCTTGTCATTTAAGATTCTTGCAATTTACATTTCTTGCTCTTTAAGCTTCTGTCCAATATTACTTTCTGCACTTTAATTCTTCTTGTCATTTACTTTCTGTTGTTTCAATTGTCACTCAAATCACTCAATGTTAGCTTGACTAAACTAATCACCCACTAAAGTTGCTTGATCCATCAATCCCTGTGGGATCGACCTCACTCTAAGTGAGTTTTACTACTTGATACGACCCGGTACACTTGCCGGTGAGTTTTTGGTGTTTTGGGAAATTCGTTCTTCCACAAAAATACCATCAAGTTTTTGGCGCCGTTGCCGGGGATTGATTTAGATCAACAATGATTAAGTGGGTGAGAAGTCTAGATCAAGCATTTTCTTTATTTTTGTTCTCTGTTCTAAGTTGAAACCAAGGTGTTTGAGTTATTGCCTCACTAAGAAATTCATCTCTGAGATATGAATTTCAATTTTCCTTGGTGTTGTGTTTTACAAAACTCAAATGGAGTTCAACTCATCTTATGATCAAACATGTTTTATGGGATATTACCCACCATCGCCAATCTCTAATGGTGGCTGGGAATATCACCAAGAGAATACACATTCTGAGCACTCCAATTCATGGAGATTTGCTTCAGAGACACAAGATGAGCAAGAGAATCATATGGGATACTTCTCACCACCACAAAATGATGCAAGTCATGATTCTAATGGTGGCTGGGAGTATTACCAAGAAACTGCAAATTCTGAGCAGTCAAGTCACATGAGAGATTATCCAATAGCCAAAGACTCACAACCAAAACAAACTTCCAATAGCCAAAGACTCTCAAAACTTGAGTCCATGCTCAAAAGATTTACGGAGGAGACAAAGAAGTACTGGGAAGAACAAGAAACGTCCCTCAAAAACATGGAAGTGCAGCTAGCTCAGTTGGTGAGTACAATGAAAAAAGAGGAAAAACAAGAGAAAGAGGCTACTGAATCAAGTGAATTTTTAGTGAAAAAGGAAGAGATGGTGGAAATACTTGAAAATGAAACTACACTTGAGGTGACAAAAGAACCTGAACACTCACAACCTCCTCAAACCCACCTGGACCAAAAAGTCTCAACAATTGAATCTGAGATTAAAAGATATGAAGAGGAGATGAAGAAATGTTGGGAAGATTAACAAACCTCCTCCATGAAAGAGCTATTAAAACAAATGTTGAGTGTAAAAGAGGAAGTGGAGGAGCAAGAAAGTGAGGAAGTCATTCCAAACTCAAGTGAGGCAGAGAAGTACATGAAGGAGGAGTTCATGGAACCACCAGTTCAAGAGGCTCTGGATGAATACAAAACTCCAATAATCACACAGCAACCAAGACTTGGATTCAAAGAAGTGAAGGCAACTAACAAGAGCACCAACCCTGTCCCTGATCCAGCAAGCAAGATCAATCAAGCCATTTGCAAAAGGAAGCTTGCTGAGGAAAGGCCAAGGCAAGGGCCAGTAGCTGAAACTTCTCCTCCTTTGAAGTCATTTCTCTTAACAAATTGGAAAAAGAGGAAGAAAGTAAAGAACAGGTAGACAGTAGGTACATTTTTTTCTCCTTGCTTTGTTCAAATTCAATAAATTGGCATATGGTTACATTCTAACTTTGGTGTTGCCTTGCAACAAATTGTTTTCAATCTTTTTGGATGATTGCATCAAATCAAAAATGAAAGTGACACACCAAGATTCTAAGTTTGGTGTGCCACCTATTTTTCTATGCAAATCATTCAGCAACACCACTTGTCTGCATAACCATAATGTCTTTGCAGTGTTAATTTTCTTTTGGTTTGATATTTTGTTATTCTGTTTACTTTAGTTAATTCTCTGTTTTTAATGCTCTCATTTTAGTTTACTTATTCATTGTGTTTGTTAATACATTACCGAGAGAGTTTTATTCATGACATATTCTTGGCTTGGTGATTGTACTTAACAAATAACAATTTCACTTGCTTAGTTTTAATTCAAATAAATGGACATAGGATTGCATTCTAAGTTTGGTGTTGCTATGCAACACAATTTGCTTCCAATCTTTACTGGATACTTGCATTGATTCCAAGTAAAAGTGTCACACTAAGTTTGGTGTGCCACTTATCTTTTATGCAATGTATTGTGCACACCTTCTCATCTATGCAATCACAATGTCTCTGTTTCTTGTGCCTTGATTATTATCTTTAATTTTGCTTACTTAAAACACATGTGCTACTAATAATTCATTGTATAAGACATTCATGATCCATCTTAGCCCCATAGCCATTGTTCTAATTGTTGCTTGAGGATGAGCAAGCATTCTGAGTTTGGCAAGGGAAAGGGAAGAATAAGAGGAAAATGACAACAATAGAGAAGATGGACTACAAGGTTGTAAAGTTCCTTGTCCTCTCCTTTGTTTCCAGCACTTTATTTTGCATGATTGTCTTTATATTCTCTGTATGCATGTGTGGTATGAATAAGCATAGTTTGAATATTGATTTGTAACATGTTGCCATGCCATTATGATTACCAACTTGAGTTTTGTGAGTTCAAAAGCAATAGAGCATCATGATCATAAACAAACAAGGAATTAAAGAAGAATTTAGCATGTGCATATAAGTTTTGGAAAGCTAGTATGATTAATTGTCGCTCAATTGCATTGGATTTTATTTAATTGAAGTTTTCATCTATGACATTTTGTGAAATCTTTTGAAAATCATGAAAACCTTGAAGAAGCAAATACAATTAAAGCAAGAAAAGAAAAAGGGAAAGAATGAGAAAGCTGAAGGCTCTGAGTACCAATGACAATTAATTTGTTAAGTACTTGTGGTGTTTATGTATCAAGTCAAATGCTTGAAAACAAAACACTTAGAAGTCAAGGCTAGGCTCAAGTGCAAAAGCACTCCCTCAAAGCTCAAGGTTCTGAGCATCAATGATTAGAGAGTCAAGAAAAGAAAAGAAAAATGAGCTTAATGAAGTCCTCTAATTAAATGCTTGTGGTGCTTATGTATCAAGTGGTAATAGCTGAAAACAAAGCATTTAGAATCGTAGCTTTGTTATTAACTCATGGGGCAAAGCACCCAAAAGGAGAAACTAATAAGAAAAGCAAAAGCTTGTTTCAAGGAAGAAATATAAGAAAAAGATTTCATAAAATGAGCTAGATAGAAGCATCAATCATTTACATTTCTTTTGTGATTGTAGCATGCATAGAAAACTAGCCTACCATGAACATTGAGTTGCTATTCTTCTTACCATGGATTGTCAATCTTTATTGCATGATTCTTTTCTTGCTTGGGGACAAGCAAGGTTTAAGTTTGGTGTTGTGATGACATGTCATCATGTCATGTTTTTCTATGCTTTTTCATACAAGAAATTGATAATTAGTGCTTAAATATTGCATTCTTTTATGCTTAAATGGTATATTTCCTTGATCTTTTAATTTTATAAATTTGGTAGGAAATAAGAAGAAAAAGAAGCAAAGAAGCACAAAATAAGCTAAAAAGGAGAAAAAAAGAGCTTTGGGGCACACTTTGAAGTTGGAGCACACTTTGGAGCCTTAGGCCACGCTTTTAAAAGCGTGGCCCATGACCAAATCAAGGAAGTATGAACAATCAGCACACAAAGCTCAGTTCACTAAGTGAACTTAGCTTTGCCGTACAAGAAAAATGTGCTTGGAGGCAAGAAAATTCGCTAAGTTAAAATCTGGGCGTTTACAGCATGACCATGCCTCCTTCAAAGGGCAATAACTTGAGCTACAGACGTTCAATTGATGTGCTTCCAGTTGCGTTGGAAAGCTGACATTCAGAGCTTTCCAATGATGTATCATAGTCCATATTTGGCACGAAATTGAGGTACAGGTGAAATGCATCTTTAAGGGCTAAAAATAAGCAAAAAAATCAGCCAATGCTTCCACCAAGGCTCGAAGGGGGAGACACAAGGAAAACAAGGAAAGCAAAATAAAGCTCAGTTCACTTTCCCAACTGAGCTTTATCGGGCTCCCACTCATGAAAATGCAAGAAAAAAAGCTCACAAAAGTGCCTCCACCAAGTGTTGAACCTGAGACCTTGAGGCCGAAAGCAAGGCACCACCAAGGAAAGCTAAGTTGGTTTTTCCAACTGAGCACTACCTCCCCCCTTCTCCCCCACAAATTGACACGGACCCAAGGCACCAAGGAACTTTGGCGCACAATTTTGGCACACAACCAAGGCTGGACGCGCACCAATTTTGACACGGATGGCAGCACACTTGAAAGCTAAGTTGGATTTTCCAACTGAGCTTTCTCCTGGGAGCAACTTTCACATGGGCCAAAAATTCAACTAAAATTTCATTTAAATTCAATTCCTCTCCAAATTGAATCAAGGCCAACCAAACCCATTTCTCCTCAAATCCAAAGCAAGCAAAGCCCACATCATCACTCAAAGGCACAAGAACAAGCTAGAATTAGGATTTTCATTTAATTTGTTTTTCATTTCAATTTCATTTTATTTTTGTAAAAGCCTATATAAAGGCATCATTCCCATTTTCAAAGGGGAGCTCCGTTGGAGGGTAGAGGGACTGGCTCCATTTGAGAACTCTCTCTTTAGTTTTCATTTTCTGTTTTGAATTTTGGCTGGAGAATTGAAGAAATTCTGTTTCAATCTCACCTTGAATTCTCTCTTGTTCTTTTACTGCATAATTCAAAATTTCATTTGCTGTTTTAAATCTTCTTCTTCTGCAATCTGTTCTTTAACTTTTCTGCAATTATTCTCTTGTTGGATCTAGGAAGGGAGTGAGATCTAGACTTGTTTTCTAGTCTCTTTGATTCCTTGAGATCTTCAACCTTCTTTTAAATTGCTGCAAATTAAGCACTGCTTTCCTGCTTTTAAATTCTTCAAGTCATTTTAATTTTCTGTTTTGATCCTTCACTGAAATTTTCCCTTTCTGTTTAGATTTGCTGCAACTCTCAATTTACTTTCCTGCACATTTACCTTTACTGTAATTGTTCTGAATTTGATCTGTTGCTCTCTTTAAATATTCTGCACCCAACCCCCTTTACAATTTATGCAATTTACATTTCTTGTCATTTAAGATTCTTGCAATTTACATTTTTTGCTCTTTAAGCTTCTGTCCAATATTACTTTCTGCACTTTAATTCTTCTTGTCATTTACTTTCTGTTGTTTCAATTGTCACTCAAATCACTCAATGTTAGCTTGACTAAACTAATCACCCACTAAAGTTGCTTGATCCATCAATCCCTGTGGGATCGACCTCACTCTAAGTGAGTTTTACTACTTGATACGACCCGGTACACTTGCCGGTGAGTTTTTGGTGTTTTGGGAAATTCGTTCTTCCACAAAAATACCATCACCCAATATCACAATTATCAAGCTATACACAATTAATTCATAAAAATTAATATCTAGGGTTCCTAAATACACAATTTCACAAGAGTCAAGAACAAGCTTACCTTATCCAACATTGATTGGGACAAAATCCAATAGAAATTAAGTGTTAGTGTACTTAAACACCCAAAATTACAAAAATCAATCAATAACTATAGCCAAATTTTTAAAACTCATAAGGACTAAGAATTGGGTAGGAATTCTCAAAAATCTTACCACAGTATCTAGCTATAAGTGACGGATTCAGCAAGAGCTTCGCGTAGTCATAAACGGCATGCGAATCGGAGCTCTATTGCTCAAGTTATAATCAATTGAACATAGATGTGAATAGTATTTTGAAACCCTCACCTCTCTTCTCATTTCAGCTGCATGCTCTTGAGTTATGTGGGTGTTATGAGCTGAATGCTCATTAAAGAAGGATTTTATATGTTGGGCTTGGACCCAACTTGAGTCTGGTCTAACCCGTTAGTATTTTTGGCCCGTTTGGCCCAATTTTGGGCCAAACCTTTAGAATTAGCGTCCAGTTTTCAATTTTAATTATTTTTCTAAGTTTTTCTATCGTTTTTATTACTCTCACATAGTACCGGACAGACTTAAGCCAGTACTGCTGGCTAATTTACCAGCATGCGTTTTTACGCAATTTTTCGCAGAAAATTACATTTTCCAACTCAGAAAATTCTACTGAATTCAAATCTCACTTCCAAATTTTAAAATTAAGACTTCTATATTTTTAACCTATTTTTGGACAATTAATTTATTATTATTTTACGTTAATTAATCAGTTAATTATTTTCGATTCTTACAAGTTCTCCATCCCTTTGGCTAAAGGTTTGGACATCATATCTTAGCTTGGCCAATTTTTGTGGTGAAAAAAATTTAGTTGAAAAATTATTTACCAAATCATCCCATGTGGAGATTCTTTCTAGGGGTTGTGTTTGGAGCCACTACTTGGCTCTATCCCTTATAGAGAATGGGAACAATCTCAATTTGTAAGCTTCAGAGGAGACTCCATTACTCTTGACTGTGTCACATATTAATAGGAAGTTGGATATGTGCAAGTTTGGATCTTCAAAGGGGCCACCATAAAATTGATTTTGTTGCACCAACTGGATGAGTTCAGACTTCAATTCAAAGTTATTTACTTCCCCAGTAGGCCTTATTAAGCTACTTCCACAGCTTCCAGAAGTGGGGGTGGCAAAATCTCCCAGTATTCTTCTAGCATTGGCATTGTTGTTGTTGGGATTGTTGTTGTTATTGTCTGCCATGCTGCTCTCAGATTCTTCTACTATATATCCTCTGATTTTCAACTTGCTTTCTCAATCGCCAGAGGGTTAGTTCAATTTTAGGATTAAACTAGAGAAGCTCTTTGTCTTTATTGCTATGCATAATGCACACAGACAACATGAAAAACAAATTTTGGAATTTCCAACATTACAGTGAAGGAAATTTCTGATAAGTAAAAAACAAAAAAAGAAAAGGTCTAATTTAGAATATCAATTAACTGGTAGTTGTCAATCTTAATTAATCTCTGACAATGGTGCCAAAAACTTGATGGATATTTTTCAAATCTCAGCAACTGTACCGAATCGTATCAAACAATACCATGGTGAGTAGAGTGGGTTATCATTCCCATGAGGATTAATGGATTAAGCAACAATAATTAATTGACAACTCTAATCAGACAAATTAGAACTTTAGTTTGAAAGGTATTTGATATAAAAAACAATGAATAAAATGAAAGTAGCTTGTAAATGATTTAGAAAGTAGTATGAATAAAAGTGTTAAAGCTTCGGAGTTGTTTAGACTTAAGGAAAAATACTTTTCACTATCTACTTTGATCATGCAAAGATGTATCAATGGCAAACCATAATTAATCAAACCCCATCCGTTGGTAGTTTAATTTCTCTTAACCTAACAAATCGTCAATTCCTTGACCAAGTAATTATGATAAGAGGTGAGGCACGTTTACTGATTCAAAACGACACAATTCTTAAGAACTAAACCTAGTTGATTTTGTGTCATTTATCAAAACCAGTTTTCAAAAATTTGAGAATTATGAGAAGAAGTTTCAAACTAAATTCCAATAGCCAACTTTTTCAAGGTGATAATAGAATTCAATTCAGATTAGAATTATTTCCCAATACATTCAAATCCTTGTGATGAAAAACGAAACTTGCTTCTTAAGAAAATAGCAATGCATTAATCATAGTAGAAAAGCAATAATATTAGTCCATTGGAATTAACAGAGATCCTAACCTTAACAAAGGTGATTGATGACTCATGATATGCTTGAAAACAAAAACAATGAATTGAGATGGCTGCCAGAAGTCTCCGCACGTATGTCTCTCACTCTTTTTAAATGCTAACCCTAAACCTAAAATTCAAAATTCCAAATTCAATTAAAGAAAACAGAATCAAATCTAATCTAATCAAGTCTTTTCATATATTTTTCTCTCTCAAGTTAAGTTATAGATGATCTTCATAATTGGCAAACAAAACTTGATATCATGGGTTTGTGCTTAATCTTCGATCATCAGAGTAAGTATTTGAAGTTTGGGAGGATTAGTGAAGGATTATGAGGCCCTCGGAGCTGGCCCATGAGGTGTGTTAGATGCAAGGTAGGTACGTTGAACGCAAGGCCCAAATTTAGGATCCTAAAAGCATATGTTCGTGTTGCGTTGGACGCGTGGTGGGCTGCGTTGAACGCAGCTAATATGGACAACTATTGGAGGTGCTTGTGGAGGCTGCATTGAATGCATGAGACAGCTGCATTGAACGCTGGTGATGGTACATTGAACGGAGGGGCTTGGTGGATATGTTGGACGCATGGTGATGGTGAATTGAACGCAGCTATTGCTTGGACATCCACGGGCTCTTTGTTTGGCTGTGTTCAACGCAAGATGGACTGCGTTGGACGTAGCTTTTGCTTGGATTGTCCAGGAGCTCTCTGACTTGCCTTTCTTCATCCTTGTTCGTGCTAATTTTCTTTCACAATATTTTAAACATATCATAGCTTAAAGCAATTTCAAGAAACATTGATTAAAGTACAAAAATCTCAATTACAATAAGAAAATTACTAACTTTATTCAAAAAACTAATAAAAAAAATAACTAAAGATGCTTATGAATCACAAACGTTAATCAATTTTCACTTGAAATGACAACAAATCCGTTTACCAAAATTCATAAAGACTATTTCCTTTGCATTTAAAACATCTACTATTGAAAAATAATAATAGTAATTGGAAGGACACAAGATTAAGTCTATTCATTTTGCCTCAAAGCTGTGGATTAAAATCAAATTATTGAGAATCATCATAATTTGAAGGAGATGAAGGAGCGTGAGGAACCTTGTGCTTGCGAGCAAAATCTTCAAGCTGGGATCGAAAAGTAGCAAGTTGTTTCTTCATCAAATCGATTCTGATTGCGACATTCTCATCGAGGAGTAGAGAAATTAACAAGAAATCAGCACAAAGAGAGAGATAGAAAGGAATGGACTGGATGTGATGTTGGTGTTCGCGTCAGAGATTAACATCAATAATGCTGGCGATGTTGTGGATGAGATAAAGAAATGAGGATCGAGAGAGAAAATATTAGGGTTGGTGTTCATGTTTGAAAAGATAAGAGATTAAGAGTGTTATGTGCATAGTAATTAGGGATTTATTTGAAGGAAGAACAACTAAATAATTACGGTTGAAGAAGGTAATTTGCAACAGTTGCTATTGGGATAATCGGAGACGATTTTTATCAACCGTCACCATTTAAGGGTTATTATGCACCCAATTTTTTGTAGTGTATTCTTTTAAACATGTTATAATATAAATTCTATAAAATAATAATTTTCTACTAAAATTTTCTTCTATTATTGACTTTTTAAGTTTTTTTAATAGAATCACTTTGTTATACAATTTTTTTGGTTAGACAAAGTATTATAATTTGGAAAAGTATAGGGAGACAATGAGTTTAGTGAACAATATGAACAATCGAATTAAAAAGAAAATTAAAATTTGCAAATGGTGCAGTTACATATATGGTAATCTCTCTTCTCCGCGTGTGATTTCCGTCCTGCAATGCCTTCCTCTCGCGCATTCTCTTCTACTCTCTCCGTTCTGACGCCGCAAAGAACACCACCTGCCACGCAGCTATCCACGAACGTCCGACGAAGACACCCCCTTCGCGCACATTACGTTCGTCGCACAGCCCACCAACGCGTCATTATGTATGCAAATGGTCATTTTATATCACAGATGTCGGGTGTTCATTTCTATACTTAGCTGGGAGGTTATTGTTACTATTTATGTAGATGGTTATTTTTTGGGGCTTAATGGGTTCTATTAAAACAGCAATGGAAGAACAAGCCTTGCCGCGAATTGGTGTCCATCTGGTAGCAGGTCGACAACGGCTGGGGGTCACTAGTTCGACGGTCTAGGGCACTAGGGTGGCGGTGGCAGGACGCGACCTCTAGGCTGGGTACCGACACGGGAGACAGTGGCAAGCAGGGCACCAGGGACGTGCGACGGGAACGATGAAGGCCTTCCTCTACTCGGGCTGCCGGCAGATGACACAGAGACTCGGAACGGGAAGGTGGCATCCGTCTGAGCTGTTGGCTGCCAGCGACTAAGACAGACGCGCGCGAGAGAGAAGGGTAGACTGGGGTCGAAGTTGATGGACGGTGATGGTGTCTTTGACACCACTGAGGTAGGATGGTTTAATGAAGAACGTCGGGGTGGCTACTGGCCAGGGAGGAAAGAAGAATTTGGAGGTGAAAACTGTTTGTAATTAGGATTTGGATGGTTGTTTTTGGGAAATAACTGAATGGGAATTTTTGGATTTAGAGTAATTTGCATAATGATTTTTATTTTTAATTTTTATTGGGTTAAATAATCAATCCATTATTCACATTATCAAAATTTCTCATTGTTTTCCTAACAGAGTTGTATAATTATTTTATCTAATTTTTTTAAAATATTTTTCTATAAAAGATATTGAAATATTATAATTGTTTCCTATTCAAATTTGTATTGAAGTATTTTCGGGGAAGAGTTGGGCAAAAACCCACAATACATTTCTATGTATAAAATACGTCTCATTATTATATTTTTAAAAATTACTTACACTTTTGATATTATTATTATTATTATTATTTTATCCAAATGCATGTTTTTACTACTCCACCCCCAAAAGAGCCCAACTACCCTTAAGAATGTTAGTCCAATAATTCAAATCAATAAAAAATTTTCATTAAATTGCATTTTTAAAAAATATTATTAAATTTCAACTAAAATAGATTATTATCATTAATTATCCATCTAAAAAGAAGAGAAATACTATGGCATAGGGACAGAAAGAACAGAAACCAGAAGTAATGGTAGAACGTAACAGTAGCTATGCTAATATGTGTTAAGTTTAATCTTGAGCCACACTTGTTCCTCACCTGAAGAAAAAAAAAAAAAAGGCGTTCTTCATCGTAGCATGACCATAATTGAAAAGTATTAAAGTATCAAAAATAGTAAACTTTAAAGATATGTATCAAAAGTAGGTCTTAGAATTCAATTTCACCCAACATCTTAGACTTTCTAATAATTGTTCGTCCCTACTTTTTGTAATGTAGTGTAATTATAGTCGAATTGCTCTTAACTATAGTCACAGCTTGAAGGCTCAAGTGCAATGACCCTAGATTAACTAGGTTAATAACATAACTACTCCAACTTCAACTAAACTAGTGATAAAGCACATGAATTCCTAAGACCACATAAGCAGGGACGGATGCATGTTTAACGAACTGGGGCAAGTGCCCAGTAGAATTTAAAATTTTTTTAACTAATATAGTAACAAAATTTATTTGCCCCACTATATAATTTAATTTTACCCCACTATAATTAAACTTCACTCATCAACTTTAATTATGTAAAAACAAATGGTAATTTGTTACAATAATCTTTAAAAAGAAAGAGTAAAATAATTATAAATTTGTTATTTTATAATTGTAACTAATAAATAAACTTAAAATTAAAAAAAAATCTGTTTACACACTTAGTGAATATTACTATTGTCTCGTGTATATATATTATATATATTTGATTATTTGTTCAAAACAGAGGTAACTACCAATCTGATATCCAAAAGATTCAAACGAAATAATCTTTGAATGATTTGAAAATTACGATAAAAATAATTAATAAATATTATATTTATTAAAAGTGACAAAAAAAATTTCGTATTTAATAAATGACATATCCATTTAATTTAAATTGTTTTGTCAATGTTTGAATAAATATTTAGAAGATGCATAAAAATATTTAGAGTAAAATTTAATCTCTAGATTTTTTTTATTTTTTAAAAAAATTCAATCATTGACAATTAAAAAATTAAAAAAAATTCAGTTGACATAAAATTATAAATTTTTGAGAATGAAAAGATCTTATTTATAATATTACTTATAAAAAATTGCATCAAAATATGACATCTAAAGTCTTTTTTTAGAATATATATTTAAGTATATCCAGTTCTTCGGGACTTATTTGTTGTTAACACCTTTTAGAGTTATTTTTTTATTAGCGATGTAAATTTTTCGATACTATTTTGATTGTTTACTTATTTAAAATAATATGTTTCAAAACATTATTCTCTCTTCTATAAATTATCGCTAGATTAGCATCTTAATTTTAAAATAATAAAAATATTTGATAGTAAATAAAATTCAGCTCAATATTTTATTAGATTTAATTATAAATATATATTTTCAAATGAAATCGATTATCTTATTAAACTAATTTTAATATTAAATTAAAAATAATTAATAAAATATTAAAATTATATTATTGATTATTAAATAAAAAATGGTTAAATAAATAATAATAATAATAATAAAATAACAAAATCAAAATAACCTTTAGTTTTTTTTGAGACAACGTCAGTTGAAAAAACCTTTTTAAATATGAATATTATAAAGAATCGATTTCGTAATCGTACGAGAGATGGATTTTTAAATGATTATTAACGACATATATAAAAAGAGAGATATTTGAATGTATTGACAATGAAATTTTATATTTGATTATATTTATGGCCAGTTTGGCTAAACTTCTTAAATAAATTCTTTTAAAAAATGAGCTTAAAATATAAGGACTTTTATTAATAATAACTTTTAAATAAGTTATTTTGTGTTTGGAAAGTTATTATAAAACTTCTTGTTTTAAAGCTGTGCATTAATCTTTTTGAAATATAAACCTACAAAATGAAATTTTAATTTATATATTATTATTTAAATTACTATTTTAGTATTTTAATTTGTTAGTTCGATAATTTAAAGACTAATTATATTTTATAATAATAAAGTATAATTATAAAAATTATTATTATATTATGTATAGTTTACTCCCACTCACAAAATTTCTAGATCCATCACTGCATATAAGGAAGCACTTTCTCCACAACTTTAAATTATTCAACTATTTGTTTAACTTATTCTAACATAGAACTCATGTTCATTAATTAGAAATGTAAATCAACTCTTAGATTTATGACTCATAAGAAAAGCATTAAAATAAGTGTATATTCCATTAAATTAGAAAGGTAAAAAGAAAAAAAATCAAAAGAATAATTGTAAAGGATCCATCTACTGTAACACCCTAAAAAACCACGGCAAGCCATAGACATGTAAGAAAATAATAGAATAGAAGATGAACCTGAGTGAAATTTTCTAGTATTCTATTTATCAGAAGAAAAATTCATATTCTTAATTCTTGTTCTCTAAGTTGTGCTAATCATGTCTTCCACATTTTATTTCTAAATTTTTAAAATATTTAAATTTAAAATTTGAATCTTCACAAATATTTCCAGTTTTCCTTATTTTCAATCTTCATATAAGATAATTGATTCAAATATCTCATTATTCAAAACCATTAGATTACACATGAAATTATCCAAAATAAGTGATATAGATATCAATTCCAAATTTAAATATAAATCATATACTCTCATTATTTTTTATAAATTATCTATATTTCAGAATAATTAATATATTTTTAGGTAATATTACCCGTTAATTAAGATATATTTTTTGATGAACTATGCAATTATCATGAATTGATGTTATTGCCTATGTAGCCGTTAGATACAAAATTAAAATTAAACTAACTTAGTGTGTATTTGGATTAAAATTTGTAAATAGAAATTTGCAACAAATTAATTTTTTAAATTTGATTTTAATAAAAAATAAATTTGTGTTAACGTGATTTATGTTTTGTAATTTTTATATCAAAATAGATTATAATGAATAAATATTATTTGAATTGCACTACTCAAAATCACTTTTATATAAAAAAATTTATTAAAAAAGACATGAATTTAAATAATATTTTTATATTATCTTATCTTTTTATTTTAGACATTTAAATAAATTTTATTAATCAATTTTATAGTAAAAATTAATATTACTTATTAAAAAAAATAACATATAAAAATTGATAATTTATATCAGAAATAGAAATATTATATGAATAAACCTATAGTTTAACATGTTAGTGTAAATAAATATTAAATTTGTATACCCCGCAAAATTAGCAAATGATTAGTCAATAAATTAAATTTTAATAAAAAAAATTAGAAATATAAATCTTATATTAAATTAGGATAGAGCTCGTTAAAACGAGAATTTTGACACTAATTTCAAAAAATTTAGTCCAAGATTGAGCCGAACGGGTCGAACCAGTCGAATTGGGTCCAAAACGGGCCCAGGGCCCAAAACCCACTCACCAATTATGAGCTTCAGCTCATAACATTTCCATTCATTCATCATTTACGTTCCAAGACTAGGGAGGAAGAAAGGGAGAAAGCAAAACCCTAACCTCCACTTCAAACCACCATATCTCCTTCATCCGAGCTCCGATCGTCGCATTGTTTGCGGCCACGCGTCTATCGCGTTGAGTTCTACGATTTTATCAGAACAATTTCATAAGTAAGTCATTCTACCATTCCAGTTTTTCTACCCCCTTGAATTTTGAAAATTGGTGAGAACCCATATTGAGATTTGGTTGATTTTGGTACTCTAGGTTTAATCTAGCTTGCGGAACTTGTTTGATTTGGTCCGTTTGATCCGTAAGTACGGTAAGAATCTTCAACCCTAGCTAAATCTTTGAATTTGTGTATTGGGTATTGAATTTGGGTGTATATGTGTTGTATATATGTATTAGGTGTGTACATGTAAATGTTGGAGATTGAATTGTAAGCTTTGGAGCTTGGTGGAGGTTGAGTGCTTTTGTTTGGGTGGCTTTGAACCTTTTAAGTATCTTGGTGGTGTCTTTAAAATACGTGAAAATCGGCCAATGTATGGTTTAGGTTTCGTGTATTTAATATGTAATTTCTGTGAAAACTTAGGCTAGGTGACCATAGGATAGGTTGAAACGTATATGTATCTTTAATGCTTAGTAACCTTGATAAGAATCATGTGCTAGTTTTGGTGTGTGTGGAATGAATGATAAGTGGTGAAATGATGGTGATTTGTGTAAATATGTATATTGAATAAGAACATGTTGAATTTATTGATGTATATAAGATATTGATACATGAATTTGTTGAGTTGAGATATGGTAGGCTTGGAAGGATCATTGTGGTAATAGCAAAGTTATGTTGTGTTGGTTTTGGGATATAGCATATTAGGTTTGAGTTGGATTCTTTGAGAAATGGAGGTTTTGAAGTTTTTATGAAAATTGGTTTTTTGACGAATTTCGGCGAAGCATAACTTGACTTACGGACCTCCAAATGATCTCAAATTTGTATTGTATGAAAATTGGGTCCGTTAAGTTTATGCCATTCAAAGAATAGAGGAAAAATGATTTAAAACAAAAAAGTTATGCACGTCAGAATTTTGAGGTTTAAAATGGTGAATCTGCAGATTTCAGACTTAGTAAAATTTTTGGAAAAATGTACGCCCACACTATGCGTGACATGAGACTTTTGCGTACGCGTAACCCTCATTCGCAGATGGTAGCTTCTTCCTCTCATGCATGTGTGTGCGAAACGAGCCTATGCATACACGTAATGGGCTAGATTTGCACGCCCACGCGTACGCGTGGCCGACGCATGTGCGTGACTTGGGGTTCATGCGTACGGGAGTTTCTCATATACGACCATGTGCTTCTGCCTGGCGCATAGGCATACGCGTAATCAGGGGATGCATACGCGTCTTGGCCTAAACGCGTACCGACGCGTATGTGTGACCCACGCGTACGTGTGGCCATGTTTTATGCAAAACTAGATTTTTGAATTTTTAAACCGAATTTTAAAATTCTAAACCTCTATTTTCATTCTTTTAGTCTCAAATCATAGTATGAGATTTATTATTCAGATGGAGATAGGAAATTGAGATAACTTGGGGGTGAAGTAAAGTAGAAAAAATTAGTGAAGTAAATATGGAAATGAGTATAATTGGAGTATATATGATATTATGGCATGTATGATATGATTTTGCAAAGATTACAATGATTATGAATATTGTTTTGGCATTATATACTCAATTGATCTGAGATACGAGTTTTTCTGGGTAAAGTACCGTGGCTTGCCCCCATGTGTTCCAGGTCGACACTCGATACTCTGTTGACCCTATGACGTGAGATGTGACCAGGCACTCCAGGTCAACACTCGATACTCTGTTGAAAAATTTTATATATATTTGAGAAAAAGCTATGCATAGACTCTTGGGGATATGCGTCAGGGGACAGTCCATGGTTTAGCAAACCGGACTTGTCGGGTTGGCTTGATAACTGACAGATGAGCCTCATCATCCATAGGAAAGGCATGCATCATATGCATATTGCTTGAATTACTTGTTTGTGCATTAACTGGGTGTGCCTAAATGTACTTGCTATGTTAAATCTATAATTGTTAACTGCAGAACTTGTACCCTACTTGTGCTTGTTTTTATTTGCTTGACTGTCTGTGAAATATCATTGGAGATGGAGGAACAGAGGAAAGGTGGACAGGTTTGGTGTTAAAGTTAAGTCTAAGCTGAGTTTAGAATTCCCTAGACACCTACCCTTTTTATGGTTTCTGTTTGGTATATTAAGCTGTATAATCTGAGTGTCAGCGTTCTAGAATTGCCTCTGGCATTCTCAAGACCTTATATATTATGTGCGTGGCACCTTTACCATGCTGAAAACCTATGATTCTCACCTCATACTGTGTTGTTATTTTTTCAGATGCACATCGGGAGGCTCCTCGGTAGGCATCTAGACTTCTGAAGTGGAGTGGTTTATGGGTTTCTTTTGCTGTTTGGTATATATATATATATATATTCTTAGCTTTCTCTCCAGGTAATTTGTTTATTTTGTCCCTCTTAGAGGATTAAGGAGAGTTAAGGTTTTATCTCTGTATTTTGGGTATTTTGGGAAAAGTATATATATATGTAAATATTCTCTAGCCAGTCTCGGCTTCGCAGGCTGAGTTAGGAGCTAGTTATTCTGTATCCTTGACTCTTTATTCTCTCTTTTGTTTATTTACACCTATGATCTTTAGGTTTCTTGGCACACAAGTAATCTCGTGTTCTGAGCGTTGCGCTTTTATTTTCTTGAATTTTGTTTCACCCATTTTTTTCAAGGCTCCTAGTTTATTATATTTTCTGCTATTATATGTATATATTTTATTTTAGAGGTTGTAACACCACACTACCTCTGTTTTACGGCTTAAGCGTAAAGTTCTGTATGGTAGGGTGTTACAAAATTAAGAAAAAAATACCAATAAAGTACATAAAAGATAATATAATGTTATATAAAATCATTACATAAGAACACTATTATTTTTACTATATGTAATTCATAATTTGATCTTTAATCAAGTCTCGAACACAGTCCATTTCTTTAGAAAAGTTAACAGTTAAAATTTGATCAAAACTTTCACCAACATTATAATAAAATTATTAGTAGTCATTGTTACACATACTATCTGAACTTGAATTTCAATGTTAAATTTGAATTTCAATGTTAAACATGGACATATGTCGTAGATAGCAAATCTATTTTTCACACTCAAAAAGTCCTCTCTATTGTATATTTTAAGCTTGAGTAATAATAATTGAACACTTCATTATAATTTGTAAATCTAGAGGAACACCTAAATTTGCAAGATAATAGAGCACACATTTATATGGACCAATATATTTTTTTGGTGTTGGATAACTGACATCTACCAAATAATATTTACCTAATAAATAACAAAATTAGTTACATATCATATGATAACCAAGTAAATATAGCTCATTTATAAGAATATGATAAAAATTAACGTGGAGGAGAATGTGAAAAAATCATGGTTGGAGTTGTAATAGCATTGTCAAATACACGTGCATCATTCGCAGTGCCTTCCCATTGAGGTAATGTAAAAATAAAGCACATGTCCTAATCACATATAGCCATTATATTTTGTGTTGGATATCATTTTCTTCTAATAAATTTAAGTTGTTCACTTGGACTAACTACACATGGAATATGAGTACCATCAATTGCTCCTATTGTAACACCGTAATTACCCTAAGCCTTACCTCATGCCGTAAAGCAAAGGTTAATCAAAGGTTACGACAAATTCTAAAGCTTATACACATTATATATATAGAAAGGAATAATAATTCTAGAAGCCCAATGAAGATATCTGCTCAAAAACAGAGTTACAAAAGCGCGAAATGTTCACACGAAGCTACAAACTTAAGGCACAAGATAAAGATACAAGATAACAAGATATAAGTATATAAGAGAGTATAATAGTCATAAGGAACTAGCCTCAACCCGCGGAATTTAGACTGACTAGTATATACAGACATATAGAGTTTGAAAGTTAAAAAGCATATACAGAATATCTCTCTCAAAGTTAGCCTCTAAGGAAAATATAAATATAAAAGTGAGAGAACTAATCAAAATAACCAAAATGATAACAAAATGGAATAAGGTCCTCCGCTGCATCACCATCAAGCAACTCACCGAGGTGGGTTGCGACCTGCATCTGAAAAACAATAACAAAGTATGGAATGAGAACCGGAGGTTCTCAGTATGGTAACAGTGCCCAGTAATGTAAGATATAAGACTTCGGGACGCTAGAGGGAATCCTAGAACTTCATATCCACACATGATTCAACTTAAGGCATAACTGAAATTAAAACCATAATGTTAAAACCTTTATGAAATGGGGGTAAACTAACTTAAAGGATTTCTAACTATCAGTTCACCGCTGTCCCACAGCCTTCACCAGCCTAACCGCCATGCGATCCCATCGCCACCGCCTACCGAACCTCCTCAATCCCAGTAGAAAATACAAGTAATAATAATGCAAGTAAGGCACAAGTATAGCATGTATATCAAGAAATTCAAGAAGCAATTAATCATGTTATACAATTAGGCAAGCAATTTAAGTCGGCAAAGCAAACAAACAGATAGAAGATGCACATGATGAATGACTGTCCTATTTGGCTGTGATATCACATCGTCAGTTCAACTGCCAACCCGACACATCTCCATGGAGATATCGCCCTTCGGTCTCAAAATGGGAACCCCCAAGATATCATGCCCGGAACACGGTCCAGGATATAGTGCCTCCACACTCTAGTGATTCCGAAGGGATGCGAGCGAGATACTCTTACCACGGACCTCACATCTCAATGTAAGTGGGATTACCACCATCCTTACACCGCCGCTACGACCTCAACCAACGGGATTAACCACCGTCCTTGCCAGGCGCATAGCGTCTCATCAATATAATTATAAAATAATATATCAGTGGTTTTCAGAAATCATTTTCAATATTCAGTCCACTCCGAATCCTAGACTCGTCTCAACATCATCAATCCAAAAATCACAATTCATCATTTCAATCATCACAACAATGCTCCATCATCTCACTCAACTAATCCTTCCTCAATACTCCAAAAACCTAAGTCTACATCTTTTAAATTCATATAGAAACTCACTAAAATAATTTACTAACTTATCTTTAGTAATATTAGAACCTAAATATTAGACAATACTCTTAATTAGCCCTTGAAGGTGATGGGGGTGAAAATTAGATTCCACACCAAAACACACCAGCAAGTGAACAGGGTCGCATCAAGTAGTAATTACTCACAAGAGTGAGGTCGATCCCACAGGGATTGATGGATTGAGCAATTTTAGTTAGGTGATGAATTTAGTTAAGCGAACAGTTGATGATTTGAGTGATTTTGATTAACAGAAGCTAAATTGCAAGTAAATAGAAGTGCAGAATGTAAATTGAGTAGAAAAATAGAGTGCAGAAGGTAAATTGACTGAATCTAAAGATGCAGAAAGATTAAATTGCATGAAACTTCGAGTGCAAGAAAGTAAATGAACTGAATGCAAGAAAAGTAAATAGCTGAAACTTAAAGTTTAAGAAATGTAAATTTGCTGAATCTAAATTGCTGAGAAATGTAAATTGCTTGAAGAGTAAAAGGATTTGGGTGCTGGGATTTTGAATTGAACAAGAAATTACAAATTAAAGTAAATCAGAGAGCTATGAGATGCAAGAATTCAAATCTGGATCTCAGTAGCAAGAACAGAAATGTAAACTTGATTGAATAAACAAATTAGCAAGAAAACTTAAATCAATTGTGAAATTCTAAAAGAGAAATTGAAGATCGAAGAAGAGCAATGAGATTAGCAATCAGATCTAGATCTCAATTACTCCCTTGATCAAACAGAAAGAAATTGCAGAAGAAAATGAAGATGAAAATAGAAGAGAGGATTAAGATCCAATCCTTAGATCAATTGAGAAGAAAAGTGAAAGATGATTCTCAGAATTAGAATCAATGGAGCTCTTCAATCTCAATTCAAGATCCAAAACAGAAAAGTAGAAATTGCAGAAGAATGAAAATAAAAACAGAAATAAAAACTCAGATCCAAATTCCCAAATCCCAAATTCAAAACAATTGAAAATTAAAAGTGAAAAACTAAAATGAGCTAAAGGTAAAACTAAAAATTCAGCCAAAGGTCATTTTCAAATCAAATTAACTCCTATATATACACTTTCTATTTTGGTCTTCAAAGCTTGGAGCGGGCTTTTCAAAGTTGGCCTTTAATGAGAAATGGGTTTGAAGAAGGATGGGTCCGGTTTGGCTTTGGTTCAATTGAAGTGGATGCATGGGTCCGGTTTGGCTTTGGTTCAAGTTGGTTTGGTGTGTGGGAACCTCCCAGGGAAGCGCTCCGCTTGATTTTTTGAGCATAGCGTTCTCTCTTGGCCTTATCAAATTGGTGTGCCTCCTCCCTAGCCATAGCGCTTACATTTTGAGCGCTCCGCTCACTCTTTGAGCGCTATACTTTTGGTTTGCTTGTTGTGCCTTGTTTCCCTAGCCAAAGGGTCATGAAAAAGTGAAGAGAATGGAGCGCTATGCTCAAAGTTTTAAGCGCTCCATCTTTGGCCAGCCTTGTGCATGCTTGCTTGGCTTGGACGCACGAAAGAGTGAACAAAAGAGAGCGCTACGCTCACATTTTTTAGCGCCACTCTTGGTCCTTCCTTGGTTCCCCTCTTCGAACCTTGGCCAGCGCAATGTGCTTCCTTATTTTGCTTGGCCTTGTGCCTTGCTTCCTTGCCAAGAAGGCACGAAAAAGGGAAGAAGATAGAGCGCTACCCTCAAAGTTTTAAGTGCTACCCCTGGCCCTTGGTGCGTGCTTTGTGTGAGCTCTCCTCCCTGGGCTTGTTGCTTCACGCAAAAGTGAACAAAAGAGAGCGCTATGCTTGAGTTTTTGAGCGCTACTCCTTGTGTTTTTGATGCGCCACGCTCTATGTTCATGGGCCACGCTTTTCAAAGCGTGGCCTAAGGTCCAAAGCATGCCCAAACTTCAAAAGTGTGCCAAAAATTTCTCTTTTCACCATTTCTTCATCTACAAGCAACCAAACAACTAATCAAAGCTCCACCAAAATCACTAGATCTTTGCATTATTTATAAAATCAATTAATTCTAGCATAAAACCTATGATTTTGTGCAGCATACATGATGTTTGATTGTTTCAAGATAACCATGAAAATCCGCTCTAATTACTTACTTGAGGTGCAAGAAAGTGCATAAAACCTAATGAAACTAGTGAAAAATGCTTGTAAAACTAGTATAAGATGACTTGTCATCACAATACCAAACTTAAACCTTGCTTGTCCCCAAGTAAGCATTGAACATTGAGAAGACATGAAATGAAACAGAGAAGCATACATGTCCTTATTTAGCAAATAATAGAATTTGAACTATGGAGTTTTATGCAGACAAACATGCAGCTCATTTATTATTTGCTGATGAATAAGAAATGCTTCCTTGAGGATTCACTAGAGTTGCTGTCATAATGCCTTACTTTTTTATTGATCCCCTTTTGGTTTTTCCTTCTTTCTTTTGCTTAGGAGGCTTATTCCTTAAGGATAACTCAGTGTCAAGTGTTGCAGCAGCCTTTTGGCTTGATTTTGCTCAACACTTCTTCACTACAAACACTTGGCTCATAAATTCTCTTAGAAACATTGATGCACAGCATCTCTTTGGATAACTAAATGCTTTGTAGCTAGGTTGCTTTTGATGATGGAATTTTGGTTTGTAATCCTGGATTAGTTAATCCAAGTTACCAAGTTTTAAAAGACTCCTCAGAACCTAATTGTCCAAACATATCCTAGTACAAAAAGCACCACAGACATATGTCCTAAGGTCCAAGTTATTGGTGTCTAGCCTTATTGTTTGTTTCTTTGCTAATTCTTGGCTTTTATTTTCTTTTTCTTTCTTACTTTGCTTCATTTTCCAAGGAATTTCATGTAAAAAAGGTTTCATGACAGCAACCAAGTTCAAACTACAAAGAACACTCTATTATGCAGCTTTTATTATTGAGCTTTCCATCTTGATCAAGCATTCACCACCACAAATTTCATTTCTAATTCCTACAACATTGGACAATCACTTTCTTTTTCAAACATTTTCTCTTATTGATGCATCAAGGGAGACAAAGCATGAATTTAAAGCATATGAGTGATAACAAGCATAATGCAAATCCTAACAAGAAAACTACTCAAGATATGAAAATGCAGAACATAAAACATTTGGAGGCATATCATGTTTCAGGTATGCATCATCCTTATTTAATTAGAACTATAAAAAGAACTCCACCACCTCTAGTTGTCGTGCTCCTTCCCTTTGCGGCTTTCTCCTTTCTTCTTCTTTTTCTTTCTTTCTTGAGGTTCTTCAACAGGGCACCTATGATCTCAGATCTTGTCTACCTGATCCCAGAGCCCAGCCTCCTTCAATCCTTGTTGCATGTGCGTTGTATTTTTCTTGGCATATGCTTTCTGATTGTCTACCAACTCTTGGCATTGCTCAAATGGCTTGATCTGTTGGTTCAATACTGGCATGCTATGGACTACATAGTCCAACTTTGCTTGAGTTGCTATATCATACTCCGTTCTATCCACATGCCTATGCTCTCCAATTGTATGGTAGATATTCTTCCATTGGTAGAGATTTTGGGTATACTCCCCATACTTGGACTGTCGTAGGGACAATCTATTGAATGATTCTTGAAAGTTTGCTGATTGTTCCCCTTGCCCCTCAAGAATTTTTGCTTGAAACTCCCTCTGTTGATCTAACATCTGAAGCTGGAAGTTTTCTTGCTTCTCCATCATTAGCTGTTGCCACTGCAGTTGTTGCTCACGATCCTTCAAATACTGCTCTTGTTGTTGCAAGTATAGCTCTTGTTACCTCAGATATTGCTCATGTACTCTCATGTGTTGTTGAGATATTTCTTCAATTGCTCTTTGCATTTGGCTCAGATACATTGCACCAGAAGCTTGTTCTCCCTCAACTTGTGGTCTTCTCCCTCTTCCTGAGCTCTCCTCTCTTGCTGATTATCAGTGTCATCAGTGACACCCTCCATGCTTTGCTTGGTGATCCCTCTTCTTCCTTTTACCTTCTCAGTATTTTCATCTTCAAAGAGTACTCCAGCTCTTTTGCACAGTCTCAGAATAGTGCTTGGGTGACCAAGTCTACTCTTACCAGTATCCTCAGCTATTTCTTGAATACTATCCGCAATGAACTGTGGGACATTGACTTCTCCTCCCCTAAGTATGCAATAGGTTAGAATTGCTCTCTTGATGGTGACCTCAGATGTATTTGCAGTAGGGAGGATGGATCTTCTCACAATCTCATACCAACCCTTAGCTTCTGGTATGAGATCTATTCTTCTTAAATGGCTTGGAGCTCCCTCTGAGTCCCTTTTCCCAATCCTTGCCTTCAAGACACAACCCATTTAATATCTCATCAGGGTCATTCTCACCCTGCAATCTTTTCTCAAAACTGGGTTCTCCATATGATATCACCCTTATCTGTAGAACTCTTATAATAGCTGGTGGGCTAAAATCTACCTCAACCCCCCTAACATAACTCTTATAGAGAGGGTTGTCTTTGCTTGCCCTCACAGCATTTGCATAAAATTCTCTTATCATGACTGCACTGATGTCTGTGAGAAGCTCACAAAGAAGTTTCCATCTCCTTTCTGCCTCTATTCTTCTCATGATGGGATATTTCCCATCTTTCAGCCTGAACCCTGTCGTTGGAATAACTTTCTTTTCTTCCACTAGCCTATAATACCTTGATTTATGAAATGGAGACTTAAACCTCTTGGTATCATAGGTTGGTGGTTTAACCACTATTGGTTCCTTTTCTTTTCTCCTTCTAGAACTTGAGGAAGCCATATATTAAGAAGGAAAGAAAGAAGAAGAGAAGATAGGCTTCGGTTAAGACACGGTTGTGAGGGAGGAAATGGAAGGTGAGGTGTTGTGTGGTGTCTTTGGGTGAGGGAAGAATAATATAGGTCTTGTGGGGGATTTACACAAAAAAAGCAAAAGTGTGTGGGATGAATATATGAAGAGAATAATGGTTATGTGAGATTAAGAAGAGCTACTACCAATTTGTAGCTAAGGTGTGAAACCAAGCAAGAGGGTGGAGGCTTTATACAAAGGAAGCAAGGTGTGTGGCTTAAAGAATGTTGCTGCACATTTATAGAAGTTGAGGGATTGTTGTAGGGAAACTTTGGCTCGGTTATTTGGCAATGAGGGGTGAGGATTGAGCAACATATTGTTGTGGATCCATGAGATGGACGGCCTGCATGTGAAGATGAGTGAAGACAAGGATTGCTCCTCCATTGGTTGCATGTAGTTTGGCCTCCAAGGTGCAAAGCTATGCAGATTTTGTTTTTCAAGAGAGCACACTTTCCTATGCACATGTGACTCTCTTTTGATCTTGTGACAACCGTGCATGCCCCCTTTTGTTTTCTTCTCAATCTCCCTTGTACCTATCCACGTGAATTAAAGCATAGTAAGCTTAAACTTTGGATTTCAACGCGGTGATGGTGCACTACATATAGATAAAAAGAAAATGTTGCTATGTGTCCTTATGTGTGAATAATCAACCATGCCACTTAGAAATTAAACAAGATTTTTAGTGAACACCAAACTTGTTTTCTTCTAAGTGATTTATATGAAATCTAATGAATATCTATCATAATTAATATATTCATTATAAGGAACACTTTTATTTGCTACCATGCTACCATAAACTCATAAAATGAT
Organism: Arachis hypogaea; assembly: GCF_003086295.3. NCBI lineage: Eukaryota > Viridiplantae > Streptophyta > Magnoliopsida > Fabales > Fabaceae > Arachis > Arachis hypogaea. The sequence continues at coordinate 52,749,514 of NC_092046.1, forward strand.
GCAATGTATGGTTTCTCTATTCATGAATTTGAGCCTTTGAGTAAAAAGAAAATGATTTTCTTGAAATTTGCAGCATACACAGACACTAAACTTAAGGTTTGGCTATATACTTAAACAGAAAGAATGAGTATATATCCTAGAATGGTTTTATGATCAATCATGCTTGACAAGCTATTTTAAAGTGCCTTTAGGCACACCAAACTTAGGAGTCAAGCTTATGCTCTAAAATGATATGTGCCATCCTTAAATCCACTCATGATAGCTCAAACTTATGCTAGAAAAACCAGTAATTATTGAAATAAAAAAATAAGAATATAAAATCATGGGTTGCCTCCCATGGAGCGCTCTTTTATTGTCATTAGCTTGACATTGGTCCCTTATTAGGATGGTTGATGATTATGGTGCCTCAATTTGTCTCCTCTCATAGTGAGCCTTCTGCCTGTACGTTGATGGTCAATCTCCACATGCTCTAGTGAGAGAATCCTGTTGATGGTGTAGTAATCATCAGTTTGTGGATTTGTCTCCAACTGCTAGTATATCAATCTCACTCTGTCCCCTTTTGAGAATCCCTCAGTTGGTATCTTCTTGTTCTTCCACCCTTTTGGATCTTTTTTCTTACTCTTCTTTCCTTTCTTCACTTGTCCCTCTTCCTTTGCAGCATGTTTTATGTCAGGAACCTCCTTCTCCATAATTAAGTCTTCAACCCCTTCCTGCCTTCTTTTCTCAGCCTTTACATGTTCTTTACCCTCTTTTTCTTCTCCACTGTCCATCTCTTGCTTTGCAGATGAGCTATTGATCTCTTCATTGGATTTTTCTTTCTAGTGTATATCTTCCTCTTTAACCTTCATGCAGCTTTTTTCTTTATCAGTAGGCTGCATTTCTTGGAAGACATTCAAAGTGATCTTCTCATTATTTTCTCTTAGAGTTAATTTTCCTTGTTCCACATCAATAATGGCCCTTGTTGTGGCCAGGAAAGGTCTTCCTAATATCAGAGAGTCATTCTCCTCTTCTCCTAAGTCTAGGATTACAAAATCTGTAGGAAAGATGAATTTTCCCACTCTAACCAAGAGATTTTCAATCACCCCTTTAGGAATTACCAAAGATCTATCCACTAGCTCTAATGATATTTGTGTAGGCTTTACTTCTTCTATGGCTAGCCTCCTCATGATAGACAGAGGCATGAGGTTGATACTAGAGCCCAAATCACACAGTGCTTTGTCAATGGCTGTGTTACCAATGGTACAAGGCAAGTAGAAACTCCCAGGGTCTTTGAGCTTTGGTGGAATGCCTTCTTGGACCAATGTACTGCATTTCTATGTCAGGATCACCGTCTCTTTCTCATTCTAACTCCTTTTCTTGTTGATGAGCTCTTTGAGGAATTTTTCATATAAAGGCATTTGTTCTAGAGCTTCAGCAAGTGGGATGTTGATCACCAGCTTCTTAAACACTTCCAGGAACTTAGGGAACTATTGGTCTCTTAGCTCTTTGTTAAACCTTTGGGGATATGGAATGGAAGGAGTATATGTCTTCACCATTGTCCTTTGTTCTTGTGACTGTTCATCCATGACCTCCTTTCCTTTCTTTGAAGCTTGTGACTCCTCTTTCTCCTTAAGCTTCTCTTGGTTCTCTTCTTCAACTGTCACCGGCTCTTTGCTGCTGCTGGCCTTGTCATCCTCTATTGGCTTCTTGTTGGTTTCTTTCTCAGCTGGCCTCTTGTCATTTACCAAGGTTCTTCCACTCCTTAGTTGAATGGCTTTGCATTCTTCCTTGGGGTTGGGAATGGTGTCACTTGGAAATGCATTGGTTGGCCTCTCAGTCACTGCTTGCTTTGATAATTGGCCAATCTGCCTTTCCAAGTTCCTCATTGAAGCTTCATGGTTCTTGCTGGCCAATTCTTGGTGCTTCATCATCTTCTCCATCAATATTTTCAAGTTGGAGATCCTTTGAGATTCCTGAAGTGGTTGTGGTTAATTATGGGATGTTGAGGATGAATGATAGTTGCTTTGGTTAGTGGATGAAATATTGGGTGGATAGTAGTTGGATTAGGGTTGATTATTTTGTGGTTTTCTGTATAGATTTTGGTTAGTGTTTTGATGGTTTTGATGGTTTGTGTTTCTGGAATTATTTGGTTTTGAATTTCTTTGCCAAGGTTGCGGGTTTTGGTTTTCTCCCCATTTCAGATTGGGGTGATTTCTCCAAGATGAATTGTAGGTGTCTCCATGGAAGTCATTTGATCCAGAACTCTGATTATGCATGTATTGCACTTGTTTAGGCTGTTGCTCCTCATAATTTTCCTCTTGCTGTCCCCAAACCACAGATGGTTGGTTGGTTGTGCTCACTGCTGCAAGTTGCAATCCATCTATCCTCTTTGATATTGTTTCAATTTGTTGTTGGAGTTGCTGGTGCATGAGCTTGTTCTGAGCCAGTATAGTGTCAACTTCTTCAAGCTCAAATACTCCCTTCTTTGGAGCTGCTTGCCTCTCAGAATAATAAAAATACTCATTGTTGGCCACCATGTTGATGAGATCATGTGCCTCTTGAGCAGTCTTCATCATTTGCAAAGATCCTCCTGAGGAATAATCCAAAGCTTTCCTTAAAGGTAAGGATAAGCCTTCATAGAAATTCTGCAGCTCAACCCATTCACTGAACATTCCCTCTGGACATCTTCTAATCAGAGCCTTGTACCTCTCCCAAGTCTCATATAATAACTCTCCTTCTTGCTGTCTGAAAGTTTGCACATCAGTTTTTAATTTGATGACTCTTTGAGGTGGATAGAATTTGGCTAAGAATTTGCTAACCAAATCATCCCAGCTGGTAATGCTTTCCTTAGGGAAGGTTTCCAGCCAATGTGTGGCTTTATCTCTCAGCAAAAATGGGAATAAAAGAAGTTTATAGATATCAGGATTGACTCCATTTATTTTGATAGTGTCACAAATTCTCAAGAATACAAATAGATGCTGGTTTGGATCCTCAGAAGCACTTCCTCCATATTGACAGTTGTTTTAAACCAGGGTGATCAATTGAGGCTTGAGTTCAAAGTTTTTGGTGTTGATATTGGGGGTTAGGATGCTACTCCCACAATGCTTTGGGTTGGGAATAGTATATGAGGCTAGAACTCTTCTTTGAGGTTGATCGTGGTTATTGGCCACACCCTTAGTGTGATCTGGAATGTTATCATCCATTGCTTGCTCTTCCTACTCTAATTCCTCTTCACCGATAACTTCTTTCCCTCTGGCTTCTCTTCTCAATCTTCGAAGGGTTCTCTCGTCCAAGTTAAGAGATGTGGATTCACCTCTTCTTCCTCCTGACATAAACACAAAACCAGAAAACAAGATGCAACACTCTACTGCTAGAGTGAGTTAGTGTTAGCTTAAGCAAAAATTCAAACAGTTAGTGTGCTTAGTAAAAAGAAAAAGAAAATGCTTAATCTAGACTATCACCTTACTTAATCATTGTCAATCTAAATCAATCCCCAGCAACGACGCCAAAAACTTGATGGCGTGAAAATCAGATTCCACACCAAAACTCACTAGCAAGTGAACCGGATCGCATTAAGTAGTAATTACTCACAAGAGTGAGGTCGATCCCACATGGATTGATGGATTGAGAAATTTTAGTTAGGTGATGAATTTAGTTAAGCGAACAGTTGATGATTTGAGTGATTTTGATTAACAGAAGCTAAATTACAAGTAAATAGAAGAACAGAATATAAATTGAGCAGAAAAATAGAGTGCAGAAGATAAATTGACTGAATTTAAAGATGCATAAAGATTAAATTACATGAAACTTAGAGTGCAAGAAAGTAAATGAACTGAAACTTAAATTGCAAGAAAGGTAAATAGCTGAAATTTAAAGTGAAAGAAATGTAAATTTACTGAATCTAAATTGCTGAGAAATGTAAATTGTTTGAAGAGTAAAAGGATTTGGATGCTGGGATTTGGAATTGAACAAGAAATTGCAAATTAAAGTAAATCAGAGAGCTATGAGATGCAAGAATTCAAATCTAGATCTCAGTAGCAAGAACAGAAATGTAAACTTGATTGAAAAAACAAATTAGCAAGAAAACTTAAAACAATTGTGAAATTCTAAAAGAGAAATTGAAGATCGAAGAAGAATAATGAGATTAGCAATCAGATCTAGATCTCAATTACTCCCTTGATCAAATAGAAAAGAAATTGCAGAAGAAAATGAAGATAAAAATAGAAGAGAGGATTAAGATCCAATCCTTAAATCAATTGAGAAGAGAAGTGAAAGATGATTTTCAGAATTAGAATCAATGGAGCTCTTCAATCTCAATTCAAGATCCAAAACAGAAAAGTAGAAATTGCAGAAGAATGAAAATGAAAACAGAAAGAAAAACGCATATCTAAATTCCCCAAATCCCAAATTCAAAACAATTGAAAATTAAAAGTGAAAAACTAAAATGAGCTAAAGGTAAAACTAAAAATTCAGCCAAAGGTCCTTTTCAAATCAAATTAACTCCTATATATACACTTTCTATTTTGGTCTTCAAAGCTTGGAGTGGGCTTTTCAAAGTTGGCCTTTAATGAGAAATGGGTTTGAAGAAGGATGGGTCCGATTTGGCTTTGGTTCAATTGAAGTGGAGGCATGGGTCCGGTTTGGCTTTGGTTAAAGTTGGTTTGGTGTGTGGGAACCTCCCAGGGAAGTGCTCCGCTTGATTTTTTTAGCATAGCAATCTATCTTGGCCTTGTCAAATTGGTGTGCCTCCTCTCTAGCCATAGCGCTCACATTTTGAGCGCTCTGCTCACTCTTTGAGCGCTATACTTTTGGTTTGCTTGTTGTGCCTTGTTTCCCTAGCCAAAGGGTCACGAAAAAGTGAAGAGAATGGAGCGCTACGCTCAAAGTTTTGAGCACTCCCTCCTTGTCCAGCCTTGTGCATACTTGCTTGGCTTGGACGCACGAAAGAGTGAACAAAAGAGAGCGCTACGCTCACATTTTTTAGTGCCATTCTTGGTCCGTGCTTGGTTCCCCTCTTCGAACCTTGGCCAGCGCATTGTGCTTCCTTGTTTTGCTTGGCCTTGTGCCTTGCTTCCTTGCCAAGAAGGCACGAAAAAGGGAAGAAGATGGAGCGCTACGCTCAAAGTTTTGAGCACTACCCCTAGCCCTTGGTGTGTGCTTTGTGTGAGCTCTCCTCCCTGGGCTTGTTGCTTCACGCAAAAGTGAACAAAAGAGATCGCTATGCTTGAGTTTTTGAGTGCTACTCCTTGTGTTTTTGATGCGCCACGCTCTATGTTCATGAGCCACGCTTTTCAAAGCATGGCCTAAGGTCCAAAGCATGCCCAAACTTCAAAAGTATGCCAAAATTTTCTCTTTCCACCATTTCTTCACCTACAAGCAACCAAACAACTAATCAAAGCTCCACCAAAATCACTAGATCTTTGCATTGTTTATAAAATTAATTAATTCTAGCATAAAACCTATGATTTTGTGCAGGATACATGGTGTTGGATTGTTTCAAGATAACCATGAAAATCAACTCTAATTACTTACTTGAGGTGCAAGAAAGTGCATAAAACCTAATAAAACTAGTGAAAAATGCTTGTAAAACTAGTATAAGATGACTTGTCATCAGAAAGAATTTTAGAAAGTAGGAGAATTTTTGAAAACAGAGAAAAATCATGTTTCAGCAAAATAGGGGTCTCACGTACGTAAGCCCCTGCCTCGCGTACACATGCTGTTGAAAAAGGGTGGTCGCGTACGCAACCCCCTGCTCGCGTACGCGAGATGCCTAACCTGAATGGGATGCTCGCGTCGCGTGTTAAAGTTTGCATACGCAAATGTTGCATTTTTGATAGTTCACGTATCCATCAAGTGCCTTGCGTACGTGAGATGTCCAACCCAAATGGTTTGGTCGCGTCGTATGCACTGTGTCGTGTACGCGACTCTCACCAGACTCAAAAAAATTTCAAAGTTGCAGAATTCAGTTTTTGGCACCAAACTTCAAATAGTCATAACTTCCTCTACAGAAATCCATTTTCATCAAACTTTATATCAATATAAAGATCTTTAAATAAACTTTTATTTAAAATAAATTTTAATAATTTTTGAAAACTGAGGCTTAAATTATGATCCGTCAAAATTCACTAAAAAATTGGTTTTTACCAAAAGTTAACAAGGTTTTCAACTTCCAAAATTCACAACCAAGACCAAATATCCTACATCTAAAATAGTTCCAATAGGCCTAGATGATGTCTATATACCTTCCAATTTATTCCATAACCTATTGACATGCAATTCCAATAATTTCATCCAAAAATACTCATTTACCTTCCTCCAATTCACAATTAATCCACACAATGCATTATATCACCATTTCCAATATTCATTAATATCAATAAGCTTCACAACCATTAACAACACTCAAAATCATCAATTTCAACCTCTATTTCAACAATCAACAACATCTTCAAAGTTCAACATCATAATTCATCATAATCAACAACACCATCATACATTATGAAATTCAACAATTTCCAGTAATTAATTCAATCCTATCCTAGAGTTCACTAGCCTAAGTGTCTAGAAATATTATATATTACATAGAGAAAACCAAAACCATATCTTGGCCAATTTCCAATATGCACCAATCACCGAAACTGAGCCCAAACTAAGCCCCCAATCACCAACAATTAATCCAAAGCTCCAAAAATTCACAACTCAAGCTAGACATACATAATATATTACCAATCAATACCTAGGATTCATCAAAATCATAATTTACAAGGTAAATATTTTCCTTAACTTCTCCGATGATGTTTGGGGCATAAACCACCAATATCCCAACCTTAAGTACCACCTAACCAATCAAAAATAAAAATTCACTTAAAACCAACACCCACATTTTCAAATTTCTTAGGGCTGCAGGAAGGAGAGAAAATCTCAAAATCTTACCTACAAAAGTTAGATGAAACTAACGGGCTCGGCGAGAGTTTCACGTAGCCACTGATGGCACGCGAATCGAAGCACTGTAACTCAAGTTATGGCCATTGGAAGTGGAAGATAAATAGTATTTTCTCTTCTCCTCTCTTCTCACTTGCAGCTGCTGTTGGGTTTATGTTATGAGGTGGGAAGTGGCTGAAATGGGCTCATTTAAGTGTATTTATATGTTGGGCTTGAGCCCAGCTTAGGCCCAGTGTAAGAACTGGCTTAACTGCTTTAATAAAATAATAATTTAATTGCCCGAAATAGGCTTGAAAATATAGAAATAATAGTTTAAAAATAAAAAGGTAAAATTTGATTTCAATGAATTTTTCTGAGTTGGAAAATGTATTGGTTGCGAAAAATTTTTGCAAAAATGTGTACCGGTGTTTAAGCCGGCAATACTGGCTCTAGACTGTCTAGTACCGTGTTTTAAGAAAATAAGTTTTAAAAAATTGAATTTATTATTTTGAAAGGATAAAAATAAGTTGAAATTGAAAACCGGGTGCTAATTCTAAAGGTATTGGCCCAAAGTGGGCCAAACGGACCTAAACCGCTAACGGGTTGGACCGAGCCTAATTTGGGCCCAAACCCAACATATATATATATATATATATATATATATATAAAGAAGCATTCAGCCTCATTTTTCAGAAAAGAGGGAGAGAGGGACGGTGAGAAGAGAGAAGAGATGGGGTTTGGGGTTTCACTATTCACCCAAACCTTGTTTTGATCATAAATTGAGTTACCGAGCTCTAATTTATGAGCCATTTTCGGCCACGCATCGCTCTCACCGAGCCCGTTATTTCTAGCTAAATTTTGTAGGTAATATCTCTAAAATCACGCTCCAGTTTCCAGCCCTAGCATTTTTTGCGTTTTTGGGTTTGGTTTTTGAATAGATTTTGTGATTTTGTTTGTTTAGGGGTGATCTAGCATTGCATTATGGTTGGGTTTTGCCCCTAATCTCGTTGGGTAAGGTAAGGTTTTACTAAACCCTTGTGTTTAGTTATTTTTGTGAACCCTAGGTTTGATGTTTGTATGTTATGTGATGTTAGATTGAGTTTTGGTGTTTGTTGGAGTTAGTTTGAGGCTTTGGATTGAACTTGGTGGCTTCGTTTTGGTGTTTTGTACATTTTGGGAATTGGCCAAGGTATGGTTTGTTTCCTTTATGTAATATGTAATATTTCTGGACAATTAGGCCAGTTGACCCTAAGATAGGATTGATGATGAAGAGGATGATATAGAGTGTGGTAACGTGTGATATATGCATTTTGATAATTAAATGATGAGTAATAGTGTTGTTTATGATTATAATGATTTTGATGAATTATGATGGTTATTATTGATGGTTGATGTTTAATGATGATGAAAACTTGTAGTGTGTAGTGGTGGTGTTGTTGTATGATGAGGAGTATGAGGTTTGGTAACATATTGAGGAGTTTTTGGATTGAGAATGAATTGAGTGATTAGGTGTGAAAATGTTTGGGGTATGATCGAGGAATAATGGTAAATATGTGGTAGTATTTTGGTAATGAATTATGGTTGTAAATGTTTTGGTTTGATTTTGAGTTTTGGAAAAATAGAGAACCCTCTGAAATTTGGTAAAAACCTATTTTTGATGAACATTGGCAAATTATAACTTGTTCCTTGATTTTCAAAATTGATTGGGTATTATTTTAAATTAAAGATAGTTTTAAGACCTTTAAATTGATATAAAGTTTGTAGAAAACGGAGTTTTGTAGAGGAAGTTATGATCGTTTAAAATTTAGCGTTTAAAAATTAAAATTCTGTAGCATTTAATTTCTGGGTCTGATGCAGCATACGTACGTGACCACCTGCACGCGACACGACCAACCCTTTCGGGTTTGCTATCTCGTGTACATGAGCAAGGTGCATGCGTATGCGAGCAAAGGAAAATGCACCCACACGCGTACGCGTGACCTTTCCATATTGCACTCCCACACGTACGCGTGGCTTATGCATACGCGTGACCCCTGCTTTGCTGAAAATGTGTTTTTCTTCCTTTTTAAGGATTCTCTAGCTTTCCAAACTTCTTTAAATTTTCCTTAAGACTAGTGGATAGTAATTAGGCCCTAAGACTAGTATAGAGGGGTTTACGTTTGAGATTAATAGATTTATATATGGGTTTTAGAAGACGATGGCTTAGGCTTTGAAAGGTTTGGGGATGAGAGTAATGAATGTGGTATGGTGAGGTATTTCTTTGACAAGACTTCGAGATTTAGAATGATGAAGTCGTATTTGAGGAACTATAATGGATTATGAGAGGGGAACTTGAAAATGAATGACTATGGTTAATAGAATGAGTATGAACGGAGGTGTGCTATGAGCAGTGGCCTCTGAGATTGATTATGTGATTGTGACATGCATTGTTCTCCGTCGTAGTGACTCTGGTAGTCTCCCGCCTATGTTCAGATGTGAAGGCTGTGGCAGTCTCCCACTCACGCGACATGCATTGATTTGAAAAGTCGCTATGAGCCTTTGGCAAGGGCTGTGGCAGTCTCCCGCTTGTATGAGGTAACAGTGCCGGCGTAGAGGCTGAGGCAGTCTCCCGCCTACGTTCAGATGTGAGGGTTGTGGCAGTCTCTCGCTCATATAAACTTTCTACTGCCAGATGAATTCGGGCATTATAACCCGAAAGAGTGTGCCGGGCACTATAACTCGCGGGGCGCAAGATAAGGTAATAGTGAGTAGGGCACTATAACCCTGGTCGTACCAGAAAGGCAACATCCAGGGGATGTGTCAGGTTGGAATTTTGAACCAACAAGTGATATCACGAGCCAAATAGGATAGACATTCATCATATGCATCTTCTATATGCTTGCTTGCTTTGATTACTTGAGTTATGCCTATTTGAATAACATGCCTAAATGCTAGTTGAATTACTTGTTGTATATGTATATTACTTGTGTTTTACTTGGTTGCATTAAATGTGTTTTACTGACGTTGAGGAGGATAGGGAGGTGGTGGTGATGGGATTGCACAGAGGTTAGGTTAACGAAGGATGTGGGATATAGCGGTGTGACTAGTATTAGTTAGAAATCCCCTAAGTTTAGATAACCCTGTTATGGTTTATGGTTTAATTTATTTATTTTTGTTAAGCTTGAATATCTATATCGGTATGAAGTTCTAGGATTGCCTTTGGCGTCCCGGAACCTTACATCTTATATATTGGGCATTGTTACCATACTGAGAATCTCCGGTTTTCATACTATATATTATTGTTGCTTTTCAGATGCACGTCGCAACCCACCTCGGTGAGTTAATATGGTGACAGAGCGGAGGATGGTCTTTCATTTGCCTTATTTTACTTTACTTTTGTTATAGTATTCTCTCATCTCTTTATTTTAAACTTTATGGCCTTAGAGGCTTGATTTGAGTGATAAGTTGTACAAGCTGTTTTAAACTTCCAAAACTCTGTTGTGTTCAGTTTGACTAGCCGACCTAAACTCCGCAGGTTGTGACTAATCCTCTTTTTGGTATTTCATACTTATATAAAAATATTATTAATTCAATTATTATCTTGTGTATCCTGGAGCTATCTACAAAGTTTTATATATATTATGTTTTGATCTGTCCGTGCCTACGCGTTTAGTTATCGGGTGTGAACGCTACGCATTTTGTAATTCCGCTTTATGCGACTTTGAGCTCTACTCCTTCATCGGGCTTCTAGAATTATTATCTCTTTCTATATATATTATTGTATAAGCCTTAGACTTATCGTGACCTCTAATTAACCTTTGCTTTACGGCATGAGGTAAGGCTAAGGATAATTGGGGTGTTACACCCGGTCCATCCCGTTAGCGTTTTTGGCCCGTTTGGTCTAATTTCGGGCCAAACCTTTAAAATTAGTGCCCAGTTTTCAACTTTAATTATTTTTCTAAGTTTTTCAACAATTTTTTTACTGCTCTAATACAGTACCGGACAGATTTAAACCGGTACTGCCAATTAATTTACCGGTTCGTGTTCTTGTGCGGTTTTTCGCAGAAAATTATATTCTCCAACTCAGAAAAATCTATTGAGTCCAAATATCATATTTATATTTTCTAATTAATATTCTATATTTTTGAAACCTATTTTGTTCAATTAATTTATTATTATTTTATGTTAATTAATCGTTAATTATTTCTGGTTCTTACACCTATAACATTTTTAAAAATGACCGATATCATTGGTTATTTTTTATTTTTCTACGAACATTTTAAACCTCAGATCAAATGACTTAATATATTTAATATACAACCTCAAACAAACAACCAATATCTCATGAAAATACCTGTTTACTATCTCTTTAGAGTGTTGAAACATTTTTTTTTGTATAATCTTATTATCTATTTCATGACAAACCGTGATTAAGAACATTGCAACCGTCTCCTAAACTCCCATATGCTTTGTGTAGTTTAGGCCATATTTAACCAATTCAACACAAAATTGAAAAAAAAGATTTATTCATCCGAAACATTTCATAACAACAAATGTCATGGCCATATGCCCATATAGAATTTCTTTCATCCATGAATGACTTGTTTATTCACTAGTTCTACATAATTCTTTATATAAATAATTGACTGCATATTGACCAATCAATGCTATAATATTGTCAATATCATCTATATATTCTTCTATAATCAAAAGTAATTTTGATTCTTCATTTTATTCTTTTCTAGTATTTTCAAAAAAATGTTATATGTTCATTCCAAATTAATTAACTCTTATTAAGTCCTACATAAAAACAAAAATAATTTTTTATAAACATAACAATATAAAGTAAAGAATAAATAATATATAATAAGAACAATAATTAAGTATGATAAATAATATCTTATAAGACAATAATACATAAACATCATACAAATTTTTTCTGTTGTTTTAACTTAGCATAACAAGAAATTTATGGCCAAATATTAAAACAGAGTACAATAATAAGTTAATTAGTTTTACATGAATAATAGTGATCTATAAGTTATACATTTAAGCCAATCCAACCATCTTTGCTCATATTTTTTTAAGGACAATTTTTTTAACAGGCTTAAACATCATTAGGTGACAACAATGATTATGAAAATCGAGATCACTAATAATAGTTTTTATCTTTTGAATCTTAGCCATTATTTTTTTTTAATAGATACAGCAGGTACTACAAATGTAGACACAATGATTAAGCATAATTTATATGCAAAAGCAATTCTACTTATTGCATCTACAATTTATTTTGGGACAAGGGCTTTAAATTTTTTTTTTTGTTATTTCAAAAATCACGTCTCTCTTTATTTTCTTAGTACTCTTCTGACTAATATTTTTTTTAGAAGAACTAAGATTTATGTGTTAAAATTCAATACTAACTCCCACATTAATACTTATACCTTCTTCACTGTCTCTAGAACTTTTTTCTATACCAATATAACCTTCCACAAAATATGGTTGATATCTATCACCATCTTTTCTATACCATTAGGTAACGTCTTAGGAGCCCAAACAAATTTTTCATTGGTGATAACATCCTTGAATAATATATGTTGGTAGAAAAATATAAAGCCAATAAAATCTTCTAATCAAAACTAGTATATATATAGTAGCTAATTTCATATAACTCCTTGGTTTTCACTTATTTAGTAGGTTAGTTCTTCTACTGTCATAATATAATAATATATAATGTTGTTGTATACAACAAGAAACACATAACTTACTAATTAAATTGCCTAACTAAAAGAAAATCAAGACTCTAAATCCATCCATTGAAACACACAAAAATTGTTACAAGTTCAAATAACAAAAAATCTAAAATATTGTCACAAGTCATAATCTCTGTTCTTTTCTTATCATAATATATATTGTCATCAACATTATATTCTTCTCAAATGGGTTCTTTATTATTTTTCTATTATTTTTTCTCTACACACATTGCATTCATCTTGTTTCTACTTTGCTTTGATAGGTTCTCTCGTTCCTTTTCTTTCTATAACCTTGATGTTATATATGCATTAAATAAGATTGTGAATGATGAGTTCTATACTTAGGCAAGTTTGATTTCAAATAAGAACGTATTTTTTTCAATTTCTACCAAAAAGTGAGAACAAATTAAAGCTATGCAAGCCATAAGAAGATGACATATTTCTTAGATTTTAAAATTCATAATTAAGCAACTGCAACTAATAACAGAAAAAAGAGAACACAAAATTACAACTTTAGAAATAGTTAAAAAATAGTTTTTTCATGTTTTTTTAAACATTCTATAACAAAATCATTCAATTCAACTATTAACGAAATCAGCAAGGCTGAATAAGACAGTATTAACAAAATTTTTAAATCCAGCAAGGTAACAACTCAAAAATAAATTGAACAAATAAAATTGTTCTATCTTCAACAGAATTATTCAATTCAACTATTAACAAAATTCCTAAGCCCAACAAGGCAGAAACTCAGAAATAAATTGAACAAGTAGAAATAAATTAAACCAGTAGCATGAGAGAGCTCGGGATGCTGTTGCTCGGCGAGGAGAAGCTGCTCGGTAACACTACTATGACGAAAATTCAAAATACAAATACCCTAAAATCAAAATCAAGATACCGTATAATTCCTTCGAAAATAGCCCATATCCTTATAAACCACATATAAGTTATTTGAATATATCTAAAAAATACATACAGTATCTTGATCTAGCTTATTAGGTATGATATATAAATCTGGATATACTCTCTTAATTTTTGTAAACTAATTAACTAAGACTATATAAGAACGTTTATAATTATTAATAAAATATGTATATGTGTAATGATGGTGGCGAAAATTAGCTGATTAAGAATTTATAATATAAGAACAGCATTGTAAGTACAGTTCTTAACCAGTAAAAATTCATTTATCAATTTAGAAAGGTTGTCACAAAAATTAGAATAAAACTACTGGGAGTATGAATCTCAGGTCGTCTCCCAACGAGTTGACAAAAGGGTGCTATCTTATTAATCAGGAGTTTTCCGAGAAATTTTGAGAGTTGGATGACAGAAGATAAATAATTGTAAATTATCGCAATAAAAATTAAAAGAGATTTATATATTCAAAAATAAAAAGCCTTGACTGGGGGAATGATTAATTGGAAGTTTTTTTCTTGTTGGAATTCTCTCAAGTGTAGTATAAAGAGGTTGTTGTTTTCACTTAGTTAACCCTTACTAAATAAAGGAAAGTCAAGTGATTGAGCTAACTCTTATTCGTAAATCCTAGTCCTCTCCCTTGGGAAGGTCTAGCATTAGTAAATAGAGAATTAGCCAACTTCCAATTTAACTAATCACTTGAGCATTCTAACTCTAGGGTCTCCATTTAATCAACCCCCAAGTCAAGTTGGGAGTCTACTCCATTGACATGAAAATTATTTGCACAGAATTAAAAAGGGAATAAAAGGAAGACATGATAGACAATAACTAAAAATCAATTAAAAGTAAAAGTAATCCTTTGTATTAATAAATTCTAAAAAAATCCAATTGTAACCCAGAACGAAGATTAAGGATATGGAAGAGTAAGGGAATAAGAAAACAAACTAGAATAATAACTTCAACGGAGGTAATGACTCTTCTCAATATCCAAAGCAAAGCATAAACTATAAATATGTGAATGTAAAAGAAAATCTAGAGGAAGAGTAATTTCTCTCTATGATTCCAATCTAAAAATCTAAAACTATGCTAATGAGAATGTGTGTTGAGTTTCTGCATGTCCCCTGGCTCTAGTCTGTGTTTCTGGGCCGAAAACTGGGTCAAAACTCGGCCCAAAATCGCCCCCAGCATTTTCTGTGATTTTTGCAGATCGCGCATGTTATGCGTACGCGTCAGTCACGTGTACACGTCGCTGGTCATCTTCGTGTTTCACACGTACGCGTCAGGCATGCGCACGCGTCGTCGTGCAAAACTCCAATCCACACGCACGCGTCAGGTACGCGCGCGCATCACTGTACAAATCTTCAAATCACGCGCACGCGTGATCCATGCGTGCGCGTCGATGCTCGCTGGTTATCTCCTTTATTTCTTGTGCTCCTTTCATTTTTGCAAGCTTCCTCTCAATCCTCAAAGCCATTCCTGTCCTATAAGGCTTGAAAACACTGAACACACAGATCACGACATCGAATGGTATAAAGAGGGATTAAAATAGACAAATTAAAGGCTTAGGAAGCAAGTTTTTCAACCATAAAACAAAACTAGGAAGGAATTGTTAAACCATGCAATTCGTATGAATAAGTGTACAAAGACTTGATGAAACCACTCAATTGAGCACAAGATAAATCATAAAATAGTGGTTTATCAAACTCCCCACACTTAAACATTAGCATGTCCTCATGCTAAGCTCAAGGAGATATAAAGAATAAATGGGGAAAAGTAAGACTCATGAAATGCAACCTATAAATGCAACTATATGCTAAGATGATTCTGTCTACTTGGTTAAAAGTAAATAAGTTCTTCCAGAAAAATATAAATCAGATATCACTAATTTAAATCATATAGTAAATACAAGTAGACTTGTAAGTAGACAGCTCATGAAAGCAGGGAACATAGAATTAAGCATTGAACCCTCACTGGTAGTGTATGTGCACTCTAATCACTCAAGTGTATAGGGTAATTACTCTACTCTTCTCTAGTCATGCTTTCTAAATTTTGTTCTTCACCTAACCAATCAACAAATATTTAATATATCAATGCAAACATCATGAGGTCTTTTCAAGGTTATAATGGGGCTAAAGTAAAGGTCAGGGTATATATATGGCTAAGTGAGCTATAAATTGAATCATTGACTAACCTAAGCTCTCACCTATACACACTCTATATACTTCTTAAATCATGCCTAGCTACCCAAAATTTCCATTTTTGCATCTCATACTCATGCATCAACTTTTCTTTTAATTTAGTATCACATATGCATTGATTTTTTTCATTAGCTTAACATTGGGGTAATTTTGTCCCCTTATTTATTTATTTATTTATTTGGATATTTTTGGATTTTTTTTAAATAGACATAACATGTCAATGCACATGGAATTTTAATTTTTCTGGTCTCACATGAGTAGTTACCCAAATTCCTAATATTTTATCATAACACATTCCCTATTAACCCATATTCCCACAGTTTCCCCATACTTAGTTGATACACAATCTCTATCTTAAGCTAATCAAAGATTCAATTGGGGTAGTCAATTATTTTTCCGCTTAAGGCTAGTGATGTGGTAAAATGTAGAATAAATGGGGATAAAAAAAGGTTCAAGGTGGCTAACAAAGGTAATTAAAAGGGTAGGCTATTTGGGATAAGTGAGCTAATAAAATAATGGCCTCAATCATATGCATGCATATAAACACACTAAACATTGGACATATAGAAAAAGAACAAAGTAAAGATTACAATTATAAACACACAAGAATAAAATATCATGGTTAGATAACGTAACTATACAATTAGGCTCAAAAATTTCCCTGGGTTGTGTGTTCTTAGCTATAATTCATGTTCCAATTTACAGTCTTCAAACAAGTTAATTTAAAAATATTTTAATTTAAATTAGTGAAATATTATAAAATAAAGTCTTGAAAAGAAATTTATTACTTTAGCCAAGCAAACATACATGCAAACAATTATTATTATGCAATCTATTCTATCTAACAAAAGAAAAATAACCTATTGGTGTTAAGAAAAAGAGATTACCTCCGAAAGTCAGGTACTGAGCGACCTCTCCACACTTAAAGCTTGGCACCATCCTCGGTGCCATCAGTTAGGAACTAAGGGGGGCTTGTAACAGCATCTCCACTATTGGGATTGTCATGGCTCTCAGTGCTGGTAGGTGAGGTGGAGTCCGGAGTGTCTAATTCTTCTTCAGGTGGATGGTTGCCAACAATCAGCTCCTTGAGGTATGTAAATTGGCGATTATTACGGCGCTCCATTTGCTTTGTCTGTCGGTCAAGCCGGTCCAACCTCTGAAGTATTTGTAAGAGCAACTGATTTGTTGAAGGTGCTTGTGATGTGGAAGGAGAAGGAATATCTCCGGCCGGGTCTGTGGTCCGACTGGTAGTGACTGTTGGAGGTCTGATGTACTTCCTGTTGGGGACAATCTGATCATCCCGTGGAAGTGTGGTCTTGGTGTCCCCAGCTATGTAGGAGACTCCGGCTGCCAAGACTAGATCTGAAACCAAGGCGGGAAAGGGTAGGTTGCCAGCAATCTGGACGTGTCCCAGAGCGTGCCGGAGGTGTCTTGGTAAGTTGAGAGGCTGGTCTGTAAGGATACACCAGAGGAGAACAGCCATATCTGTAGTGAAGAAGGACTCGTGCGTGCTCGGAAAGACGTAGTGGGACATAATCTATACCCACACTCGAGCCTCCAAGGTAAGTGCTGAAGCCAATATTCCCTTAGATCGGGATCGATGGTATCCATATATCCATCTGCTGCCAGGTTGTGTGATAACTCTGAGGACGGCGTCCCAGTCAAAATGGTATATCTGGCATTTGAAAAAGGCTTCTTGGTATGCGTCCAATCCATCTGGAGCAGGGGGGAGATCTAAAGCTCACTGAATGGTCTCTTCGGAAATAGGGACTTACTTCTGACGGACATAGACAGACTACAGGGTTGGCATGTGAAAATTAGAGTAGAATTCAATTACCCATAAAAGGTTAACCTACCGTGGCTGTCTCCGTAAGAATCCTCATTGTCTGTGCTCAATGCGGGGCTCTACAAACTCAACAATGTGGGTAGGGAGGATGAGTAGGTGCTCATTGTTATAGTTCTGCTCAGCCAGGATGGGGAACATCTACTCACAGTAGCGGTTAGTGAACCACGTAGCGTCCTTTGCTAGAAAGGATTTCTCTGTTTCATCGACCTTGATGATCCTCTTGACTCTTTTTGTGGATGTCTTGACTGATGTTGAGGATGGTTCTGCAGCTAACGCTCTTTTTGTTCCTCTCCTTGCCTGTGGTTTGGGAGCAGCTTTCTCTTTACTCTTCTTGGTGGCCATCCTGAAAAAGGAAAAGGAAAGTAACATGTAAAGCCAAGGGTTAAAGTAAGGAGGAGGACAGTACAAGTGATAATCAATGACAAGGTAAAGAAGGATGTCGTTAACACATGGTCGCGACTACATGTGATCAGGACATCAATGGAAATATAGCATGATAAATTAAGACAATTAGATGCAAGATGTTTATTGGCATGCTCGCAAAGGCATGAGTAGCATAGATCAAGCATTAATTTCTTAATTTTATTATCAAATGTAACAAACTAACCATCACGTTTGTATTGATAATTATATTTAATTAATAAAATATTGAAAGAGTTTTGTGAAAAACAGGCATTAGAGTAGAAGGATAGAAGAATTAAAAATGCACAATGCCATACGGGCTTTTTCACAAACACTTAGTATACATGGTAAATATGTTATTGAAAGTATTAAATTTGAACATGCAAGTGGTGCACGAATTGTGAATCACACTTTTCACAACGCGTACCACTAACCAGCAAGTGCACTGGGTCGTCCAAGTAATACCCTACGTGAGTAAGGGTCGAATCCCACGGAGATTGTTGGTTTGAAGCAATCTATGGTTATCTTGTAAATCTTAGTCAGGAAGTCAATTATGTTTATTAGTTGAATTGTGAATAACCAAGAGAGCATAAATTAAAGGTTACTTGTTGTGTAGTAATGGAGAATATGTTGGAGTTTTGGAGATGCTTTGTCTTCTGAATCTCTGCTTTCCTCTGTCTTCTGATTCACACACGCACGTCCTCCTATGGCAAGCTGTGTGTTGGTGGATCACCGTTGTCAATGGCTACCTTCAATCCTTCCAGTGAAAACTACGCTCACGCGCTCTGTCACAGCACGGCTAATCACCGGTTGGTTCTCGATCCGGTTGGAATAGGATTTACTATCCTTTTGCGTCTGTCACTAACGCCCAGCCTTCAGGAGTTTGAAGCTCGTCACAGTCGTTCAATCCTTGAATCCTACTCGGAATACCACAGACAAGGTTTAGACTTTCCGGATTCTCATGAATGCCGCCATCAGTTCTAGCTTATACCACAGAGATTCTGATTAAGAGATCTCAGAGATACTCATTCAATCGGATATAGAACGGAGGTGGTTGTCAGGCACACGTTCATGGTTTGAGGAAGGTGATGAATGTCACAGATCATCACCTTCATCACAGTTAAGCGCGAATGAACATCTTAGATAGGAACAAGCGTGTTTGAATGGAAAACAGAAATACTTGCATTAATTCATCGAGACACAGCAGAGCTCCTCACCCCCAACAATGGGGTTTAGAGACTCATGCCGTCAGAGAATACAAGGGTTTGATCTAAAATGTCATCCGATACCAAATAAGTCTCTAAAAGTTGTTTAAATACTAAACTAGTAGCCTAGGGTTACAAAATATGAGTAAACTATGATGGATGATGCAGAGATCCACTTCTGGGGCCCACTAGGTGTGTGCTGGGCTGAGAATTAAGCAATCCATGTGCAGAGGCCATTTGTGGAGTTGAACGCCAGTTTTTGTGCCAGTTTGGGCGTTCAACTCCAGCTTTTGATCCTTTTCTGGCGCTGGACGCCAGAATTGGGCAGAGAACTGGCGTAGAATGCCAGTTTACGTCGTCTATCCTTGTGCAAAGTATGGACTATTATATATTTCTGGAAAGCCCTGGATGTCTACTTTCTAACGCAATTGGAAGCATGCCATTTCGAGTTCTGTAGCTCCAGAAAATCCACTTTGAGTGCAGGGAGGTCAGAATCCAACAGCATCAGCAGTCCTTTTCAGCCTGAATCAGATTTTTGCTCAGCTCCTTCAATTTCAGCCAGAAAAATACCTGAAATTACAGAAAAACACATAACTCATAGTAAAGTCCAGAAATATAAATTTTTCCTAAAAACTAATGAAAATAGACTAAAAACTAACTAGAACATACCCAAAACTATATGAAATTAACCCCAAAAAGCGTATAAAATATCCGCTCATCACAACACCAAACTTAAACTGTTGCTTGTCCTCAAGCAACTAGACAAATAAAATAGAAGACTAATAGGTTGAGAAGCAATAATATCTCAGAGTTTTTGAGTGAAGCTCAGATTCTAATTAGATGAGCGGGACTAGTAGCTTTTTGCTTCTGAACAGTTTTGGCATCTCACTTTATCCATTGAAGCTCAGAGTGATTGACATCTATAGGAACTCAGAATTCAGATAGTGTTATTGATTCTCTTAGTTCAGTGTGATGATTCTTGAACACAGCTTTTTTATGAGTCTTGGCCGTGGCCCTAAGCACTTTGTTTTCCAGTATTACCACCGGATACATAAATGCCACAGACACATAACTGGGTGAACCTTTTCAGATTGTGACTCAGCTTTGCTAAAGTCCCCAATTAGAGGTGTCCAGAGTTCTTAAGCACACTCTTCTTTTTGCCTTGGACCTTGACTTTAACCGCTCAGTCTCAAGTTTTCACTTGACACCTACACGCCACAAGCACATGGTTAGGGACAGCTTGGTTTAGCCGCTTAGACCAGGATTTTATTCCTTTAGGCCCTCCTATCCACTGATGCTCAAAGCCTTGGGATCCTTTTTATTTGCCCTTGCCTTTTGGTTTTAAGGGTTATTGGCTTTTTGCTCTTGCCTCTTGGTTTTAAGAGCTTTTGGCTTTTTCTGCTTGCTTTTTCTTGTTCTTTCTATTTATTTATTTTTTTTTCGTCTATATATTTTTTTTCTGCAAGCTTTGTCCTCTACTGCTTTTTCTTGCTTCAAGAATCATTTTTATGATTTTTCAGATTATCAATAACATGTCTCATGTTCATCATTCTTTCAAGAGCCAACATATTTAACAGTCTTAAACAACAAATTCAAAAGACATAAGCACTGTTCAAGCATTCATTCAGAAGACAGAAAGCATTGCCACCACATGTTACTAATTAGAATTTTTCTTATTAAAAACTCAAAATTTTATTGCCTCTTATTCAAAAGATCTACTATTTTATTCATGTTTGCTGATGATGAGAAAAATAGACTATAACTTAATTGGGGATAAAATCAAACTAGACACTAATTACTACTAATGATCATGTAATGAAGACACAAACATAGATAAGCACTTAACATAGAGAAAACGAAAAACAGAGAAAGTAAGAACAAGGAACGAGTCCACCTTAGTGATGATGGCATTTCCTTCTTGAGGCACCAATGATGTTCTTGAGCTCTTTTATGTCTCTTCCTTGCCTTTGTGGCTTGATTCCTAGTGATTTTTGGTATTTCTATCCTCAGTTGCTTCCAATAATTATCTGGAGGGAAGTGCATCCCCTGAGGTATCTCTTGATTTACAGCCACATGTTCTACCACTGAGCTATAGATCCTTCACATAATTGTTTTACCACACCAAACTTAGAATGTTGCTCGCCCTCGAGCAAAAGAAGAGGGAATAGATGAAGAAGAAGATGTGAGAAAAAAAACTAGGATTATGAGGAGGGAAGGTGGGGATCCTGTGGGGTCCACAGATCTTGAAATGATCCTGCGAGGTCCACAGATCTTGAGGTGTCAAGTCATTTACATCCCTGCACCAATTTGGGCATGCAAAATGCCCTTGCACACAACTCTGGGCGTTCAGTGCCAGGTTGGTGCCCATTTTGGGCGTTCAACGCCCATTTACTAGCCATTTCTGGCGTTGAACGCCAGAACCATGCTTGTTCTGGGCGTTCAGCACCAGGATGTTGCCCATTTTGGGCGTTCAGCGCCTGAACCATGCTCTATTCTGGCGTTGAACGCCAGACAGGTGCTTCCTCCAGGGTGTGAATTTTCTTCTACTGTTTTTGATTCCGTTTTCAATTTTTAATATTTATTTTGTGACTCCACATGATCATGAACCTAATAAAATATGAAAAACCATGAAAATAAATAAAAATTGGGTTGCCTCCCAACAAGCGCTTCTTTAATGTCCTTAGCTGGACTTTGCTGAGCTTTTAATCTAGCTTCAGCCTTGAGCATTCTTGCTCAATGTTGCCTTCAAGATAATGCTTGATTCTCTGTCCATTGACAATGAACTTCTTATCAGAATCAATATCTTGAAGCTCCACATAACCATATGGTGATACACTTGTAATCACGTATGGTCCCCTCCACCGGGATTTCAGTTTCCCGGGGAATAGCCTGAGTCTAGAGTTAAACAACAGAACCTTCTGTCCTGGTTCAAAGATTCTAGATGACAGCTTTCTGTCATGCCACTTTTTTTATTTTTCTTTATATAGCTTGGCATTTTCGAAAGCTGTGAATCTGAACTCCTCTAGCTCATTTAGCTGGAGCAATCTTTTTTCTCCTGCTAATTTGGCATCAAAGTTTAGGAATCTGGTTGCCCAGTAGGCCTTATGTTCCAGTTCCACGGGTAGGTGACATGCCTTACCATACACCAGTTGGTATGGAGAGGTCCCTATAGGGGTCTTGAATGCTGTTCTGTAAGCCCACAGAGCATCATCCAAGCTCCGTGCCCAATCCTTTCTACGGGTATTTACTGTCCGTTCCAGGATTCTCTTTAATTCTCTATTAGAGACTTCAGCTTGCCCATTGGTTTGTGGATGATATGGAGTGGCCACCTTGTGGCGAATTTCATATCGAACCATGGCAGAGTAAAGCTGTTTATTGCAGAAGTGAGTGCCCCCATCACTGATTAGTACTCTAGGGACACCAAACCTGCTAAAGATATGTTTCTGGAGAAACTTCAGTACTGTTTTAGTATCATTGGTGGGTGTGGCAATAGCCTCAACCCATTTTGATACATAGTCAACTGCCACCAGAATATAAGTGTTTGAGTATGATGGTGGGAAAGGTCCCATGAAGTCAATTCCCCATACGTCAAACAACTCAATTTCCAAAATTCCTTGTTGAGGCATGGCGTAACCATGAGGCAGATTACCAGCTCTTTGGCAACTGTCACAGTTACGTACAAACTCTCGAGAATCTTTATAGAGTGTGGGCCAATAGAAGCCACATTGGAGGACCTTGGTGGCTGTTCGCTCACCTCCGAAATGGCCTCCATATTGAGATCCATGGCAATGCCATAGGATCCTCTGTGCCTCTTCTCTAGGCACACACCTACGGATTATTCCGTCTGCACATCTCTTAAAGAGATAAGGTTCATCCCACAAGTAATACTTTGCATCAGTAATTAATTTCTTCTTTTGTATCCTGTTGTACTCCTTGGGTATGAACCTTGCAGCTTTATAGTTTGCAATATCGGCAAACCATGGTGCTTCCTGAATGGCGAATAAATGCTCATCAGGAAACGTCTCAGAGATCTCAAGAGAAGGGAGGGACGTCCCTTCCACTGGCTCTATCCGGGACAGATGATCAGCCACTTGGTTCTCTGTCCCTTTTCTGTCTCTTATTTCTATATCAAACTCTTGCAGAAGCAATACCCATCTGATGAGCCTGGGTTTTGAATCCTGCTTTGTGAGTAGATATTTAAGAGCAGCATGATCAGTATACACAATCACTTTTGATCCTACTAAGTATGATCTGAACTTGTCAATGGCGTAAACCACTGCAAGTAGTTCTTTTTCTGTGGTTGTGTAATTTTTCTGGGCATCATTTAGAACACGACTGGCATAATAAATGACATGCAGAAGCTTGTCATGCCTCTGTCCCAATACTGCACCAATGGCATGATCACTGGCATTACACATTAGCTCAAATGGTAATGTCCAGTCTGGTGCAGAAATGACTGGTGCTGTGACCAGCTTAGCTTTCAGCGTTTCAAACGCCTGCAGGCACTTTGTGTCAAACACAAATGGCATGTCAGCAGCTAGCAGATTGCTTAGAGGTTTTGCAATTTTTGAAAAATCCTTTATAAACCTCCTATAGAATCCTGCATGCCCCAGAAAGCTTCTGATTGCCTTAACATTGGCAGGTGGTGGTAATCTTTCAATTACTTCTATTTTTGCTTGATCCACCTCTATTCCCTTGTTTGAGATTTTATGCCCAAGAACAATTCCTTCAGTCACCATGAAGTGACACTTTTCCCAGTTTAAAACTAGGTTGGTTTCTGGGCATCTTTTCAGAACAAGTTTCAGGTGATCAAGACAGGAGCTGAATGAGTCTCCATATACTGAGAAGTCATCCATGAAGACTTCCAGAAATTTTTCCACCATGTCAGAGAAAATAGAGAGCATGCATCTCTGGAAGGTTGCAGGCGCATTACATAGCCCAAATGGCATCCTTTTATAAGCAAACACTCCGGATGGACATGTGAATGTTGTTTTCTCTTGATCCTGGGGATCTACTGCAATCTGGTTATAGCCTGAGTAGCCATCCAAAAAGCAGTAATAAGCATGACCTGCTAGTCTTTCTAGCATCTGGTCTATGAATGGTAAAGGAAAATGATCCTTTCTGGTGGCTATATTGAGCCTTCTATAGTCAATACACATGCGCCACCCTGTAACTGTTCTTGTAGGAACCAGTTCATTTTTTTCATTATGAATCACTGTCATGCCTCCCTTTTTTGGGACGACTTGAACAGGGCTCACCCAGGGGCTATCAGAAATAGGATAAATAATCCCAGCCTCTAGTAGTTTGGTGACCTCTTTCTGCACCACTTCCTTCATGGCTGGATTTAGCCGCCTCTGTGGTTGAACCACTGGTTTGGCATTATCCTCCAATAGGATTTTGTGCATGCATCTAGCTGAGCTTATGCCCTTAAGGTCACCTATGGACCACCCAAGAGCTGTCTTGTGCGTCCTTAGCACTTGAATAAGTGCTTCCTCTTCCTGTGAATTTAAAGCAGAGCTTATGATCACTGGAAAAGTATCACCTTCTCCCATAAATGCATATTTCAAGGATGGTGGTAATGGCTTGAGCTCGGGTTTAGGAGGTTTTTCATGTCCTCTGAGGCTTTTTCATGTCCTCTGAATCCTCCAAATCAGGCTGAACATCTTTAAAGATGTCTTCCAACTCTGATTCGAGACTCTCAGCCATGTTGATCTCTTCTACCAAGGAGTCAATAAGATCAACTTTCATGCAGTCTGTTGATGTGTCTGGATGCTGCATGGCTTTGACAGCGTTCAGCTTAAACTCATCATCATTGACTCTCAGGGTTATTTCTCCCTGTTGGACATCAATGAGAGTTCATCCAGTTGCTAGGAAGGGTCTTCCTAGAATGAGAGTGGCACTCTTGTGCTCCTCCATCTCCAGCACAACAAAGTCAGTGGGAAAGGCGAATGGCCCAACTCTGACAATCATGTCTTCAATCACGCCTGATGGGTATTTAGTAGAACCATCAGCAAGTTGGAGACATATCCGGGTTGGTTTAACTTCTTCAGTTAAACCAAGCTTTCTGATAGTGGATGCATGTATTAGGTTGATGCTTGCCCCAAGATCGCATAAAGCTGTCTTGGTGCAATTACCTTCTAATATGCATGGTATCAGAAAACTCC
Source organism: Arachis hypogaea (assembly GCF_003086295.3). Taxonomy (NCBI): domain Eukaryota; kingdom Viridiplantae; phylum Streptophyta; class Magnoliopsida; order Fabales; family Fabaceae; genus Arachis; species Arachis hypogaea. Next base: position 52,774,870 of record NC_092046.1, read on the forward strand.
CAGGGTCTTTAAGCTTTTTAGGAAAGCTTTTCAGAATGACTGCACTGCATTCTTCAGTGAGGAGAACTCTTTCTGTTTCTCTCCAATCCTTCTTATGACTCAAGTTCTCTTTCATGAACTTGGCATAAGAAGGTATTTGCTCCAGTGCTTCTGCAAATGGAATCTTTATTTCAAGAGTCCTGAGATAATCTGCAAAGCGAGCAAATTGCTTATCCTGCTCCTCTTTCCGGAGTTTTTGAGGATAAGGTATCTTGGCTTTATATTCTTCAACCTTAGTTGCTGCAGGTTTATTGCCTACAGAAGTGGTTGAAGAAGCCTTTTTGGAGGGGTTGTTATCAGCATTTGTGTGTGTCTGATCCCTCACTAGCGATTGAGTGCCAGAGTTAGAAGCTGGAGTGAAACTGGACGCCAGCTCCTTGTCTGCTCCTGGTGTCTGAACGCCAGAACTGTGCCCATTTTGGGCGTTCAGCGCCAGATCTTGCCCTATTTGGGCGTTCAACGCCAGATTCTTGCCCATTTCTGGCGTTGAACGCCAATCCTGCCTTGTTTCTGGCGTTAAACGCCAGTTTTGGGCATGGTCTGGGCGTTCAGCGCCAGCCTTCCACCAATTTTCTGGCGTTTTAGCGCCAGAATCATTTTTCCCTGGGCTCTTACTGTCGTCAGGTGAATCTTTGGTGGGTTGCTCATTTCTTGGCTTTTTGATGCCTTGAGGTGGGGTATTTAATGTCTTCCCACTTCTTAATTGAACTGCTTGGCATTCTTCTGTTATTTGCCTTGACAGCTGCTGCTTTGTTTGCTTAAACTGTTCTTCCATATGTATATTATCCATCCTTGTCTCTTGTAACCTTTCTTTGAATTCAGCTAACTGCTTTGTTAGAAAGTCCAATTGCTGATTGAATTCAGCAGCTTGTTTTACAGGACTGAGTTCAGCAGTTGCTGTCTTAACCTCTTCTTTCATGGAAGGGTCACTGCTTAGGTACAGATGCTGATTCCTAGCAACTGTATCAATGAGCTCTTGAGCCTCTTCAATTGTCTTTCTCATGTGGATAGATCCACCAGCTGAGTAATCAAGAGACATCTGAGCTCCTTCTGCAAGCCCATAATAGAAGATGTCTAACTGAACCCACTCTGAAAACATTTCAGAGGGGCATTTTCGTAGCATCTCTCTGTATCTTTCCCAGGTATCATAAAGGGATTCATTATCTCCTTGTTTAAAGCCTTGGATGTCCAGCCTTAGTTGTGTTATCCGTTTTGGGGGAAAGTACTGATTCAGGAATTTTTCTGTCAGCTGTTTCCATGTCTTTATGCTGGCCTTAGGTTGGTTATTCAACCACCTCTTAGCTTGATCTTTTACAGCAAATGGAAACAGTAATAGTCTGTAGACATCCTGATCTATTTCTTTATCATGTACTGTGTCAGCAATCTGTAGAAACTGTGCCAGAAACTCTGTAGGTTCTTCCTGTGGAAGACCGGAATACTGGCAACTTTGCTGCACCATGATAATGAGCTGAGGATTCAACTCAAAGCTACTGACTCCAATGGAGGGTATGCAGATGCTACTCTCATATGAAGCAGTAGAGGGGTTAGAATATGACCCCAGAGTCCTCCTGGACTGTTCATTTCCGCTTAGATCCATGATGGAGAAAGGGAGATGATGTAAAATAGAGAAAATATTTTTATTTATTTAATTTATTTATTTATTTCGAAAACAAAATAAAATAAATTAAAATAAAATAAATAAAAATGGGTGAAGATTTTCGAAAAAATGAGGAGAGAGAAAGTGGTTAGGAAGTTTTGAAAAGGATATGATGATTTTTGAAAAAGGTTTTAAAATTTAAAAAAAATCTGAATTTTAAAGGAAATTTTCGAAAAATTGCTTAAAATTGGAGAGAAAAAATATTTTTGAATTTAAAGAGGAGAGAGAAAAACAATAAGATAGCACAAGATTTAAAATTTTTAGATCTGATGCTCCTTGTTTTCGAAAATTTTTAAGGGAAAAACACTAAGGAACACCAAACTTAAAAAATTTTTTTAGAAAACCAAAATAAATTTTCGAAAAAAAATTTTTTTTTTTTTTGAAAAATCAACAAGAAAACACCAAACTTAAAGTTTGGCACAAAATTTAATAGAGAAAATATTATTTATGAAAAAGATTTTAAAAAGAGTGTACCCAACTGCCAAGGGCTTAGACTAATGCTCTAGCCAACTGGGCAGTAAATGTAACACTTGTTTTAAAGAAGGATATTTTTAACCAAGAACAATAATAAGAGACTCTAAACCAAAAAGAAAAATTTTCCTAATCTAAGCAACCAAATAATCCGTCAGTTGTTCAAACACGAACAATCCCCGGCAACGGCGCCAAAAACTTGGTGCACGAATTGTGAATCACACTTTTCACAACGCGTACCACTAACCAGCAAGTGCACTGGGTCGTCCAAGTAATACCTTACGTGAGTAAGGGTCGAATCCCACGGAGATTGTTGGTTTGAAGCAATCTATGGTTATCTTGTAAATCTTAGTCAGGAAGTCAATTATGTTTATTAGTTGAATTGCGAATAACCAAGAGAGCATAAATTAAAGGTTACTTGTTGTGCAGTAATGGAGAATATGTTGGAGTTTTGGAGATGCTTTGTCTTCTGAATCTCTGCTTTCCTCTGTCTTCTGATTCACACACGCACGTCCTCCTATGGCAAGCTGTGTGTTGGTGGATCACCGTTGTCAATGGCTACCATCCATCCTTCCAGTGAAAACTACGCTCACGCGCTCTGTCACAGCACGGCTAATCACCGGTTGGTTCTCGATCCGGTTGGAATAGGATTTACTATCCTTTTGTGTCTATTACTAACGCCCAGCCTTCAGGAGTTTGAAGCTCGTCACAGTCATTCAATTCTTGAATCCTACTCGGAATACCACAGACAAGGTTTAGACTTTCCGGATTCTCATGAATACCGCCATCAGTTCTAGCTTATACCACAGAGATTCTGATTAAGAGATCTCAGAGATACTCATTCAATCGGATATAGAACGGAGGTGGCTGTCAGGCACACGTTCATGGTTTGAGGAAGGTGATGAATGTCACAGATCATCACCTTCATCACAGTTAAGCGCGAATGAACATCTTAGATAGGAACAAGCGTGTTTGAATGGAAAACAGAAATACTTGCATTAATTCATCGAGACACAGCAGAGCTCCTCACCCCCAACAATGGGGTTTAGAGACTCATGCCGTCAGAGAATACAAGGGTTTGATCTAAAATGTCATCCGATACCAAATAAGTCTCTAAAAGTTGTTTAAATACTAAACTAGTAGCCTAGGGTTACAAAATATGAGTAAACTATGATGGATGATGCAGAGATCCACTTATGGGGCCCACTAGGTGTGTGCTGGGCTGAGAATTAAGCAATCCACGTGCAGAGGCCATTTGTGGAGTTGAACGCCAGTTTTTGTGCCAGTTTGGGCGTTCAACTCCAGCTTTTGATCCTTTTCTGGCGCTGGACGCCAGAATTGGGCAGAGAACTGGCGTAGAACGCCAGTTTACGTCGTCTATCCTTCTGCAAAGTATGGACTATTATATATTGCTAGAAAGCCCTGGATGTCTACTTTCCAACGCAATTGGAAGCATGCCATTTAGAGTTTTGTAGCTCCAGAAAATCCACTTTGAGTGCAGGGAGGTCAGAATCCAACAGCATCAGCAGTCCTTTTTCAGCCTGAATCAAATTTTTGCTCAGCTCCTTCAATTTCAGCCAGAAAAATACCTGAAATTACAGAAAAACACATAACTCATAGTAAAGTCCAGAAATATAATTTTTTCCTAAAAACTAATGAAAATAGACTAAAAACTAACTAGAACATACCCAAAACTATATGAAATTAACCCCAAAAAGCGTATAAAATATCCGCTCATCAGCAAGCAACCCAAAATAATTCGTGATAATTGTCAAACAACTCCTTAATAATCTATAAGCAATAATGGAAAAAAATAATCACCCAATTAAATTTATAACACCAAGTAAAATAATGCAAAAATAAATAAATAATAAGAAGAGAAGAAAGAAAATAGAAAGAAAGAACCTTTGAGAAGAAGGTAACAAAGAGATGTAATGGAGGAGGTGAGGTGAAGAAAATATGATGGAAGGAGAAAGAAGAAGAAAAGAGTTAAAGAAAGTGGGAGGAGAAAAATAATGGAGAATAAAGAAGAAAGAAGAGAAAGAAAGAAGAAAGAAGAAAAAATTAGGATTGGAAAAGAAAAGATAAGAAAAGTGGCGGTGCAGGGGTCTGGTGGTGTTGCGCGGGTGACGCGCACGCGTACGCATTGGTCGCAAAATTTGGAAGGCGACGCGTAGGCGTCGGTCACGCGTACGCGTGACCGTGCTTGTGCTACTCGCGCGAAGGCAGCCTTGCGTGCGCAACTCTTTGTTTGTATTGGGATGTGTTCCAAAATTTCATACCACGTTTGCGCGACGTACGCGTGAGTGTGCCGAATTTGAAAATGACGCGCACGCGTCAGGGACGCATACACGTGAGTGACTTAGTGCCTTGGGCACAGTTCCCGCTCCAGGCCAGCACAACTCTCGGCTTGACACCTCTTTACGTCGATTTTCCTAGGGCACGCGTGCGCGTCATTGACACGTACGCGTGATGTGCCAAATATTCAAATGACGCACACGCGTGAGGGACGCGTGCACGTGGTGATGCTTGTACGATTGGCACACTTTTTGCATGACTCCCATGTAGCTTTCTACCACTTTTTTTTTATGCAGAATGCAGATGCAAATGCAGACTATATGCAGAAATCATGAGAATAGTCACCAAATGAAATTAAGAAGAGAGAAAAGAACGATCATACCATGGTGGGTTGTCTCCCACCCAGCACTTTACTTTAACGTCCTTATGTTGGACGGTACACAAGCTCAATCTGCTTCTGTTGGTGGATCTTCCAATAGGAAGACCTCTAGCTCTTTGTGTTCCTTTATCTTCTCACCATGATAAAACTTTAAGCGATATCCATTGACCTTGATACAATTGGAACTTGAAGGATGACGCAGGTGGAAGACTCCATATGGCTCTGCTTTCTCCACTCTGTAGGGACCCTCCCATTTGGATCTCAGCTTTCCTAGCATGGGTCTCAGCCTGGAGTTGTAAAGGAGAACCAGATCTCCTGGTCTGAACTCTCTTCTCTTGATATTCTTATCATGCACAGCCTTCACCTTCTCTTTGTATAATCTGGAGTTGTCATATGCTTCGAGTCGAAGGGTCTCCAATTCTGCCAGTTGCAGCTTCCTTTCAGCACCAGCTTTCTCAAATCCCATGTTGTATTCCCGCACAACCCAGAAAGCCTTGTGTTCCACCTCTACTGGAAGGTGGCAAGTGTTTCCGTACACTAAGCGGAAGGGACTCATCCCAATGGGTGTCTTATATGTTGTCCGATATGCCCAGAGCGCATCAACAAGTTTGGTGCTCCAGTCCTTCCTATGAGGCTTTACTATCTTTTCCAGAATGTTCTTTATTTCTCTGTTAGACACCTCTTCTTGCTCATTGGTCTAGGGATGGTAAGCTTTTGCCACTTTGTGAACGATCACATGTTTCTTCAGTAGTCCTGCTAGTCTCCTGTTACAAAAGTGAGTGCCTTGATCACTCACGATTGCTCGTGGTGATCCAAAGCAACAGATAATATGGTTTCTAACAAAGGAGATAACAGTGTTAGCATCATCAGTATGGGTAGAAATTGCTTCCACCCATTTAGAAACATAATCCACAGCTAACAGTATATAAAGATAACCACTAGAGTTTGGAAATGGACCCATGAAGTCAATGCCCCAAACATAAAAAATTTCACAGAAAAGCATAATCTGTTGGGGCATCTCATCCCTCTTGGATATATTACCAAACCTTTGGCATGGGGGACAAGATTTGCAGAAGGTAGTAGCATCTTTAAAAAGAGTAGGCCACCAGAATCCACAATCTAAGATTTTTCTAGCTGTTCTTTGAGGGCCAAAATGTCCTCCACTCTTAGAAGAGTGGCAGACCTCTAAAATAGACTGGAATTCTGATTGGGACACACACCTTGTAATTACCTGGTCAGTACCACACCTCCATAAATATGGGTCATCCCATATATAATATTTAGACTCACTTTTCAGCTTGTCTCGTTGATGCTTAGTAAAATTAGGAGGGAAAGTATGGCTAACTAGATAATTAGCTACAGGTGCATACCAAGGAACTACTTCAGATACTGCGTGCAAGTTATCAAATGGAAAAGTATCATTGATAGGAGTGGAGTTAGTCTTGATGTGCTCAAGGCGACTCAAGTGGTCTGCCACTAAATTCTGGTTACCACTCCTATCCTTAATTTCTAAATCAAATTCTTGTAGCAACAGTATCCAACGTATTAACCTTGGTTTGGACTCCTTTTTAGCTAATAAATATTTTAGAGCTGCATGGTCCGAGTACACTACCACCTTAGTACCAAGTAAATGGGCTCGGAATTTATCCAGAGCAAAAACAATAGCCAAAAGCTCTTTTTCAGTAGTAGCGTAATTAGACTGAGCAGCGTCTAGGGTCTTAGAAGAATAAGCAATTACGAAAGGATCCTTACCTTCGCGCTGAGCCAGCACCGCTCCTACTGCATGGTTGGAAGCATCACACATAATCTCAAATGGCTGGCTCCAGTCTGGTTCTCTCACAATCGGAGCTTGAGTTAAGGCGATCTTCAGCTGATCAAATACATTCATGTAGTCCTTACTTAGCTCGAACTCAACATTTTTCTGTAGCAGTCTGGATAAAGGCAATGCTACCTTACTGAAGTCCTTGATAAATCTCCTGTAGAAACCTGCATGGCCAAGGAACGAACAAACTTCCCTCACGGAGGAGGGTAAGGTAAACTAAAAATGACATCTATCTTTGCTGGATCTACAGAAATATCAGTGTTAGATACAACATGTCCTAGTACAATACCTTGTTTTACCATAAAGTGGCATTTTTCAAGATTTAAAACAAGGTTTGAACTAACACACCTGTCTAATACTCTAGCTAAACTATCCAAGCAAAGGCTAAATGAATCACCATATACGCTAAAATCATCCATGAAAACTTCCATACAGTTCTCAATAAGATCTGAGAAGATACTCATCATGCATCTTTGGAAAGTAGCTGGTGCATTACATAAGCCAAAAGGCATCCTTTTGTATGCATACGTTCCAAAGGGACATGTAAAAATAGTCTTCTCCTGATCTTCAGAAGCTATATGAATTTGAAAATAGCCTGTATAAGCATCTAAAAAGCAGTAATGGGATTTACCTGACAGGCGATCAAGCATCTGGTCAATAAATGGCAAGGGGTAATGATCCTTGAGAGTAGCTTGATTGAGACGCCTGTAATCAATGCAAACTCTCCATGAATTCTGCACTTTAGTTGTCAGGAGCTTTCCATGCTCATTTTTTACTGTTGTGACTCCGGACTTCTTGGGCACCACTTGTACTGGACTGACCCATTCACTATCTGAGATGGGGTAGATGATATCTGCTTCAAGTAGCCTGGTCGCTTCTTTCTTGACAACTTCTAAGATGGTGGGGTTCAGTCTTCTTTGGGGTTGATGGACAGGCCTTGCTCCATCTTCTAAAAATATCCTATGCTCACAAACCTGAGGGCTGATACCTACTATATCCGCCAAGCTCCACCCAATTACTTTCTTGTGTCTTCTCAGCATAGTAAGCAACTGCTCCTCTTGTTGGGAAGTGAGTTCCCTTGCAATGATAACTGGGAGCTTTTGATTATCCTCAAGGTAAGCATACTTGAGGTGGGGTGGAAGGGACTTTAATTCCAATTTCTGCTCATGGCTAGGCACTTGATCATTTGGAGCCAGTGATGGTTATAACGTGTCTTCATCTTGTCCAGGGGGTGTCCCCACACTTGCATCTTGCTCCATGTTCCTCTCTTCTACTTTCTCCTGATGAATTGCAGCTACAGTTTCATCAATGATGTCGGACTAGAAGATGGAATGATCTTCAGGATGATGCTTCATAGCTTCATCCAGATTGAAGCTCACTACTCTGCCATCTATCTCAAAAGAGTAAGTTCCTGAGAAGGCATGCAGCTTGAATTTTGAAGTCTTCAGGAATGGCCTACCAAGCAGGATGGATGATGGTCTTCCTGAGTCATTAGGGGTATCTCCAAAATATAGAAGTCAATAGAAAATGTGAGCCCCTTAATGCTCACCAGCAAATCCTCAGCAATTCTAACCACAAAGATAATGCTTTTATCTGCTAAAACAAAACGAGTTGCCGACCTTTTTAAGGGAGGGAGCCTCAAAGCATCATATATAGACAATGGCATTATACTAACACACGCTCCTAAATCACACACAGTCAGGAAATTTCACACCATCTATAGTAATAGTAACCATGCATGGACTTGGGTCACTACATTTTTCAGGTATATCACCTACTAAAGCAGAAATAGAACTACCTAGAGGAATAGTTTCTAAATTCTATAATTTATCTTTATGCATGCACAAATCTTTTAGAAATTTAGCATATTTAGGTACCTGCTGAATGGCATCAAAAAGTGGAATGGTTACCTCAACCTTTTTGAATATGTCTACCATTTTAAGGTCTAGTTCCATCTGCTTTCTGGACTTCCTAGCAAGGTACAGAAATGGGATAGGAATGGTGCCACTTGCAGCTTCTGCGTCTCTTGGTGCTCCATTCCTTGGCTGAGCTGCTTCTTCTTCAACCAAGTCTTGAACTACATCCTCTTCTTCAGCATCCTCTGCCTCCACAACGCCTTCAACTTGTATGTTTTCCTCTGAGCTTGGCTCCTCATGATTCCTCTCTTGCAATGTGGTTCCGGACCTCAAAGTGATGGCATTGATGCCACCTTTGGGGTTAGGTATAGGTTGAGAAGGAATTGTACTGGAGCTTGAAGGTTGAGTGTTGGAGGTGCTCGACGATCCCATATGAGAGACGAGAGCTTGTATAGCAGAAGTCAGACCAGTAAGTGTGTTTTCCATGGTCGTTTGTCTTTATGCAAGAGAGTGAAGAAACTCGTCATTGGGAGAGGAGGATGGGTAAGTGATCTGAGGAACTTGCTGTTGGTTGTTCTGAGGCGCTTAGGACTGCCTTTGGTGAGGTGCTCTGTAAGGCTGGTTTTGGTTCTGCTGTCTGTTGTTGTTGTTCCACCTCTGATTTCTATTGTTATCTCTGTCTCCTCTGTTGTAGTTGTCTCTCCATCCTTGGTTGGAATTATCTCTCCATCCCTGGTTAGAATTATCTCTACACCCCTGGTTGGAGTTGTCTTGCCAACCTTGATTGTGATTTTCACTTTGGTTGTAATTACCGCCTTGTTGATTGTATCCTTGATTCGGGGGGTCATAGAAATTATGAGTAGCTGCCAAGGTGTTGTCTTCTTGTTGGAGCTGCAGACACTCATCAGTGTAATGAGTGTAATCAGCACATATTCCCCATACTCTTTGAGAAACCAACTGTTGACTCTGTTGTGGTGAGGGAGACTGAGGTTATTGTTGATTTAGTTGTATCTGTTTTAGTAGGTTGGTCATCTCACATATAGCCTGTGTGAAGGCAGTAGTCTCACTACTAGGGGAAACCTCTGCAACAGCCTTGGGGTGGTTGTTCCTGTGCCTGTGATTTCGAGTGGACTCAGCTAGGTCACTGATCAGTTGCCACGCTTCATCTACGGTCTTGTACTTTTTCAGAGAACCATTACTTGCACCATCCAATGTAGTCTTATCCCGAGGCTTCATGCCTTGAGTGAAGTAGCTGATCAACACTAACTTGTCAATCATGTGATGGGGGCATGCGTTCAGAAGATTCTTGAAGCGCTCCCAATACTCATAAAGAGTCTCTGATTTGCCTTGAATAATGCAAGAGATCTCTTTCCTCAGTCTATCTGTAACTTCAACTGGAAAGTATTTTTCCAAGAATTCTCCCATGAGCATATCCCAGTTAGTAACAGTCGCTTCAGGTTGGGAATAGTACCACTCCCTTGCCTTTTCCTCAAGAGAAAATGGGAAGGCAGTTAGCAGAATAGAAGTTTCATCTGCACCATGACACCTAACAGTAGAACAGGCTGTCTGAAAATCCCTGAGGTGCTTGATAGGCTCCTGAGCAGGTAAGCCATGAAACTTAGGCATTAAGTTGATTAGCGTAGTCTTCAGTTCAAAATCTGGAGCCAGATTTGGATGACGCGCTTGATACGATTGCAGAGTAAAGTCTGGGGCTCTTGCCTCCTAGAGAGTAATCCTTCTGGGCGCTGCCATGTTACCTGCACATAAATCAACAGAATCAGTAGTAGAGGAGCTTGTTTCTTCCTCGAATGCCGCTTCAGATTCACCTTTAGAAGAGACTGGTGAATTGATAATAACCACTTCACTGCTCTCAATGGATAACTGACGCCGAGCTCGCCTAATACGTGAAAGAGTTCTTTCAATTTCAGGATCAAATGTGGCTAAGCTCGGATCAGACAGCGAACGCGTCATTCAATGAAAGAAATATATAGGTCATGGTAATAAAAAAAATAAAATATGCAAATAAATAAATTAAAAATATTTACACTAACTAATAATTTAGCACTCTATTGCAACTCCCTGCAACGGTGCCAAAAATTGATTGTGGCGGAAATTAGCCGATTAAGAATTTATAATATAAGAACAGCGTTGTAAGTACAGTTCTTAACCAGCAAAAATCCACTTATCAATTTAGAAAGGTTGTCAAAAAAATTAGAATAAAAATACTGGGAGTATGAATCCCAGGTCGTCTCCCAATGAGTTGACAAAAGGGTGCTATCTTATTAATCAGGAGTTTTCTGAGAAATTTTGAGAGTTGGTTGACAGAAAATAAATAATTGTAAATTATCGCAATGAAAATTAGAAGAGATTTATATTTTCAAAAATAAAAAGCCTTGACTAGGGGAATGATTAATTGGAAGTTCTTTCCTTGTTAGAATTCTCTCAAGTGTAGTATAAAGAGATTGTTGTTTTCAGTTAGTTAACCCTTACTAAATAAAGGAAAGTCAAGTGATTGAGCTAACTCTTATTCGCAAAACCTAGTCCTCTCCCTTGGGAAGGTCTAGCGTTAGTAAATAGAGAATTAGCCAACAACTTCCAATTTAACTAATCACTTGAGCATTCCAACTCTAGGGTCTCCATTTAATCAACCCCAAAGTCAAGTTGGGAGTCTACTCCATTGAATTGAAAATTACTTGCACAGAATTAAAAAGGGAATAAAAGGAAGACATGATAGACAATAACTAAAAATCAATTAAAAGTAAAAGTAATCATTTGCATTAATAAATTCTAAAAAAATCCAATTGTAACCCAGAACGAAGATTAAGGATATGGAAGAGTAAAGGAATAAGAAAACAAACTAGAATAATAACTTCAATGGAGGTAATGACTCTTCTCAATATCCAAAGTAAAGCATAAACTATAAATATGTGAATATAAAAGAAAACCTAGAGGAAGAGTAATTTCTCTCTAAGATTCCAATCTAAAAACCTAAAACTATGCTAATGAGAATGTGTGTTGAGTTTATGCATGTCTCCTGCCTCTAGTCTGTGTTTCTGGGCCGGAAACTGGGTCAAAACTCGGCCCAGAATCGCCCCCAGCATTTTCTGTGATTTCTACATATCGCGCATGTCACGCGTACGTGTCAGTCACGCGTAGGCGTCGCTGGTCATCTTCGTGTTTCACGCGTACGCGTCAGGCATGCGCACGCGTCGTCGTGCAAAACTCCAATCCACGCACACGCGTCAAGTACGCGCGCGCGTTGCTGTGCAGATCTTCAAATCACGCGCACGCATGATCCATGCGTGCGCGTCGATGCTCGCTGGTTACCTCCTTTATTTCTTGTGCTCCTTCCATTTTTGCAAGCTTCCTCTCCATCCTCTAAGCCATTCCTGCCCTATAATGCCTGAAAACACTGAACACACAGATCACGGCATCAAATGGTATAAAGAAGGATTAAAATACACAAATTAAAGACTTAGGAAGCAAGTTTTTCAACCATAAAACAAAACCAGGAAGGAATTGTTAAACCATGCAATTCGTATGAATAAGTGTGCAAAGACTTGATGAAACCACTCAATTAAGCACAAGATAAATCATAAAATGGTTATTTATCATGTAACAATTTAAGATAGAAATAGTTTTAAATACTTAGTTATGCTTATAAGAAAAAAATAGCCATCATCAATCATTTCAGAAAATCAGAATCCTTATATTAAAATAAGAAAAACAATAGGTACTTTATGGTCATTCTTTTTTTAAAAATCATAATTATAGTTTATTTTTTGTTACGGAAAAAATTATGACTATAGACTCTTTTATTTTTTTTATATTAGTTATTTATAGATAGTAACTATTGGATGTAGATAACTTTTCATAGATACGCAGATATCATTTATTAATGAAAAATGATAGCAGATTAATAATTGTTTTTTGTTTTTTGTTAAAATTAGTCAATAATATTTAAAAGTATAGACAAAAAATATATTATTGAATTGTTAAAGTAAAGGAATTGAACTAATAACTAAAAGTACTGATAAAAAATAATAAATTTTGCATATTTTTTAATTTTTTTTAATAAATATAAACAATGTATTTAACAGTGGCGGATTGACAAGGAGCCTAAAGTGGCCATGTCCCCCCAAAAAATTTTTAAAAAATTAAAAGTAGTAAATAATATTAAGTATTTTTTATATATGTTATTAAATTAAAAAATATATATTATAGAACTTTATAAATTAAAGTCTAACTAAAATCTGCAATATGTATTGAGCTATTGTTTATTGGCTCTTGTTAACAAATAGCTCATTCTAATAATTAATAAAAATTAGTGTTGTACATGATTTAGTTAATCCAAAAATCAAATCTGTTTTTTGATTAACCAAAAATTTAATCTTAGTTAATTAACCAAATTAATTTTATATGATAAAACTCGTTATTAATCGGTTATAAAATTTAAAAACTAATTTTTAATCGGTTATAAAAATAAAAACTAATTTAAAAAAAGATCAATTTTTGAATAAAAACTGTTTTTAGAAAAATAAAACTGATTTATGGATAAAAATCGGTTTTTGGACCAAAAAACATTTTTTAGACAAAAATCCGATTTTTAAGAAACCATTTTCTTAATTGAATTTTTAATCTAAAAAATTAAAATTAAAATTTTTTAAAATTTAGTTTTGGTTTTGGTTAACCAGTTAAAAATTGGTTTTTTTTAATTTAATTTTGGTGCACCAATTCTAAAAAATCTGGATATGGTTTTAAAATCATTTTGTTAAATTGGTTAACCAAAATGTGATTATAATTTTTTAACTAGTTAACAATATTTTAATTTTTTAATGTACACTGTAACACCCTACCATACAGAGTCTTATGCTTAAGTCATAATTCAGAGATGGCAAGGTATTACGACCTCTAAAACAAAAATTTAGTACGTATAGTAGTATGAATAATTGATTATAACTAGGAGCCTTTGTAGAAAAGGGGGTAAACAAAAAAAAACCGTAACTCGAACACGCAACACTCTGATCGATAACGTAACGAACAAAGGATAAGTTAACGCGAGATTATATATATACAAAAGAGTGTCAAAAACGGGAATATCAAGACTCAAAATCTGGCTGCGAAGATAACCGGTCCGAGCATAGCAATATATACATATAATAAAATAAGAAAAACCCCAAAGGAAACCCAAAGGGACACAAATACAGAAATCTATTCTCCAAAATCCCCTCTAGAAGGAGTCATCACAGTTTGTATTATTTAATGGAGATAAAAGTATCTAAACAAGATATATAAACCAAGACGGAGTCCCGAGAACAAAGGATCTTCGCTAATCCGGAAGTCTCCAGCATGCCTTAACGAGAAGCCTCGCGTCCTGCATCTGAAAACCACAAAATCCGCATGGGTGAGAACCAGAGGTCCCCAGCACGGTAACAACTTCCACATATATAATACATAATAATAGAGGAAAGCCGAAGGCAATCCTAGAACTTCCTCCAGATAATATCAAAGCTTATAAACAAACTAAACCGTAAGTGGCAACTGACTAAAGATCCTTCAGTCTAACTAATACTTTCCTTTCCAATTCCTTCAGACCTCCCAACCACCAGCAGGAGTATAATATAGCAAACATAGCTATATCAGACAAGAGATTTACAAATAGGAACAGATAAGACATTTAGACAATTAGCAAGTAATATGCAGTCAAATAGGCAATCTCAAACAATTCATATAGTATGCATATGATGAATGCCTGTCCCTAGTGGCTGATGATATCATCTGTCGGTTATAGAGCCAACCCGACAAGTCCTGGTAGCTAACCATTAGACTGTCCCTCTGTCGTGTCTCCCCAACTCGAGTTATACTCAATATAATTTGATCATAATCATGATCTATATCCATCACTCTCACTGGTGAATATTCATGGGGGTGAGCTCATCCGGGGCTTTCACAGTGCCCAGCCACCCTGACAACATAGGGTCACAAGAGCTTCGAGTCTCAACCTGGAGCACGTGGTGGCTAGCCACTGCTTCCTCCCAGGGAAACCCTCATCTCCGATAGTGGAAGTGCAAACATTCACAATTCATTCAATAGCATATATGCATTTATACTTAGGCATAATCATGGCTCCGCCGTAACACGGCAATAATCTAGCCATCCGGCTCACGGTTAAATCCATAACCAGCCAATTATATCAACAATTACGACCCTTCGGCCCATGGCACAACAAGCACTTCTACCGCCATCCTCCGCATCTCACATAATCATCTTTGATCCTCAATGATCATTCATTTTTCCCCTTGCTTCACTCGCAAGTTACCACATTCACTAGCCCTTTTTCTCATGCTAGGCATATCATAATGATTCAAGACATAAGTGGTGAGATCGGAGGCTTAGAAGTATGAAATTTGGCTTTTAAAACTCAAAAATCAACTTTGGGATGAAAACAGGGCCACGCGTACGCGCACTCCACGCGCACGCTGGATGGCCTTAAAACTCATCGACGCGCAAGCGTCATACGCGCGAACGCGCGGATTGAAAATTAGCCAAACGACGCGCAAGCGTCAGCCACGCGTACGCGTGGGTGCTCTTGCGTCCCAGGCATAAAACTGGCACAACTCTGGCACAATTCTCTGGAAAATGGCTGGGCATTTGGTGCAGCGCATTGACGCGCTCGCGCACACCACGCGCACGCGTGGATGGTGCTTTCTCAAAGAACGGCACGTATGCGCCAAGTGCGCCTACGCACGGGGGGTCATTCTGCTAAAAATTTTCTAAGTTAAAAGCTGCAGAATTTACAGATTCAACCCCCAATCTTCCGACGGACATAACTTTCTCATTTTAAATCGTTTTTCACCCGTTCTTCGAACGGCATAGACATCCCGGATCCAATTTCATTTCTAAATAGATTTGGAACAAATCAGAGATCCGTAGTCCAGGTTATGTCCCGTCAAAGTATGCCCAAAAACCATATTTTCATACAAAACCATAAAGTGCCATTTTCAAAACAAGCCACTTTCAACTCTTTTCAAAATCAATCAAAACATGCCAATTTCATCCCTTTTCTTTGAAATCAATCAAAATGTACCAAAATCAACATCAAGCCATCCTCAACTCACACATTGACATTTTACCAAATTTTCCAAAATCACCATCAAACCCTTTTAACACTTCTCAATCAAATGGCTAAAGGACAAACACAATTTCATGTCATACATCCTCCCTCATCCCAATTTCCAATAATACCATTTCCAATCAACCATCATTATACATAATCAACATCATACTCACCATCAACATGGTATCACCCATCAATTCAACCTCAATCATCCATCAAGCATATATCACAACATGCATTTCTCATATATCACACAATCAAGGCATCAATATTTATAATCACATATATGATCACATCATATATCTCAACCATTCAACAACATCAACAATTCAATGCCTATCTTAGGGCCTCTAGCCTAAGTATTTCCTACCACATTACAAATTAGATACGGGAAACCGAAACCATACCTTAGCTGATTTCCCACGCTCAACCGGAGCACTTCCAAACCACTTGTCCACAAGCTCTCAAGGTCTCAATACCTCCAAGAACAGATTTTATCACACAAAACCCTCTTCCAAGCTTTCCAAAATCACCAATCAAGCTCCAATATTCACATATACACAACCTAAGCCACAATCATCATACCTATACACAACATCTCAATACCCAAACATCATAGAACAACAAATTACACTAGGGTTGAGAATCTTACCACACCCAAGGTCCAAGGAGACAAGATTAACCTTCTCCTTCAAGAGAGTTAGTTCCTATAACATCAAAGAACCCAAAATCTCAACATTTCACCCATGAAACTCGAAAACAAGGGCTGGAATTTCGAAGAGCAAAACGTGGCTTACCTCAAGATTAATTGTATGGGTTTTGTAGAGTTCTCCGCGGTACACGCGTGGCCGCAAACGGTGCGGTAATCGGAGCTCTAGATCAAAAGTTATGGTGGTTTGAAGATCAACCAAGTGAGAGAACTTGAGAGAGTGTTCTTCCCTCCATGGCCTCCATTTCAACGTGTTTAGTGTCTCAAATGAGGAGAGAGAGTGCTGAAATGGGAATTTTAGGGTTTAGTTATGTTGGGCCAAGGGCCCACTTTGGGTCCGGTTGGCCTGGTTTGGCCCGTTCGGTCCAATCTTGGTCCGATTTCTATAAAATTGGTACCGAAATTCTCGTCTCACTCTCCTCTATCACATTTAGCCATAAAAATAACATTTTTGGCTTTCTAGAATAAATTCTCATTTATGGGTTAATTAGCCATTAATTAACCGGGTCTTACATACACCCTAATAAAAACAATGCTATTATACTAGTCCAGTAGCCCATATTATTAATTAAAATAGTCCATCTCCCAAAAAAATTTTAATTGATACATAATGACTAGTTCTTTATTCCATCAAATTCAAACCTTCACAACAGCACTGCCAACACACATTTTTCTCTCCTAGTGGCTTCCATTATAGATTAGTGTAGACTTTTTGTCTTTTCATTTCAATTCTCTTTCCATACCAAGACTAGCAAGACATATAATGAAGAAAAACCATTGAAGATTTAAAGCGGATAGTGTAATATTAACTATTAGATACACAACAAAGATTCAAAGAGGTATATCTTAATTTTTTAAGTTAATAATGTTAGATATTTTACAAAATCAGTCATTTGCGTACCTCCAGCCATTGCCAATAAATTCTTTGATTTAATTTGGAAACTTCCAATTCTTGAATCACAAACTCATATGGAATCAAAGTGTGTTTATTTGTTATTGTGTAATCAAAATTGGGGACCCAAACTTTATGAAGTTTATGAACAGTCGTGTTCTTTCCATTAAAGAATAGACCAACTGCCAATATAATTAATTAATATTTACAACACCACCCAAATTAATTTCTATATTAACAAATTGGACCACAATTAGAATAAAAATTCTAACATTCTCCCACTTGGTCCAACATTTGTTACGTATAGTTTGTAATTACATACTATGCTTAAACAATTAAGACAAATTACACGAATCATAGCGGTAGGTTCTCATTAATCGAGTATTACCTTCTATGTATTACAATATAACATCTCCTAAGTGAATAAACTCTTTATGTGGTATTTCTGTAGGAATAAGCCCAATGCTTATTCTAGGTCCTTCACTGAATTTTATTTGTCATTCTCAATCATGTATGCGTATATTTACTGACCAAATGAGAAACAAACAATAATAGGAATTTCATATCCAAATATGTCATATAATATAACATAAGTCATATACGTGACGTTACAGAACATAAACCCATACTAGTAACATGATCCTTAAACAATTCTAGTGGCATGCCTTTTGTCAAAGGATCATCTATCATCTGTTTAGTACTAATATGCTCTATCTGTACCTCATTAGACCTAACTCGGTTTTTAATGACTAAGTACTTAATATCGATGTGCTTACTTCGACAACTACTTCTATTATTCTTAGCCATAAATACAGCAGATGAATTGTCACAATATATTCTCAATGGCCTAGAGATATAATCCATAATCTTAAGCCCAGAGATGAAATTCTTTAACCAAACACCTTGTGATGTAGCCTCAAAACAAGCAATAAACTCGGCTTCCATGGTAGAAGTGGCTACAAGTGATTATTTTGCACTCTTCCAAGATACTGCTCCATCAACAATCATAAAGATGTATCATGACGTTGACTTCCTAGAATCAACACATCCCGCCAAGTCTGAATCTGAGTATCCAACAATTTTCAAATTGTCAGTTCGTCTATATGTAAGCATGAAGTCCTTGGTCCCTTGAAGGTACCTTAAGACCTTCTTTGTAGCTCTCCAATGGATAATTCCTGGATTACTTTGATATCTTCCTAACATGCTAACAGCAAAAGCAATGTCAGGTCTTGTACAGACCTTAGCATACATTAGGCTTCCAACGGCTGAAGCATAAGGAATATTTTGCATCTGTTTCTTTTCAAGTTCATTTTTGGGACATTGATCTAAGCAGAATTTGTCACCTTTCACAATAGATGCAACACTTGGTGAACAATTTTGTATTTTAAGCCTCTCAAGAACTTTATTAATATAGGCTTCTTGAGATAAACCTAAAATTCCTTTATGTTTATCTCTATGAATCTTTATGCCAATGACATAAGATGCATCACCCATATCTTTCATATTAAAATGTCTAGAGAGAAATTGTTTCACTTCATGTAATAATCCTAAATCATTTGTTGCAAGCAAAATATCATCTACATATAAGATGAGAAATATGATCTTGCTCTCACTAACCTTAGTGATATATACATTGATCAGAAATATTCTCAATGAACCCAAATGAAGAAATCACATTGTGAAACTTCAAATACCACTGTCGGGAAGCCTGCTTAAGACCATACATTGCTCTCTTAAGCTTGCAAACTAACTCCTTACCAGCACTTGAGACAAACCCTTCGGGTTGTCTCATATAGACCTCTTCTTCCAAATTTTCATTAAGAAATGCCGTTTTCACGTCCATTTGATGCAATTCCATGTCAAAGTGTGCTACTAATGCCATAATGATGTGGAAAGAGTCTTTCTTTGAAATAGGAAAAAAGTTTCTCTGTAGTCAACTCCTTCCCTTTGAGTAAATCCTTTGGCAACAAGTCGAGCCTTGTAGCGCTCAATATTGCCTGATGAATCCTTCTTGGTTTTAAAGACCCATTTACAGCCAATGGCCTTTTCCCTATCAGGCAATTCTACAAGATCCCAAACTTGGTTATCCGCCATAGAATTCATTTCATCATTCATAGCATCTAGCCATAAATTGAAATTACGACTTTTTATTGCTTGTGAAAACGTCGTTGGGTTATTTTCATCACAAACATCATAGTAAGATTCAACAAGATACACTACATAGTCACTAAAAATTGCAGGCTTTCTGATTCTTGTTGATCTTCTTAATGTTGCATCATCAACCTCTTGTAAAGGTAGTGGCATAACAAGTTCTCCCTCTTCTTGAAGTTGCTTTTGAGCAATATGTTCTTGAACAACATTTTCATTATGAAGAGTTTGATCCTACACCATATGATTTACTTGAACATTATCTTCATAATGTGGAACATCAGTAATAGATTGTTCTACGTTGACCCTATCTGTGTGGGCATTGTATTGAACAATCACTCTTGTACATGGAGAGGTTTGACAAACATTATCATTCTCAACAACTTTAAGAGGATGATTTCCCCACTTTTCACATCATGCTCTAAAAACCTTACATTTCTAGATTCAACTATTTTACTTGAATGGGAGGGACAATAAAATCTATAACCCTTAGACTTTTCTGCATAGCTAATAAAATAGGCACTTACCGTCCTTGGGTCCAACTTCCTTTCTTGTGGATTATAAATCCGAATTTCAGTAGGACAACCCCAAATACGTATATGATTCAAACTAGGTTTCCAACCTTTCCATAGCTCAAATGGCGTTTTAGAAACTGCCTTTGTTGGAACTCTATTTAATATATACGCAGCTGTCTTAAGGGCTTCACTCCACAAGGATAAAGGAAGATTGGAGTTGCTAAACATACTCCGCCCCATATCCAGCAAAGTCCTATTTCTTCTTTCAGCTACACCATTTTGATCTGGTGTGCCAGGCATGGTGTATTGTGCCACAATACCATGCTCTTGAAGATACTTTACAAATGGACCAAGTGCTTGTCCACTTCCAGTATATCTTCCATAGAATTCTCCACCTCTATTTGATTTCACGATCTTAATTTTCTTTCTGCATTGTTTCTCTACTTCAGCTTTATAAACTTTAAAAGCATCCAATGCCTCATATTTATTATGAAGCATATGGAGATACATATATCGTGAATAATCATCAATAAAGGAGATGAAGTATTTCTGACCACTTAAGGACATATCAGGACAACATATGTCAGTGTAAATTATTTCTAATATGTCAGAACTCCTCTTAGCACCTTTTTGAGACTTTTTGGTTTGCTTTCCCTTAATGCAATCCACACAAGTATCAAAATCAGTAAAGTCTAGAGTTTCAAGAACTCCATCACTTACTAATTTCCTTATTCTCTCAATAGAGATGTGTCCCAACCTTCGGTGCCACAACAAGGAGGATTTTTCATTCATACCATTACCATGCATAACCATAAGACTAGATGGACCCTTATTAGCTAAATGAACTTTAAATAAATCACCAATTAAAGTACCACGTCCAATAATATTAGAATTTTTAATAATATCAACAGAATCATCATAAACATTTATACATAATCCTTGAATATAAAAGGTTTTTTCTAAATCTAAAATACAAACAGTACTTAATATAAGTCTAAATGTTCCAACAGCTTCCACACGTGAACGCATCCGATTGCCCATATAGATGCTTAGTTCATGGTGCACGAAATTGTAATCTCTGGTAATGGCTCCAAAAACTTGGTGCTCTATTCTCAATTCATAATTTGTCACAACTTCGATACAACTAACCAGCAAGTGCACTTGGTCGTCCAAGTAATAAACCTTACGTGAGTAAGGGTCGATCCCACGGAGATTGTTGGTATGAAGCAAGCTATGGTCACCTTGTAAATCTCAGTCAGGCGGATATAAAATAGTTATGGAGTTTTCGAAAATAAATAATAAACTAAGGACAGAAACACTTATGTAATTCATTGGTGAGAATTTCAGATAAGCGTGTAGAGATGCTTTCGTTCCTCTGAATCTCTGCTTTCCCGCTGTCTTCATCCAATCAGTCTTACTCCTTTCCATGGCTGGCTTTATGCAAGGGCATCACCGTTGTCAATGGTTACATCCCCTCCTCTTGTGAAAATGGTCCAAATGCTCTGTCACGGCACGGCTAATCATCTGAGGTTCCCGATCATGCTGGAATAGGATTCACCATCCTTTTGCGTCTGTCACTACGCCCAGCAATCGCGAGTTTGAAGCTCGTCACAGTCATTCAATCCCAGAATCCTACTCGGAATACCACAGACAAGGTTTAGACCTTCCGGATTCTCATGAATGCCGCCATCAATCTAGCTTATACCACGAAGATTCTGATTAAGAGATCTAAGAGATAATCATTCAATCTAAAGTAGAACAGAAGTGGTTGTCAGGCACGCGTTCATGGGGAATGATGATGATTGTCACGTTCATCACATTCAGGTTGAAGTGCGAATGAATATCTTAGAAGCGGAATAAGTTGAATTGAATAGAAAAACAGTAGTACTTTGCATTAATCTTTGAGGAACAGCAGAGCTCCACACCTTAATCTATGGAGTGTAGAAACTCTACCGTTAAAAATACATAAGTGAAAGGTCCAGGCATGGCCGAACGGCCAGCCCCCAAAACGTGATCACAGGATCAAAAATACAATCCAAGATGATCCGAAGATAATCAAAAGATGTCTAATACAATAGTAAAAAGTCATATTTATAATAAACTAGCTACTAGGGTTTACAGAAGTAAGTAATTGATGCATAAATCCACTTCCGGGGCCCACTTGGTGTGTGCTTGGGCTGAGCTTGAAGTCTACACGTGGAGAGGTCATTCTTGGAGTTGAACGCCAGCTTTTGTGCCATTTTGGGCGTTGAACTCCACTTTGCAACTTGTTTCTGGCGCTGGACGCTAGAATTGGGCAGAGAACTGGCGTTGAACGCCAGTTTGCGTCATCTAAACTTGGGCAAAGTATGGACTATTATATATTGCTGGAAAGCCCTAGATGTCTACTTTCCAACGCAATTGGAAGCGCGCCATTTTGAGTTCTGTAGCTCCAGAAAATCTATTTTGAGTGCAGGGAGGTTAGAATCCAACAGCATCAGCAATCCTTCTTCAACCTCTGAATTTGATTTTTGCTCAAGTCCCTCAATTTCAGCCAGAAAATATCTGAAATCACAGAAAAACACACAAACTCATAGTAAAGTCCAGAAATGTGAATTTAACATAAAAACTAATAAAAACATCCCTAAAAGTAACTAGATTCTACTAAAAACATACTAAAAACAATGCCAAAAAGCGTATAAATTATCCGCTCATCACAACACCAAACTTAAATTGTTGCTTGTCCCCAAGCAACTGAAAATCAAATAGGATAAAAAGAAGAGAATATACTATAAATTCCAATCTATCAATGAAACATAGCTCTAATTAAATGAGCGGGACTTATAGCTTTTTTGCCTCTTGAATAGTTTTGGCATCTCACTTTATCCATTGAAGTTCAGAATGATTGGCATCTATAGGAACTCAGAGTTCAGATAGTGTTATTGATTCTCCTAGTTCAGTATGATGATTCTTGAACACAGCTATTTTATGAGTCTTGGCCGTGGCCCTAAGCACTTTGTTTTCCAGTATTACCACCGGATACATAAATGCCACAGACACATAATTGGGTGAACCTTTTCAGATTGTGACTCAGCTTTGCTAAAGTCCCCAACTAGAGGTGTCCAGGGTTCTTAAGCATACTCTTTTTTTATTTGGACCTTGACTTTAACCGCTCAGTCTTAAGTTTTTACTTGACACCTTCACGCCACAAGCACATGGTTAGGGACAGCTTGGTTTAGCCGCTTAGGCCAGGATTTTATTCCTTTAGGCCCTCCTATCCACTGATGCTCAAAGCCTTGGGATCCTTTTTATTTCCCTTGCCTTTTGGTTTTAAGGGTTACTGGCTTTTTGCTCTTGCCTCTTGGTTTTAAGAGCTTTTGGCTTTTTCTGCTTGCTTTTTCTTTTTCTTTCTATTTTTTTCGCTATTTTTTTTTTGCAAACTTTGTTCTTTGCTGCTTTTTCTTGCTTCAAGAATCATTTTTATGATTTTTCAGATTATCAAATAACATGTCTTCTTATCATCATTCTTTCAAGAGCCAACATATTTAACATTCTTAAACAACAACTTCAAAAGACATATGCACTGTTCAAGCATTCATTCAGAAAACAAGAAGCATTGTCACCACATCAATATAATTAAACTAAGTTCAAGGATAAATTCGAAACTCATGTACTTCTTGTTCTTTTAAATTAAAACAGTTTTCATTTAAGAGAGGTGATGGATTCATAGGACATTCATAACTTTAAGGCAAAGTTACTAGATACTAATGATCATGTAATGAAGACACAAACATGGATAAGTGATGAGATATTTTGGAGGAAAAATAAATCTCTCCCAAAACACACAAATCTAACCGGCAAGTGTACCGGGTCGTATCAAGTAATAAAAACTCACGGGAGTGAGGTCGATCCCACAGGGATTGAAGGATTGAGCAATTTTAGCTTAGTGGTTGATTTAGTCAAGCGAATCAAGATTTGGTTGATGGTTTTGTGACTTGCAGAATTAAATTGCATTGAAGTAAAGAGAACAAGAAATAAATTGCTGAAACTTAAAGAACAAGAAATTAAATGGCAGAAACTTAAAGTGCAAGAAATGTAAATTGCGGAATCTTAAAGTGCAAGGAATGTAAATTGCTTGAAATGTAAAGGGGATTGGGATGTGGATTTGCAGAAATTAAACAAGGAAAACTTGAATTGCATTAAACAGAAGAGGGAAAGGGAATTGGGATTGGATCGGATCTTATAACAGAAAAGTAAATAAACATGGAAAGCAAGAAACAGAGAATGTAAAATTGAGATCTCAGGGCCCAGAGACTAGAAAACCAAGTCTAGATCTCAATGCCTTCCTAGATCCAACAAGAACAATTGCAAGGAAAATGTAAATTGCAAAGAGAATAGATGAAGAGCAATTAACCGGAAATGAAATTCAATTAACAGTAAAGAAACAGAGAGATCCAAGATTGAGATTGAAACAGAATTTCTTCAATTCTCCAATCCAAGATCCAAGACAAGAGTAAATGAAATTGAAAGCAATGGAAACAAAGAAATTAAAGTTCACTCAATATCAAAAGCTCTCCGAAAACTATTATGAAAATTCCAAAAGGAAAGCTCTCCGAAGAACTTGAATTCTATCCTATTTATACACTTTCTTCAAATGATCTTCAAGCCTTGAGTTGGGCCTTTGTTCTTGGTGGAATTGGGTTGAAAGAGGCCTTGGTTGATTGCTCTTGAAGTTTGAAGAAGAACCAAAGTGAACCAATTGAACCGGGTTTGAGGTTAGCAAAAGTTGGACCAAAAGTTTGAGCCAAAGTTAGGGGTCTAACTTTGGCTCCAACTTTTCACATCAGCTAGCACATTCTGCTGCTACTCACGTTGGTGCCAACGTTAGGGGTCTAACTTTGACCCTAACGTTGGCCTTGCCTTGTATGCTAGTGGCGCCAACGTTAGCCTCCAAGTTAGGGGGCTAACGTTGGCGCAAACGTTGGCCCCTCTCCCTTATGTTTTCATGTGCCAACGTTAGCCTCCAAGTTAGGGGGCTAACGTTGGCGCAAACGTTGGCCCCTCTCCCTTATGTTTTCATGTGCCAACGTTAGCCTCCAAGTTAGGGGGCTAACGTTGGCGCAAACGTGGGATGGCCAGGGAGGAAATTTCAAGTTCCAACGTTAGCCTCCAAGTTAGGGGGCTAACGTTGGGACTAACTTCTTGCTTCCTGGTTCAATTTCACTTATTCCATTTTCCTCTCTTCACTCCTAGCCATTCCTCTTTGCTTCAACCTTTCTCCAAGCTTTCTTCACCTATCATTAATCAACCAAACTCATCAAAGCTATGCTCAAAATCATGAGATATTCATTCTTTCATAATATGCAACAAATATAGCATAAAACCTCATGAAATGGCATAAATTCATATATGGTTGGTTCAATCAAGGGAAACATGAAAATCTACTCAATTAGCTTGCTTGTAGCTCAAGAAAGTGCATAATTCTGATGAAAATAAAAGAAAAAGACTAGTTAAAATAGGCTAGGATGACTTGTCATCACAACACCAAACTTAAAGCTTGCTTGTCCCCAAGCAAGAAATGAATTATTGAGAAGAAAGAATGAAATGGAAGAGGAAGTTCATGCTAGCAGAGTATTATTGATAGTTCATGGGGTTTTGTGTGGATATGCAAATACTCACTTCTTATTGACTCCTATGCCTAGAAAGTCTCCTTCAAGCTTCAAGTGACATACTGCTATGACTTCTCATTATTCCTTTATCCTTGGCTATTACTTTGTTCATAAGCTTTATTTGAGTGTCATGTGTAGCAAGTTCATTTTCTTTTCTTTATACTTGACACATTATTCACCATAGACACTTGGCTCACATTCCTTCTTAAAACATTGATGCCCAGCACCTCTTTGGGCTACTAAATGCCTTGTAGTTAGGTTGCTCTTGATAGTGGACTTTCAGCTGATGATCCCGGATTAGTTAACCCAAGTCACCAAGTGTTGATGCACTCCAAAGAGCTTAATAATCCAAGCAGATCCTAATACAAAGACACCACAGGCATATATTCTAAGGTTCAAGCTATTGGTGTCCAGCTTTGTTTCTTTTTGTTTTCCTTTTGTTCTGCCACTTTTTGGCTATCTTTTTTTTTTCTTTCCTTCTTTTTGTTTTTCTTTCTAACCAAGGAATTTAATTCAATTGAGATTCATAGACAGTGGGCCACTCTTTACTTAGAAGAAGATATCCTGGCTCTTTATTCATTCAAAGTGAGCTATTATACAATCACACACATACCACCACTTACTTTTATTCTACTTCTATCTAACAGAGACCATTTCACTTCACATTCAAACTTTTTCTTTTATTGAATTTAAAGATGCAGGGGACAACACATGCTTCTTGTCAAGTGAAAATAAACACACAAGCACACACATAAACTAGCCTACTTATTTAAAAGAAACAAACATAATGCAAAGGCTTTTTAATTAAGAAGACTACTTAGAAATGCAAAGACAACTTAGAACAGATATAATGCATGCTTTTTTTTTTCTTTGTAGTGATGAACAAGGAGCAAGTCCACCTTTCATTTGTCATGCCTTTTCTTTCTCCTTTCATACACTTGGATGCTAGTGTTCCCACCATCCTTGTTTGGTGCCTGTTGATCTTGCCAAAAGCCAGCCTTATTCATAGCCTCTTCCACTCTATCTTCAAGTCTCATAGCCCTGTTCACTTCTACCTCACTTCTCATTTTGAAGAATTCATCAAAAGTTGGGAACGCCAGATCCATGTTGTGCAAATGTTCTCCAATATAGTTTAGTTTGATTTGGCTATTGACGTTGTAATCAGCTTGTACTTCATACCTTGCATCTTGGAGTGTTGTGAACTCCTTGAAAGCCTTCAAACTTTCAGCTTGCATTTGTTCCAACTTCCCAAAAGGTTCATGAGATTGAAAGGCATGTTCTTCTTGCATCACAAGAAATCTTGACTCGAATTCACTTTGTTTGCTCATTATTCTTAGCTCTCTTTCTTCTTGTGCTTGTTGGTTCTTCATGTACAGAGAATGGTATTCCTCTTGCCTTTCTTGGATTCTCGTGTACTGTTGAGACAATCTTCCTATTGCTTCTTGCATTTGAGTCATATCCATATTACCATGTGGGAAAAAGTGTGGCTGTTCCTTCTCCTCTTGTGGCTCTTCTTCTATGTGTGGCTCATCTTCTTCCATTGGTTCTTCTCTTTCCCTTCCTCCATGTGGTCTTCGGCCTTGATGTGCTTCAAGGGGCATCATCATTTGTTCAATGGTTATGGGCATGCCTTGGCTTAACCACATTGGATTCTCCTCTTCCAATGGAACTTTAGCCTTTGCACACAACCTCCAAATGGTACTTGGATAGTACAACCAAGATCCGGCCGAATTCTTTTCGGCTAGCTTTTGAATGTCTCTTGCAAGGATATCATGAACTCTTATCTCTCCACCCACCATGATACAATGCAGCATCACGGCTCTCTCCCTGTTAACTTCTGAGGTGTTCACTGTCCCCAGAATTGATCTTTTCATCAACTCATACCATCCTTTTGCTTCCGGCGTGAGGTTACATCTCTTCAGGAACTTGTATCTATTCTTGTTATCTCCTTCCCACTCTGAGTTCTCAAAACAAATGTCTCTCGCAATCTCCTCATAATCTTGATCCTCATTCAATCTTTGTTGGTATCCCGGTTCATCAAAACGGACTGACTTAAGTTTCAAAACTTTCTTGATTGCATCTGGGCTAAAGTCTACTTCCACCCCCCGTACATAGCTCTTGTACGTTGGGGGCACACGCATGTCAAGCCTTGGGACATTTGCATAGAACTCTCTTATGATATTGGCATTGATTCGGGTGGCTGGTGATGCAAGTTCCTCCCACCTCCTCTTCCGGATTTTGTTCTTCATTTCTTGACATCCATCATCCGGCAACATGAATGGAATTTCAGGATAGATTCTTTTCTCGTTCATCCATTGAATTTGCATTTGATGAAACCAAGACTTGAACCTCCGTTGGTCATATTCATGTGTTTCTTCCTCTACTATTGGATCTTTTCCTTTTCGTCGTTTGGTTCTTAAGGAGGATGCCATGATCACTTGGTTGGTTGAGAGGGAATGTGAAGAATGTTGGAGAGTTTGATGTGTGTTTGGAGGAAAAAGAGATTAGGTTCGGACTTGCTATGACAAGAAATTAAGAAGAGAAGTTTAAGTGGTTGGAGTTTAAAGTAAGAGAAAGGTTGCACAAAGCTTGTTATGTTGAGAAGTGATGAAGGGAGTGAAGTTTTTGAAGTTTGAGTGATTCGGTCATGTGCATGGCTTGAAGGTGGTATGCTTTTAAATGAGCAATGAAGGGCTAGGATGCAATTAGACACTATGGAGATCAAAGGTGTGCATGTATGGATGAATGAAGACAAAATTTGCTCCTTCCCTTGCCTTTGCCGTGATCATTCTCAAGGAGTGGCAGATTTCTTTCTTGAAGCATGTGATGGGATTTTGTCCTTATGCTATGCTTTCCTTTGTCTTGTCTTTTTCTTTGAAGATTCTTTGACCTCCTAGTCACCACAACAAGACAACATACATTAGTCTTATCCAACCGTAGCAAGGGTGTGCTTTTTATTAAAACTTTGTGAACCATCAATTCTTATCTCATTTGAACCGTGACACTCTCTTTGGAGGACACCAACTTAATGTTTGGTAATGTGTAAAGAAATGAGTCTCTTCCTCCAACTAGTGAAGTTCAAATGTTACATGTTCATAAGAATTGTTTCCATTACATTTTCTTTTTCTTTTTTTTTTCATGAAGGATTAATTGTATCCTTGAATCGGTGCATCAAAGTTTGATGAACACCAAACTTGTTTCTTGTCAAAGGGTACATCACAATTAATGCCTTCATTACCGAATAAGAATTTTTCTATTTATAAGGTTTTGGAAAATAACAAATGTATGATTATTGATGCATGAGTTTCAAATTTTCATGAAGCTATGTGGACACCAAACTTAGTGTTCGGCCATATGCTCTATTAAAATATTTTAAGCATGTGAAACGAAATTCTTTGTAACATTGGTTTAGTGCGTTTGGAGGCACACTAAACTTAGTATACGTTTCATAACAGTGCATGCAGTCAATGGACATGTTCATGAAAAGAGAAAAGAATTCATGCTCAAATGATCATAACTTATTGAATTTAAAATGACATGAATCTTAAAGCATGGGTTGCCTCCCATGGAGCGCTCTTTTATTGTCACTAGCTTGACATTGAGGCTTTCTTTTATGGTGGTTGGTGCTTGTAGGGCCTCAATTTGTCTCCCCTGACCGTGATCCTCTTCTTTGTTCTCTGGTGTTCAATTTCAGCATGCTCTAATGATAGTATGTTGCTGACAGTGTAGTAATCCTCGGTTTGTTGATTTGCCCCCAGCTGTTGATATATCAGTTGCACTTTGTCACCTTTAGAAAGCCCCTCTGTTGGAATCTTTCTATTCTTCCAGCCCCTTTTTGCTTTGTTTCTGCGCTTCATCTTTCCTTTTATTGATCTTTCTTTTCTGGCTGTAGGCTTTGCTTGGGGACCTCTCTTCTCAGTGGCCAGTACTCTAATATCCTCTTGGGCTTTTTCATCAGTCTGCACAATCCTTAGCATTGGGATGTTGTTGTGACTTTCCTGGTCATTTTTCATATAGTCTTTCTTTTCCTTGCTAATTTGTGCCTCTGGTAAAACCTTCAGAGTAACACTCTGGTCATGCATCCTTAGAGTTAATTCCCCTTCCTCTACGTCTATGATAGCTCTAGCAGTGGCCAAGAATGGCCTTCCCAGTATAACAGAGTCACCATCATCATCGTTTGATTCTAGAACCACAAAATCAGCAGGGTAAATAAAACTGTCCACCTTGACCAAAAGATTTTCAATTACACCCCTGGAGTATACCATTGACTTGTCTACCAGCTCCAAAGACATTTGTACTGGTTTGACCTCCTCTATATTCAGCTTTTTCACCAAGGAGGATGGTATTAAGTTGATACTTGCTCCGAGATCACACATTGCTTTAGTGATGGTCAATTCCCCAATGGTGCAAGGCAACAGGAAGCTCCCTGGGTCCTCAAGCTTGGGAGGAAGCCCCTTTTGAATCAAGGCCCTGCATTCCTCAGTAATCATTATGGTTTCCTTCTCATCCCAGCTTCTTTTCTTGTTGATGAGATCCTTCAGAAACTTGGAGTATAGAGGCATTTGCTCAAGTGCTTCAGCAAAGGGGATATTAATTTCCAGCTTCTTAAAAATCTCAAGGAATTTGTGAAAATGCTGGTCTTTAACCTCTTTGTTGAACCTCTGGGGATATGGCAGTGGAGGTGTGATGCTTTTTCCTATTTGTTGCTGTCCCTGAGCTACTTCCTTTGAGCTATGTGGCTGGTTATCCTTCTCTTTAAGTTTCTCAGTGCCTTTGTTTGGCATCACGACTTGCTTCTTAGCCTCATCTACCTTTGTTTGATTCTCATCCTCCATTGGTTCTTTGGTGTTCTCTGCTTGCTTCCTTGTAGTGTCATTGTTGCTTATCAATGTTCTCCCACTCCTTAATTGTATTGCCTTGCATTCCTCCTTGGGATTTGGAATTGTGTCACTGGGCAGTGAGTTTGAAGGTCTCTCAACAGATACTTGCTTGGAGAGTTGCCCCATCTGTCTCTCTAGGCTCTTCAGGGAGGCTTCCTGATTCTTGGCTACCATTTCCTGGTGTTTCAGCATTTTCTCTATCATGGCCTCCAAGTGAGTGATTCTTTGGGCTTCAGGTGATATTTGAGGTGGGTTATGAGATGTGGGTGGTGGATGGTATGCATTTTGGTTGGTTGGTTGGTTATTAGATTGGTATTGGTTGATGTTGGGGTAGTTGTTTTGAGGTTTTCTGTAGGGGTTTTGGTTAGTCTGCTGCTGGTTGTGATTTTGGTTGCTTCTTGGGTTGTGTTGGTTTGAGTTCCTCTGCCATGGTTGTTGGTTTTGGGCATGGTTATCTCCCCATCTGAGGTTTGGGTGGTTCTTCCAGGATGGATTGTATGTATCACCATACACTTCATTTGGTCCTTGGTTGTGCATATACTGTACTTGCTCTTGTTGTTGTTCTTCTTGAGTTTCTTCACTCTGTCCCCATGTGGTTGATGATTGGCTAGTGTTGACTGCTGCAACTTGGAGACTATCAATCCTCTTGGCCATTTGCTCAAATTGTTGTTGAATTTGTTGCTGCATCATCTTGTTTTGAGCTAGGATTGAATCCACTCCTTCTAGCTCCATTACTCCTCTCCTTTGTGATGGTTGGCGGCCTCTTTGATGAGCAAAGAAATATTGGTTGTTGGACACCATATCAATGAGTTCTTGAGCCTCCTCTGCAGTTTTCATGAGTTGCAAGGAACCTCCAGCTGAATGATCCAAAGCTTCCTGGGATTTCAATGTCAAGCCTTCATAGAAGTTTTGAAGTTTCTCCCACTCATTAAACATGGCAGGGGGACATTTCCTTATCAGAGCCTTGTACCTCTCCCATGCCTCATAGATAGGTTCGGCCTCCATTTGTGTAAATGTTTGAACCTCAGCCTTTAACCTTATAATCCTCTGAGGTGGATAAAATTTGGCAAGGAATTTAGTTACCAAATCATCCCAGTTGTTGATGCTGTCTCTTGGAAAAGATTCTAACCATTGAGTGGCCTTGTCCCTGAGAGAAAATGGGAATAGCATCAGCTTGTAGCTGTCAGGGGGCACTCCATTAGTTTTGACAGTGTTGCATATCCTCAAGAAAGTGGATAAATGTTGGTGTGGGTCCTCAAGTGGTCCTCCACCAAAAGAGCAATTGTTCTGAACCAAAGTGATGAGTTGTGGCTTGAGTTCAAAATTGTTAGCATTGACATTTGGAGCCAAGATGCTGCTCCCACAATGTCTAGGATTTGCAAAGGTGTAGGAAGCCAAAACTCTCCTCTGGGGTGGGTTGCCATTGTTGTTGTCTTCTCCACCTGGTGGATTGGTTAAATGTTCCTCCATCTCTTGGAATTCTTCGTCTGATTCCTCTTCTCCAACAATGTTTTTCCCTCTTTCAGCTATTCTTAACCTCCTGAGAGTTCTTTCGTCTTGTTCATGAAAATTGGGTATGGTTCTTCTTGTACCTGACATACAAGCAGAACATGAGAAATGCACAAAACTAGTGACACTTCAATTTACTGCCAGATTGAGGTGTTAGTTAGTTTAAGCAAAAAATCAAACAGTTAGTGGGTTAATCAAAATTAAAGAAAAAAAGTGCTTGATCTAGATCTCCACCTCACTTAATCATTGTCAATCTAATCAATCCCCGGCAACGGCGCCAAAAACTTGATGAGATATTTTGGAGGAAAAATAAATCTCTCCCAAAACACACAAATCTAACCGGCAAGTGTACCGGGTCGTATCAAGTAATAAAAACTCACGGGAGTGAGGTCGATCCCACAGGGATTGAAGGATTGAGCAATTTTAGCTTAGTGGTTGATTTAGTCAAGCGAATCAAGATTTGGTTGATGGTTTTGTGACTTGCAGAATTAAATTGCATTAAAGTAAAGAGAACAAGAAATAAATTGCTGAAACTTAAAGAACAAGAAATTAAATGGCAGAAACTTAAAGTGCAAGAAATGTAAATTGCGGAATCTTAAAGTGCAAGGAATGTAAATTGCTTGAAATGTAAAGGGGATTGGGATGTGGATTTGCAGAAATTAAACAAGGAAAACTTGAATTGCATTAAACAGAAGAGGGAAAGGGAATTGGGATTGGATCGGATCTTATAACAGAAAAGTAAATAAACATGGAAAGCAAGAAACAGAGAATGTAAAATTGAGATCTCAGGGCCCAGAGACTAGAAAACCAAGTCTAGATCTCAATGCCTTCCTAGATCCAACAAGAACAATTGCAAGGAAAATGTAAATTGCAAAGAGAATAGATGAAGAGCAATTAACCGGAAATGAAATTCAATTAACAGTAAAGAAACAGAGAGATCCAAGATTGAGATTGAAACAGAATTTCTTCAATTTTCCAATCCAAGATCCAAGACAAGAGTAAATGAAATTGAAAGCAATGGAAACAAAGAAATTAAAGTTCACTCAATATCAAAAGCTCTCCGAAAACTATTATGAAAATTCCAAAAGGAAAGCTCTCCGAAGAACTTGAATTCTATCCTATTTATACACTTTCTTCAAATGATCTTCAAGCCTTGAGTTGGGCCTTTGTTCTTGGTGGAATTGGGTTGAAAGAGGCCTTGGTTGATTGCTCTTGAAGTTTGAAGAAGAACCAAAGTGAACCAATTGAACCGGGTTTGAGGTTAGCAAAAGTTGGACCAAAAGTTTGAGCCAAAGTTAGGGGTCTAACTTTGGCTCCAACTTTTCACATCAGCTAGCACATTCTGCTGCTACTCACGTTGGTGCAACCGTTAGGGGTCTAACTTTGACCCTAACGTTGGCCTTGCCTTGTATGCTAGTGGCGCCAACGTTAGCCTCCAAGTTAGGGGGCTAACGTTGGCGCAAACGTTGGCCCCTCTCCCTTATGTTTTCATGTGCCAACGTTAGCCTCCAAGTTAGGGGGCTAACGTTGGCGCAAACGTTGGCCCCTCTCCCTTATGTTTTCATGTGCCAACGTTAGCCTCCAAGTTAGGGGGCTAACGTTGGCGCAAACGTTGGATGGCCAGGGAGGAATTCATGTGCCAACGTTAGCCTCCAAGTTAGGGGGCTAACGTTGGCGCAAACGTGGGATGGCCAGGGAGGAAATTTCAAGTTCCAACGTTAGCCTCCAAGTTAGGGGGCTAACGTTGGGGCTAACTTCTTGCTTCCTGGTTCAATTTCACTTATTCTATTGTCCTCTCTTCACTCCTAGCCATTCCTCTTTGCTTCAACCTTTCTCCAAGCTTTCTTCACCTATCATTAATCAACCAAACTCATCAAAGCTATGCTCAAAATCATGAGATATTCATTCTTTCATAATATGCAACAAATATAGCATAAAACCTCATGAAATGGCATAAATTCATATATGGTTGGTTCAATCAAGGGAAACATGAAAATCTACTCAATTAGCTTGCTTGTAGCTCAAGAAAGTGCATAATTCTGATGAAAACAAAAGAAAAAGACTAGTTAAAATAGGCTAGGATGACTTGTCATCAATAAGCACTTAACATAGAAAACGAAAAATAGAAAGTGAGAACAAGGAATGAGTCCACCTTAGTGATGGTGGCGTTTTCTTCTTGAGGAACCAATGATGTCCTTGAGCTCTTCTATGTCTCTTCCTTGTCTTTGTTGCTCCTCCCTCATTGCTTTTTGATTTTTTCTAATTTCATGAAGGATGATGGAGTGCTCTTGATGTTCCACCCTTAGTTGTCCCATGTTGGAACTTAATTCTCCTAGGGAGGTGTTGATTTGCTCCCAATAGTTTTGTGGAGGAAAATGCATTTGAGGCATCTCCGGGATCTCATGGTAATGAGCTTCCTGCGCCTCTTGAGCTCCATGAATGGGCTCTCTTGCTTGCTCTATCCTTTTCTTAGTGATGGGCTTCTCTTCCTCAATGTGAATGTCTCCTTCTATGAAAGCTCTAGCTGAGTAACATAGATGGCAAATAAGATGAGGAAAAGCTAGCCTTGCCCCAGGGGAGGGCTTTTCGGCTATTTTGTAGAGTTCAAGGGAGATGACTTCATGAACTTCTACTTCCTCTCCAATCATGATGCTATGGATCATGATGGCCCGATCCACAGTAACTTCAGATCGGTTGCTAGTGGGGATGATGGAGCGTTGGATGAACTCCAACCATCCTCTAGCCACAGGCTTGAGGTCCAGTCTTCTTAGTTGAACCGGCTTGCCTTTGGAGTCAATCTTCCATTGAGCTCCTTCCACACATATGTCCATGAGGACTTGGTCCAACCTTTGATTAAAGTTGACCCTTCTAGTGTAGGGGCGCTCATCTCCTTGCATCATAGGCAAGTTAAACGCCAACCTCACATTCTCCGGACTAAAATCTAAGTATTTCCCCCGAACCATTGTAACATAATTCTTTGGATTCGGGTTCTTACTTTGATCATGGTTCCTAGTGATCCATGCATTGGCATAGAACTCTTGAACCATTAGGATGCCGACTTGTTGGATGGGGTTTGTTAGAACTTCCCAACCTCTTCTTTGGATTTCATGTCGGATCTCCGGATACTCATTCTTCTTGAGCTTGAAAGGGACCTCAGGGATCACTTTCTTCTTGGCGACAACATCATAGAAGTGGTCTTGATGGGCTTTGGAGATGAATCTTTCCATCTCCCATGACTCGGAGGTGGAAGCTTTTGTCTTCCCTTTCCCTTTTCTAGAGGATTCTCCGATCTTAGGTGCCATCAATGGTAATGGAAAAATAAAAAGCTTATACTTTTACCACACCAAACTTAGAATATTGCTCGCCCTCGAGCAAGAGAAGAAGGAATGGATGAAGAAGAAGAAGATATGGAGGAGATGGAGGGATGTGTGTATGGATGTGAATGGTGAATGGAAAACAGAAGGGATGACCATGAATGGAGAGAGAGAGGGTGAGGTGGGTGGGGATCCTGTGAGATTCACAGATCCTGAGATGATCCTGTGGTGTCCACAGATCCTGAGGTGTCAAGGAT
Organism: Arachis hypogaea; assembly: GCF_003086295.3. NCBI lineage: Eukaryota > Viridiplantae > Streptophyta > Magnoliopsida > Fabales > Fabaceae > Arachis > Arachis hypogaea. The sequence continues at coordinate 52,810,381 of NC_092046.1, forward strand.
TTACATCCTTGCACCAAATTAGGCATCCAAAATGCCCTTGCACACAACTCTGGGCGTTCAGCGCCAGATTGGTGCTTGTTCTAGGCGTTGAAAGCCCATTTGTTGCCCATTTCTGGCGTTGAACGCCAGAACCATGCTTGTTCTGGGCGTTCAGCGCCAGCTCTTCTCCAGGGTGCATTTCTGGCATTCAAACGCCCAGATGCTGCCCATTTCTGGCGTTCAGCGCCAGAACCATGCTCTGTTCTGGTGTTGAACGCCCAAAACATGCTTCTTACTGGCGTTTAAACGCCAGTAAGGTCTTCCTCCAGGGTGTGATTTTTCTTTTACTGTTTTTGATTCCGTTTTCAATTTTTATATTTATTTTGTGACTCCACATGATCATGAACCTAATAAAACATCAAAGAACAAGAAAAATATAATTAAATAAAAATTGGGTTGCCTCCCAACAAGCGCTTCTTTAATGTCAATAGCTTGACAGTGGGCTCTCATGGAGCCTCACAGATGTGCAGAGCTTTGTTGAGACCTCCCAACACCAAACTTAGAGTTTGGATATGGGAGTTTGACACCAAACTTAGAGTTTGGTTGTGGCCTCTCAACACCAAACTTAGAGTTTGACTGTGGGGGCTTTGTTTGACTCTGGTTTGAGAGAAGCTCTTTATGCTTCCTCTCCATGGATGCAGAGAGAGATCATTGAGTTGTAAACACAAGGTTGTCCTCATTTATTTGAAGGATCAATTCTCCTCTGTCCACATCAATTACAGCTCTTACTGTGGCTAGGAAGGGTCTTCCAAGGATGATGAATTCATCCCCATCCTTCCCAGTATCTAGGACTATAAAATCAGCAGGAATGTAAAGGCCTTCAACCTTTACTAACACATCCTCTACTTGTCCATAAGCCTGTTTTCTTGAATTGTCTGCCATCTCTAATGAGATTTTAGTAGCTTGCACCCCAAAGATTCCCAGTTTCTCTATTACAGAGAGGGGCATGAGGTTTATTCCTGAACCAAGGTCACACAGAGCCTTAAAGATCATGGTGCCTATGGTACAAGGTATTAAGAACTTTCCAGGATCCTGTTTCTTCTGAGGCAATGTCAGTTGATCCAGATCACTTAGTTCATTGGTGAACAAGGGAGGTTCATCTTCCCAAGTTTCAATACCAAATAATTTGGCATTCAGCTTCATGATTGCACCAAGGAACTTGGCAGCTTGCTCTTCAGTAACATCCTCATTCTCTTCAGAAGAGGAATACTCATCAGAGCTCATGAATGGAATAAGGAGGTTTAATGGAATCTCTATGGTCTCTAGTTGAGCCTCAGATTCTTTTGGTTCCTTAGAGAGAAACTCCTTATTAATCACTGGACGTCCCAGGAGGTCTTCCTTACTGGGATTCACGTCCTCTCCTTCCTTTATAGGTTCGGCCATGGTGATCAATTCAATGGCCTTGCACTCTCCTTTTGGATTTTTTTCTGTATTGCTTGGGAGAGTACTATGAGGAATTTCAGTGATCCTTTTACTCAGCTGGCCCACTTGTGCTTCCAAATTTCTAATGGAGGATCTTGTTTCATTCATGAAACTCACAGTGGCCTTAGATAGATCAGAGACTAAGTTTGCCAAATTAGAAGTATTTTGTTCAGAGTTCTCTGTCAGTTGCTGAGTGGATGATGGAAAAGGTTTACTATTGTTAAACCTGTATCTTCCACCATTATTAAAGCCTTGTTGAGGCTTTTGTTGATCCTTCAATGAGAGATTTGGATGATTTCTCCATGATGGATTATAGGTGTTTCCATAAGGTTCACCTAAGTAATTCACCTCTGCTATTACAGGGTTCTCAGGATCATAAGCTTCTTCTTCAGAAGATGCCTCTTGAGTACTGTTGGATGCAGCTTGCATTCCATTCAGACTCTGAGAAATCATATTGACTTGCTGAGTCAATATTTTGTTCTGAGCCAATATGGCATTCAGAGTATCAATTTCAAGGACTCCCTTCTTCATAGGCGTCCCATTATTCACAGGATTCCTCTCAGAAGTGTACATGAACTGGTTATTAGCAACCATGTCAATGAGTTCTTGAGCTTCTGCAGGCGTTTTCTTTAGGTGAATGGATCCACCTGCAGAAGTATCCAATGACACCTTTGATAGCTCAGATAAACCATCATAGAATATATCCAGGATGGTCCATTCTGAAAGCATGTCAGAAGGACACTTTTTTGTCAGTTGCTTGTATCTTTCCCAAGCTTCATAGAGGGATTCACCTTCTTTCTGTCTGAAGGTTTGAACATCCACTCTAAGCTTGCTCAGCTTTTGAGGAGGAAAGAACTTGGCTAAGAAAGCCGTGACCAGCTTGTCCCAAGAGTTCAGGCTATCTCTGGGTTGAGAATCCAACCACACTCTAGCTTTGTCTCTTACAGCAAAAGGAAAAAGTATGAGCCTGTAGACTTCAGGATCTACTCCATTAGTCTTAACAGTATCACATATCTGCAAGAATTCAGTTAAGAACTGAAAAGGATCTTCAGATAGAAGTCCATGAAACTTGCAGTTCTGCTGCATCAGAGAAATTAATTGAGGTTTCAGCTCAAAGTTGTTTGCTCCAATGGCAGGAATGGAGATGCTTCTTCCATATAAATTGGAATTAGGTGCAGTAAATTCACCAAGCATTCTCCTTGCATTATTGTTGTTAGGTTCGGCTGCCATCTCCTTTACTTGTTCGAAATTTTCAATAAGGTTGTCTCTGGATTGTTGTAATTTAGCTTCTCTTAGTTTCCTCTTCAGAGTCCTTTCAGGTTCTGGATCAGCTTCAACAAGAATGCCTTTTTCCTTGTTCCTGCTCATAAGAAAGAGAAGAGAACAAGAAAAGAAGAGGAATCCTCTATGTCACAGTAAAGAAGTTCCTTATTGTTAGTAGAAGAAGAAAAGGAATAGGGGTGAAGAAGAATGAAGAATCCAAACACAAAGGTAAGGATAGGAGCAGTGATGTGAGATGAAGAGAAGTGTTAGTAGATGAATAAATAATTAGAAGGAGATGAGGGAGAAGGATTTTCGAAAATTATTTTTAAAAAAGGGTTAGTGATTTTCGAAAATGGTTTTTGAAAAAGGTTAGTAATTTTCGAGAATTAAAATCAAAAATTAAAATAATTAGTTAATTAAAAAGAAATTTTGGAAAAGAGGGAAGATATTTTCGAAAATTAGAGAGAGAGAGTTAGTTAGGTAGTTTTGAAAAAGATAAGAAACAAACAAAAAGTTAGTTAGTTAGTTGAAACAAATTTGAAAATCAATTTTGAAAAGATAAGAAGATAAGAAGTTAGAAAAGATATTTTAAAATCAAATTTTGAAAAAGATAAGATAAGAAGATATTTTTGAAAAGATATGATTGAAATTAGTTTTGAAAAAGATTTGATTTTAAAAATCACAATTAATGACTTGATTCACAAGAAATCACAAGATATGATTCTAGAACTCAAAGTTTGAATCTTTCTTAACAAGTAAGTAACAAACTTGAAATTTTTGAATCAAAACATTAATTGATGATGTTATTTTCGAAAATTATGATATAAAATTAAGAAAAAGATTTTTGAAAAATATTTTTAAAATTTTCGAAAATAACTAAGAAAGAAGAAAAAGATTTGATTTTTGAAAAAGATTTTGAAAAAGATAAGATTTTTAAATTGAAAATTTGATTTGACTCATAAAAACAACTAGATTTTAAAAATTTTTGAAAAAGTCAAATCTAATTTTCGAAATTTTAAGAGAAAAAAAGGGAAAGATATTTTTTTGATTTTTTTGAATTTTTATGATGAGAGAGAAAAACACTAAAAATGCTCAATGCATGGAAATTTTGGATCAAAACAATGAATGCATGCAAGAATGCTATGAATGTCAAGATAAACATCAAGAACACTTTGAATGTCATGATGAATCATCAAGACTTATTTTTGAAAATTTTTATATGCAAAGAAGACATGCAAGACACCAAACTTAGAAATCTTTCATGTCTAGACTCTATGAATGCAAGAATGCATATGAAAAACAAGGAAAGATGCAAAACAAGAAAACATCAAGATCAAACAAGAAGACTTACCAAGAACAACTTGAAGATCATGAAGAACACCATGAATGCATGAATTTTCGAAAAATGCAAGATGAATATGCAATTGACACCAAACTTATAACATGACACATGACTCAAACAAGAAACACAAAAAATATTTTTGATTTTTATGATTTTCTAATTTTTTTGGTATTTTTTGAAAATTATATGAAAAAGAAAAATAAGGATTCCAAAATTTTTAATATGAATTCCAGGAATCTTATGCTCTTTAGTCTAAAGCTCCAATCAAAGGGTCAGGCATGGCTTAATAGCCAGCCAAGCTTTAGTAAAAATATGAGTGTAATTCATTCAATTTTAAGCCAAAACCTTAGTCCAAAAGAATTTAGACATGGCTTTACAGCCAGCCAGGCTTTAGCATGCTTCATGAAACACTAGAATTCATTCTTAAAAATTCTGGAGAAAATATATTTTTTTTTTGAAAATATTTTTATTTAAATTTTTTTTTTTCGAAAACAAAGGAGAAATTTTTGAAAGGTTTTTTTTTTGAAAAATTTTTTTGAAAAGAAAACAAAAAGAAAATTACCTAATCTGAGCAACAAGATGAACCGTCAGTTGTCCAAACTCGAACAATCCCCGGCAATGGCACCAAAAACTTGGTGCACAAAATTGTGATCTCTGGTAATGGCTCCAAAAACTTGGTGCTCTAATCTCAATTCATAATTTGTCAAAACTTCGATACAACTAACCAGCAAGTGCACTGGGTCGTCCAAGTAATAAACCTTACGTGAGTAAGGGTCGATCCCACGGAGATTGTTGGTATGAGGCAAGCTATGGTCACCTTGTAAATCTCAGTCAGGCGGATATAAAATAGTTATGGAGTTTTCGAAAATAAATAATAAACTAAGGATAGAAACACTTATGTAATTCATTGGTGAGAATTTCAGATAAGCGTGTAGAGATGCTTTCGTTCCTCTGAATCTCTGCTTTCCCGCTGTCTTCATCCAATCAGTCTTACTCCTTTCCATGGCTGGCTTTATGCAAGGGCATCACCGTTGTCAATGGTTACATCCCCTCCTCTTGTGAAAATGGTCCAAATGCTCTGTCACAGCACGGCTAATCATCTGAGGTTCCCGATCATGCTGGAATAGGATTCACCCTCCTTTTGCGTCTGTCACTACGCCCAGCAATCGCGAGTTTGAAGCACGTCACAGTCATTCAATCCCAGAATCCTACTCGAAATACCACAGATAAGGTTTAGACCTTCCGGATTCTCATGAATGCCGCCATCAATCTAGCTTACACCACGAAGATTCTGATTAAGAGATCTAAGAGATAATCATTCAATCTAAAGTAGAACGAAAGTGGTTGTCAGGCACGCGTTCATGGGAAATGATGATGATTGTCACGTTCATCACATTCAGGTTGAAGTGCGAATGAATATCTTAAAAGCGGAATAAGTTGAATTGAATAGAAAAACAGTAGTACTTTGCATTAATCTTTGAGGAACAGCAGAGCTCCACACCTTAATCTATGGAGTGTAGAAACTCTACCGTTAAAAATACATAAGTGAAAGGTCTAGGCATGGCCGAATGGCCAGCCCCCAAAACTTGAACACAGGATCAAAAATACAATCCAAGATGATCCGAAGATGATCAAAAGATGTCTAATACAATAGTAAAAAGTCCTATTTATAATAAACTAGCTACTAGGGTTTATAGAAGTAAGTAATTAATGCATAAATCCACTTCCGGGGCCCACTTGGTGTGTGCTTGGGCTGAGCTTGAAGTCTACACATGGAGAGGTCATTCTTGGAGTTGAACGCCAGCTTTTGTGCCATTTTGGGCGTTGAACTCCACTTTGCAACTTGTTTCTGGTGCTGGACGCCAGAATTGGGCAGAGAACTGGCGTTGAATGCCAGTTTGCGTCATCTAAACTTGGGAAAAGTATGGACTATTATATATTTCTGGAAAGCCCTGGATGTCTACTTTCCAACGCAATTGGAAGCGCGCCATTTTGAGTTCTGTAGCTCCATAAAATCTATTTTGAGTGCAGGGAGGTCAGAATCCAACAACATCAGCAGTCCTTCTTCAACCTCTGAATCTGATTTTTGCTCAAGTCCCTCAATTTCAGCCAGAAAATACCTGAAATCACAGAAAAACACACAAACTCATAGTAAAGTCTAGAAATGTGAATTTAACATAAAAACTAATAAAAACATCCCTAAAAGTAACTAGATTCTACTAAAAACATACTAAAAACAATGCCAAAAAGCGTATAAATTATCCGCTCATCAGTTCACTTTCTATCAGTTTTCTTTTCCTTATGACACCCTGCATGGTATTTAAAATATGAATTTCAGCACCAGATCAATCCACCAAGTGTCATGACATATTTCAACAAAATTAGATTCAAAACACACTGAAGGAATAAGATCACAAAGGTTAGTACCTTTCTTTTCAAGCCAAACTTTAAATTTTGGGCACTCCTTCTTCATGTGTCCTTTCTTTTTACAAAAGAAACACCGTGCACCTTCTTTCTTCATAGGATGGGATACAATACCCTTTCCTTTCTTCTTATGAGCTTATTTTTTACTACCCTCATTTGTCATTAATAGTGCACTCTCACCAAGTTCCTGAATTAGCCTTCCTTCCTTTTGCACACATAGCACCAGTAATTCGTTAATGGACCATTTTTCCTTATGTGTGTTATAAAAAATCTTAAATGATCCGTACTGGGCAGGAAGAGAATTCAGAATAAGATGCAACAGAAATGACTCAGAGATCTCAACCTCTAAAGCTTTCAGTTGTGCTGCAATATCTCTCAACCTCATGATGTGTTCACGCACACCTCTTATGCCGGTAAGCCTCATAGATGACAATTGTGCCATTAGAGTGCTTGCAAGTGCCTTACTAGAAGACTCAAAATGTTCATCAATAGCCTTCATATAATCCTTGACATTCCTACAATCAGAAATTGAACTTCGGATACTAGCTGAAATACAAGACTTAATGAACATCATACTTAAACAGTTGGATTTCTCCCACCGTTTGTATAATGCTACCTCGGCTTGAGAACTAGCATCAATAGGTGTCGGAGGCTCTTCCCTACAAAGAGTATAGTCAAGGTCTGCACACCCCAAGTGAAAGAGAATCTTATCTTTCCATTCTTTATAGTTGTCACCACTTAACAAATGAACTTCAGATACAGTTTCAGATATCATTGCTGCTGCAAATAATAAATCATGCTAACATTACTCAATTTTAAATAGGCACATCAAAATCTATAATATATGATAATACATGCCAATGCAAGTCATATCAAAATAAATATGAATCATAGTGTCATTAAAATCTACCTGTGGGTAAAGATTTTAACACACATAATATTCACTATATCAACTAAAGTATTGAAACTAGAAAATAAAATACTACTTCTTAATACATGTAGGCTAATTAAGAAGTAAGAAGTATTTTCTATTTCAATCTAATTATATGTGAATAACATAATAAATTCCTATGGGTAAGTTTATTATATAATTCACAACAATTACAAATATATCATATTAATATTTATATAATTTCTTTAAATATAATTATTATCAAGGATGCTGTGGCTACTCCTCAATAAATCATATATTAATCACAATACGATATACAGCGGAATAATTTATATTGCATGCAAATATAATCATTAAATAAATAAATTCAATAACATAATTTATATCAAAAGTGGAGATGATCTAGTGGACGCTTATTTTGCCAATATTTAGAAGATCCAAGTTCAAACCTCACTCCAACCAAAATTTGAATTTTTATAACAAATTTAAATTTTGAAACCCAACAACTTTAACGTAAAAGTAACAAACAGTTCTTTCTGTCTTCTCTCTTCCACCGTTTTCCCTTTCTTCTTCTCTCCTTTTTTTATATATTCAAGAATAAGAAAACTTATGGGAATCATGGAAAATTATACTATTATGAAGAACAACTACGACACAAATTTAGAAGATTCTTTTTAGGAATATTATTTATTATTCCCTCTTCTTATGGTACGTCAACTTTAAATTTCAATAGTTTTTATTACTTATTTCAAAATTCATACTATATATTCTTTTTTGAAAATAATTTATCAAAATAATACACCGTAATTAAATTTTGAAATGGCAAGGCAGAGACAATTTGGCTCTGTTGAGTTAAAAAATTAATAAATTTAATTAGTGATGACAAACATTATTTTTGGGTAAAATAAATAATTAGTGTTGATTAATTATAATTGCATATTACTAATTATTTAGTGTTACAGGCCAAAACTCAACAATACAACAACCTAATATAAAAGCAAGCAGCCCAAACTGATTGAAATCAAGAAACAAGGTTGGCGGGCAATAAAGCAAGAAAAGCCCAAAGAAATCAAAGCAAGATAACTAATGGGCTGAATTTGAGTAGAACCCAATCCAAGCCCGAATTGATTTCAAATTCCTCTCACTTGCTTTCACCAACTCAACGTTCTCCTCTTCTCTGACCATGTAAAATCACAAACTCAGAAAAGTGAGAAAGAGAAAGAGAAAGCTTCTTCCCTAAGGTGATCATCAAAGAAGCAAGAAAGAGAAAGTCTAAGCTTGAAACTCAGAAGTCTAATCACCCATTTCAAACCAAATTAAGCTTAGGTTAAAGGTAACTCATTTCCTTTTACATGCAACACACTTTCTTCTCTTCATCTTCAACCCTCTGCCACTCCATTTCGGGTTATATGGAAAAGAGGATTTCTGTTCCTCACTGCTGTGCATCAACGGTTGAGAATATGTCTTGGGAACCAAGTTGTGTTTCAATGGTCAAGATCTGGGTTTACCATTGAAGAAATATTTTCTCCTGTTAAAATGGATTTCGGTCAAGATGAGGAAGTCAGAAGGAAAGTTTCCTCTCTAAGGATTACGGTAAAAAAGTGATTCTGTGGGTTGGTGAAGCTCAAGGCTCAAGGTGTTGACCTTGAAAGAAGAACCAAGTAACATGCAGGGAGATAAAAAGAGGTTTGCTGTTCATTCAGAAACCAAGGAGAGAAAACCAGAGTGTGTGAACAGTGTTATTTTTAGAAGTTCATCTACTTGGATAATGCTTTCTTTCAAAGAAGCGTTCGGCCAATACTGAAGAACTGCATCTGAGGCTTGCGAATCTGGTTTTGCACATAGCAAAGAGACTGCTGATGAAGTCAATCTCCTTCATGTTTTACTGATTGTAATGTACTTTTCTAAGTTTAACTTTCTATAATTTCTTGAGAGAAAAGGCATTGTGAGAAAGCTTAAGAAAAAACCATGAGTAGAAAAAGGCTGAGAGATACACTTGAGAGAAAAGCCTAGAGTTATTTTCTGATTTCTTTAGGTTGGTTAAGTGTCTTGTATCTTGTACCTGTAAGGTATCCCTTTCTTAGTTGGGTTAGCACTAAGAGGTATAGTTAGGTATTAGCATAGCCAATGTCAAGTTAGGTTAGAACTTGAGGGTGAAAGGATTGGGTCAATCCTGTGAAATTGGTGTATGTAATACTGTTAACTATAGTGAAATTCTTCCATAGTTGTGGAGGAGACTGGATGTAGGTTGCATAGCACAAGGCAACTGAACCAGGATACATGCTGGTGTTAGCTTTTCTCTTCTCTGCTGAGTTCTGTTTTCTGATATTCATGAGACAAAAATAAATTGTCTCATAAATTTCTGCTGCTAAGTTCAAACAGAACCTGAATTGAAAGTTTGTTTTAAAAGGGTAATAACAGCAATTAAAAAGGAAGGCATAGATTCAACCCCCCTTCTCTAAGCCTACCACAACCTTCAATTGGTATCAGGAGCTAAGGTCTCAAGAATCAAGCTTAACCGCTTGGAGCAAAGATCCAATGGCGAACAACTTGGGCACAACCACAGTTGCCTACACCCTCACTGAAGGCGAGTCAAACAACCGGCCACCTTTCTTCAACGGAAAGAACTACTCCTACCGGAAAGAAAGTATAAGGATTTTCATCCAATCCATTGACTACAACATATGGAAGATTGTTGTGAGCGGTCCAAAGATCCCAACAAAGACAAGTGCTGATGGAGTGGTGACTCCAAAAGAAGAAGCTGAATGGAATGAAGATGATAAGAAGAAGATAGAGCTGAATGCCAAAGCAATCAACCTTCTTCACTGTGCTATCAGCTTTGAAGAGTACCGGAAGGTGTCTAGATGCAAGACAGCCAAAGAAATTTTTGAAAAACTCCAGGTTACACACGAAGGTACCAAACAAGTAAAAGAAACGAGGATTGATATGCTGCGAAAAGAGTACGAGATGTTTAGCATGAAGGATGGAGAAAGCATTGATGAAGCGTTTGAGAGATTCTCAATCATAATCAACAACCTTGATGCTATGGGTACAAACTATGCAGAACAAACCTTGGTGAGAAAACTTCTTAGAAGCTTCACAAAAGAATGGGAAACCACTGCCACTGTCCTAACCGAAAGTAACAACCTAAGTCCCATAACCTATGATGAGCTGAGAGGAAAACTCCTTGCCTATGAAGCCACACACACAAATACAGACTCAAAGAAAAAGGGAATAGCCCTCAAGTCACAAATAGAACCAAAAGAGAGTGAGTCTAGTGATGGTATTTCAGATGACGAGCTTTTGTTTTTTGCTAGGAGATTTAGAAGGATGATGAAGAACAAGGGCAAATACAAGGGTTCAAGTTCAAAGGAACACAAGATCGACTTGAGCAAGGTGACGTGCCATCACTGCAAGGAGGCTGGACACTTCAAGCTAAACTGTCCAAAGCTCAAAAAGGAGGACAAAGGAAAGAAGGAAAGGAAGAGAGTACTCATGGCAGCTTGGGAGGATCTTGAGAATGACTCAAATGAAGAAGAAGAATCTGAAGGAGATGACAAAGACTGCTTCATGGCTGGAAACAACAATCTTGATGAGGTAAACTATTATGATTTGACCATTGAGGATTTGCATGCTATTATTGATGATCTCACTTTAAATACATCAAAACTGCTTGATAAATACAATGAATGCAGACCTGAAAGAGATGTGTTAAGAGTTGAAAATGATTTTTTAAAAGAAAAAGTGAAGGAAACTGAATGTGCTCTGGACATCATTGAAGAAAACAGATTTCTAAAATCTGAACTTGAAAAATTAAAAGGAAAGCACATTGTGGATCCTTCTCATGAGTTAATTGCTGAAAATGAAAGATTAAATGATATGATTAAAAGACTGAATGGTGACTTAGCAAAATTTGCTCAAGGTTCTAGCAACTTGGACAAATTACTTGCAAGTCAAAGACCATTGTTTGAAAAATCTGGTTTAGGCTACATAGCTAAGGAAGATGCAGTTTCTAATACTTCCTCTATAAAATTTGTGGCTTCTTCATCAAATACCAAATCCATACCAAGTAAATCAGGTATCGGATATGTTTCAACTTGTGAAGAAAAATTTGATGAAGCATACACAAGTGAAACTGAGCCTTCACCAAGAACTGGTCCGAGTTCAAACCGGCCAGGTTTGGGTTTCATTTCGAAAAATGAGGCTATTTTCAAGAAACCACCATTTTATAACAAAACCTCATGTTCAAAAGGTAAAAATGTTCAAAGAAATTCTGGTGAAAATGCTTTTGCAAAGAGGAACAACTTTAATAAAAATCAGTTTGTCAAAAGAAATGCATCTCCTTCAAAAACCAGAAAATTTCAACACTTTAATCATTTCAAGCAATATAACTCACCTCAATTTCAGCGACACACATCTAAAAATCATTGTGTCAATTGCAAGAAATTTGGTCACTCATATGAACAATGTTTCATTGAAAAAAGAGTTGTTGGAAACAAAGTTTACAATGTTGTTTGTGATTTCAATGCACTTGGGCAACCAAGATGGATTAACTTCAAAGGATCCAAATTAATTTGGATACCTAAGGCTACTTGAAACTCATCATGCAGATTTGCCTAGCATCCAAGAACAAAAAGGACATGTGGTACATGGATAGTGGATGTTCAAGGCACATGACTAGAAGGTCAACCTACTTCATCAAACTAAATAAGTATGATGGAGGTTTTGTGACCTTTGGAGATGATGGTAAAGGTAAAATCATTGCTATTGGAAAAGTAGGTAATGAGCAATCTACTTTCATTGATGATGTACTTTTGGTATGTGGTTTAAAGCACAATCTTTTGAGTATAAGTCAGTTGTGTGATTTAGGACATTTAGTGATTTTCAAAAGATTTGAATGCTGTGTTGTTAATGAAAAAACAAATGAAGTGATGTTTGTTGCCAAGCGTTTTAATAATATGTATGGACTTACTCTTGATGAACTAAAAGATCAAAATGTAGCTTGTCTTCACTCTAAAGAATCTGAAAAGTGGTTATGGCACAAGAGATTGGGCCATGCAAGTATGTTTCAAATAAACAAACTTGTAAAGAAAGAATTAGTAAGAGGTCTTCCTTTGATAAAGTTTGACAAAGATATCACTTGTGATGCTTTCCAAATGGGAAAACAAACAAAAAGTTCTTTTAAACCAAAGAAAGACATCTCTACTAAAAGACCACTTGAGTTGCTACACATTGATTTATTTGGTCCAACAAGAACTCAAAGCCTAGGTGGTAAACATTATGGTTTAGTAATTGTGGATGACTACACTAGGTTTGGTTGGGTTTTATTTCTTGCACACAAAAATGAAGCCTTTTCGTCCTTTGAACCTTTTTGCAAGAAAATTCAAAATGAAAAGAATTTGAAAATCTCTTCTATAAGAAGCGATCATGGAATTGAATTTGAAAATAATTTATTTGAATCCTTTTGTAAGGAATTTGGAATATCTCACAACTTCTCTTGTCCAAGAACACCACAACAAAATGGTGTTGTGAAAAGAAGAAATAGAAGCATACAAGAGATGACAAGAGCTATGCTTTGTGAGAGTAATGTTCCAAAATTCCTTTGGGCTGAAGCGGTTAACACGGCTTGCCACATTTTGAATAGAACAATCATAAGAAAATTTTTGAAAAAAACCCCTTATGAACTTTGGAAAGGCTACCCACCAAACTTAGATTACTTACACATCTTTGGATGCAAATGTTTTGTATTGAACAACAAAGAAAATTTGGGTAAGTTTGATCCAAAGGCTTATGAGTGTTTGTTTGTAGGATATTCCACAACTAGTAAAGTATATAGGGTTTATCATCAAGATGTTAGGATTATTGAGGAGTCCATACATGTTACATTTTGTGATAATAACTTGGTACAAAGTATGTTGGAAGATTGTGATGTAGGAAATCAAGCTCAAAAGGAAGATGAAGCTGCTCAAAATCATGAAAAAGAGAATTCTGGACAAGCTGCACCAGAAACTGCTAATGCTGAGAATTCAAGAGACAATTCCATTTTGTCTCATGAATCTGAAGGAATTCTGCAAGCAAGCAGTGTTCAGAATCCCTTGGTGACTGAATCTGCCTCCAGGTCCACCAGACCTCGTGAATGGAGATTCTTGAAGAATTATCCTGAGGAATTTGTCATTGGGGACGTATCTCATGGAGTGCAAACAAGGTCTTCCACTAGAAAGGCAAATGAATGATCAAACATTGCCCTTCTTTCACAAATAGAGCCTCAAAATGTCAAGAAAGCACTCAGTGACCCTTCTTGGGTTAAAGCTATGGAGGATGAGCTTCTTGAGTTTGAAAAGAACCAAGTATGGACTTTGGTTCCAAGGCCAAGTGGAAAGAAAGTGACCGGCACCAAGTGGATTTTTCGGAACAAGTTGGGAGAAGATGGTAGCATTGCAAGAAACAAGGCAAGGCTAGTGGCACAAGGATATGACCAAGAAGAAGGAATAGACTTTGATGAATCATTTGCCCTTGCCCGAATGGAAGCCATAAGACTTCTCTTGGCTTATGCTGCATTTTGTGGTTTCAAATTATATCAAATGGATGTGAAATGTGCATTTTTGAATGGTGTGATAGATAGAGAAGTGTATGTGGAGCAGCCTCCTGGTTTTGAAAATAAAGAGCATTCTAATCATGTTTTCAAATTATCTAAAGCTCTCTATGGTTTAAGACAAGCTCCTAGAGCTTGGTATGAGAGACTTAGCTCTTTTCTTTTGAAAAATAGTTTTCAAAGAGGCACCACTGACACAACTCTATTTATCAAGAATTCTAATGATTCTTTTATTCTAGTCCAAATATATGTTGATGACATTATTTTTGGATCAGCTAATGAATCCCTTTGTTCTGAATTTGGAAAACTCATGACAAGTGAATTTGACATGAGTATGATGGGTGAACTTAATTTTTTCCTTGGGCTACAAATTAAACAAACTGAAAATGGTATTTTCATTCATCAAGAGAAGTATGCCAAGGAATTAGTTAAGAAATTTGGTATGGAAAATGCCAAACCCATGGGAACTCCCATGCATCCTAATTCAAAATTAGATAAGGGAGAAACTGAGAAAGATGTTGATGAGACTAGGTATAGAGGAATGATTGGTTCTCTTATGTACTTAACTTCCTCTAGACCTGATATTGTGCAAAGTGTTGGATTGTGTTCTAGGTTCCAATCCAAACCTAAAGAGTCACATCTTTCTGCAGTTAAAAGGATCATTAGATATGTTCATGGCACACCCAATTTTGGTCTTTGGTATCCTAAGATTGATGATTTTTCTGCAGTTGGTTATTGTGATGCAGATTTTGCTGGTGATAGAGTTGATAGAAGGAGCACTTCTGGTCTATGTTGCTTCCTTGGAAAGTCCTTAAATGTTTGGTCAAGTAAGAAGCAACCAACAGTGGCCTTATCCACTGCAGAGGCTGAGTATATAGCTGCTTCTTCTTGTTGTTCTCAGCTTTTATGGTTAAAAATACAGCTTGCCGATTACAAATTAAATGCTGAAAATATTCCCTTGATGTGTGATAATATGAGTGCCATTAATATTTCTAAAAATCCAGTTTTGCACTCTAGGACTAAGCATATTGAAGTGAAATTTCACTCAATAAGAGAACATGTCCAAAAGGGGGATATTAGTATTCAATTTGTTAAATCAGAGGAGCAATTAGCAGATATTTTCACAAAACCATTAGCTGAGGACAGATTTTGCATGCTTAGGACTAATCTAGGGATTTTAAACTATGATTCATTATTTGAGCTTTGCTGATGTGTTTGTTAAGTTTTGGTCTCACAGGTTCGGATGAGAAAATTCTGGGCAAATAAAGAACCTTCTCTCTAAATTGCTTTCTCTGGCCTTATTGCACGTGCTGAATCATCTGGGCCTATCTTAAGTTTCAGATTCTAGGTGGTCCATACATGTTTCATTAAAATGAACCACCTCTGGGCCCAAATGAGTGTTACATCATACATGTGTGTTCATTTTATTTTAATTTGTTCTTTTAAAAAAAATGTCATATTTAAAATTACTCTCTATTTTAAATCTTTTATATGATTAAATCACTTTTTTTATGTTGTCTAGTCTTTTTGGTTGATTTACCGAATCTAAAAAGGAAAGATTTTTCTTTTATTGAAAATTTGGACTTTCTGGACTGGAATCATTTTTTTTAACATCAAAAAGCCAGTGCACCCACCTTTGGTCAAAGAGTCTTATGCTTACTTGACATATCATGAAGGCACTGTTCACTCATATGTAAAAGGTTGAGACATAGTTTTAAATAATGAAACAATCAGTGACTCATTGAGGTATACTGATGTTGGGCCTTGTGCTTATGCTTCTGTTAAGTGGGATGAAGGAGTTGGTGTTTCTTTCAATGATACCTTGGCTCATATGTGTGAACATGTTTTCTTGATTGATGACATTACACCCACTCACAAAGCCCTAGGATATGAACGTGCTCAGTTGCACCGAATGGTCAACCACATTATACTGCCTTAAAGTGGTTCATATCAAAGGGTTTCCTACACTAATACTCTTGTTTTATATGCCCTTCTCACCAAAACTGAAATTTCATTTGCATTCTTGATGGTTAGATATATGTTTAACTCTGTTAGGAGTGAAAAAGACAAAACACTTCCTTATGGCATGTTTCTAACTTGCATATTTGAGTATTTTGGTGTTGACTTGACCAATGAGGAATATCAAAATAGACATTCATACCTAAAAGGGGGTAGTTCAGTAAAATAGCCCAAAGGACCTACTCGATCTGAACGGGTGGTCTTAGATGATGAAGATGATGATTTTGTCCCCGAAGAATCTCCTGCTCCTTCCACCGAGGGTACTTCCATCTCTACTGGGAAGAAATCCGCTCTGTTGAATGTGGTCAAAGATGTTGTTCAAGAGCTTGTCCCCCAATCCAATCACTTGATTGCAATGAGCAAGGAGCAAAGGAAGCTAGCAAGCAAGCATAAAAAAATTTCCTAAGAAAATCAAGGGATAGAGTGACTGTGTCCATAACTTTCATTGATAATCTTCAAAAGGATGAAGATCCCACCACTGATGTTGAAGAAGAAAATGATTTGAAGGGAAATGGTTCTGATGCCTAGGATTGCTACATGAAGCTGCTACTATCTATTTTTTGCTACATGGTTCTCTTGGATGACTGTAATAACTCTGACTTATGTTGCATTTTTGTTCCTTAGGACTGTGCTCTAACCATTTTCTTCAGGGTTTAAGGTGTTGTTTTTATTGATCTTGCTTATTATCCGCCCTTGATGACAAAAGGAGGAGTAATAGCTGCTGAATTTGACTTTTGATGCTACTGATTTTTGTGATTTAATTGTGAATTTCTGAATGCTAATGGTGCTAGTGTTGAGCATATAAATTTTGGGTTGCAACTGTGCTATTGCAGGGAATGAATTAACATGCAAGTTGGAAATTACTTTTATATGATATCAGTCTGCCCTTGATTAACCTTGATACTTTGTTTTTGCTGTTGACATGATATGTTGGACTGATTATGTGGTGTTGTTTGTTCTATATCCCTTAGACAAGATAAACGTGTGTAGCTCTTTATTATGTTTTTCTTAAGTACAATGTAAAACAGGAACAAAGAGGAAAGCATAAATCTAAGGGGAGCTACTATTGAAAAGGAAAGGGGGAGCAACACTAAAGCAAGAAACATCAATCAAAGGGAAGTTTTCTAACTTTACTAAAATTCAATTTCTTTTGGTTATTACTTAAATATGTTTGTCATCAAGGGGGAGATTGTTGAGTTAAGAAATTAATAAATTTAATTAGTGATGACAAACATTATTTTTGGGTAAAATAAATAATTAGTGTTGATTAATTATAATTGCATACTACTAATTATTTAGTGTTACAGGCCAAAACTCAACAATACAACAACCTAATATAAAAGCAAGCAGCCCAAACTGATTGAAATCAAGAAACAAGGTTGGCGGGCAATAAAGCAAGAAAAGCCCAAAGAAATCAAAGCAAGATAACTAATGGGCTGAATTTGAGTAGAACCCAATCCAAGCCCAAATTGATTTCAAATTCCTCTCACTTGCTTTCACCAACTCAACGTTCTCCTCTTCTCTGACCATGTCAAATCACAAACTCAGAAAAGTGAGAAAGAGAAAGAGAAAGCTTCTTCCCTAAGGTGATCATCAAAGAAGCAAGAAAGAGAAAGTCCAAGCTTGAAACTCAGAAGTCTAATCACCCATTTCAAACCAAATTAAGCTTAGGTTAAAGGTAACTCATTTCCTTTTACATGCAACACACTTTCTTCTCTTCATCTTCAACCCTCTGCCACTCCATTTCGGGTTATATGGAAAAGAGGATTTCTGTTCCTCACTGTTGTGCATCAACGGTTGAGAATATGTCTTGGGGACCAAGTTGTGTTTCAATGGTCAAGATCTGGGTTTACCATTGAAGAAATCTTTTCTGCTGTTAAAATGGATTTCGGTCAAGATGAGGAAGTCAGAAGGAAAGTTTCCTCTCTAAGGATTAAGGTGAAAAAGTGATTCTGTGGGTTGGTGAAGCTCAAGGCTCAAGGTGTTGACCTTGGAAGAAGAACCAAGCAACATGCAAGGAGATAAAAAGAGGTTTGCTATTCATTCAGAAACCAAGGAGAGAAAACCAGAGTGTGTGAACAGTGTTATGTTTAGAAGTTCCTCTACTTGGATAATGCTTTCTTTCAAAGAAGCGTTCGGCCAATACTGAAGAATTGCATCTGAGGTTTGTGAATCTGGTTTTGCACAGAGCAAAGAGGCTGCTGATGAAGTCAATCTCCTTCATGTTTTACTGATTGTAATGTACTTTTCTAAGTTTATCTTTCTATAATTTCTTGAGAGAAAAGGCATTGTGAGAAAGCTTAAGAAAAAGCCATGAGTGGAAAAAGGCTGAGAGATACACTTGAGAGAAAAGCCTAGAGTTATTTTCTGATTTCTTTAGGTTGGTTAAGTGTCTTATATCTTGTACCTGTAAGGTATCCCTTTCTTAGTTGGGTTAGCACTAAGAGGTATAGTTAGGTATTAGCATAGCCAATGTCAAGTTAGGTTAGAACTTGAGTGTGAAAGGATTGGGTCAATCCTGTGAAATTGGTGTATGTAATACTGTTAACTATTGTGAAATTCTTTCATAGTTGTGGAGGAGACTGGATGTAGGTTGCATAGCACAAGGCAACTGAACCAGGATACATGCTGGTGTTAGCTTTTCTCTTCTCTGCTGAGTTCTGTTTTCTGATATTCATGAGACAAAAATAAATTGTCTCATAAATTTTCGCTGCTGAGTTCAAACAGAACCTGAATTGAAAGTTTGTTTTAAAAGGGTAATAACAGCAATTAAAAAGGAAGGCATAGATTCAACCCCCTTCTCTAAGCCTACCACAACCTTCAGGCTCTGATACCACATGTTAGATATTTTATAAAATCAGTAATTTGCGTACCTCCAGCCATTGCCAATAAATTCTTTGATTTAATTTGGAAACTTCCAATTCTTGAATCACAAACTCAGATGGAATCAGAGTGTGTTTGTTTGTTATTCTGTAATCAGAATTGGAGACCCAAACTTTATGAAGTTTATGAACAGTCGTGTTCTTTCCATCAAAGAACAGACCAACTGCCAATATAATTAATTAATATTTACAACACTACCCAAACTAATTTCTATATTAATAAATTGGACCATAATTAGAATAAAAATTCTAACAAATAATAATGTCAAGTATTATTTATATTATTTATTTAAATTAATTAATTTTTTTTAATGGACAGTATTCAAAGATTGAAGTGAGAGCAAAACTTAATAGAGTTATTTTTGGGTGAGACTTGGAACAAAAAATAATAAGGTAAATCAATAACTTTATTTTTGGTTATTATACATTTGTGTTTCTAAAATTATTTGTTATTGCTTGATGAATCCATATTTGATGATAAATTTTGGCTTGAATTGAATGAATTTCATCACATAAACTCACATTTATTTATTAAAATAGTATATCTTTGTGATTTTCTTTCAAATTGTACTTAATTGCAAAAACATGCTTTTTAAGCTCCAAAAATGCTAATTTTAATTCTCTTAACTTCCATTCGATACCTTAATGTATCTGTTAAGTGATTTCAGGTCTTAGGAATTAAGGTTAGATTGGAAGAGATGGAAAATGAGCAAGCAAGATAGGAAATCATGAAGAAATGAAGATTCTAGATTTCTACATCCGTATGTGCGCATCATTGAAGCCGTGCGTACGTATCCTTCATTTTTCCTCATCCGCGGACCATACTGCTGCGTACGCGGGAATGCTAGCACGTGCCTCATTAAAGGAAACACGTTGGAGTCAATTTTTGAGCTCTTTTTAACCCAGTTTCAAGCCTAATTTGAAGATTAGAGGCTGGGGAGGAAGGATGCTTGAACACACATTTCATTAGTTTAGTTTTTACATAGTTTTGAGTTTTAGAGAGAGAGACTCTTCTTTCTCTCTAGGTTTTAGTGTTCCTTGTTCATTTTTACTTCAATTCATGGATTAGCCTCTTGTTAATTCAGTTTTTATTACTCTAATTGTATTTTCTCTTCCCTAATTTTACTTAGCACTCTTGCAATTTGAATTACGATTTTAGATCTTGTTGGATTTGGATTCTAGTAATGCATTGAGGTTTTTCATATTCTATTTGTATTATTTGAATTATTATTGGTGATTATTGATAGTGGGTATCTTTAATTTGGATTGTTTTCTCAATTTTATGATGCTTTTTATCATTGCTCACCAAGTGTTTAAGGAAAATGTCACTTTTGACTATGAAGTAGATTTCCTTTCTTGGCCTTGGGGTTGAGTAATTAGAGACTCTTCAACTGTAATAATTTAGTGTTGATTGGTAATTGAAGGTTGCTAGTTGGCTTGAACTCCACTAAATCTAGTCTTTCACTAGGATTTGACTAGGACTTGTGGACTAGAGTTGATTTTGCTCACTTGACTTTCCTTCAATTATTAGAGGATAACTAAGTGAGTAGAGCAATAGGCAATTATCATCACACTTGAGGAATGCAATGAGGATAGAGAGTCTAATTCTTACTCCTAGCCAAGATTTCTTATATTGATTAATTGTCATTTCTCTTATTGACTTTGATTCCTTAATTCTCTTAGCTTGATTCCTTGCATTTAGTTATATGTTATTGCTATTGCTATCTTTCTATTACATACTTAGTAGTTAATTAATTGTTGATTGATAGTTTTAGCTGCTTCAATTTAATTGTTAGTTGCTCATTGCTTTAAATTCTAGTCATTTTACTTTTCTCGCACTCAACTCAAAATTCTCCAAAAAAAAAATCCTTATCAATGATGTGAATCTTATGGAAACTCCTAGGAAAAACGACCCGGAATTCTACTCCCAGTAATTGATTTAATTGTTGTGACATTCTTCTAAACTTTGATTGGAGATCTCTTGTCGGTTTAGACTATACTCGCGATACTTGAGTTAAAAATCTTTTGGAAAATTCTTAACCGACATTTATCCTCTGTCATTGCTCAATAAATTTAATATTTTTTAAAAAAATAATATATATATATATATATACAATTAATTTTTTTTGCTAGATAGTTGAAGTTAAGCTAAAAATGCCAAAGATGAAAATAATTCAATCATTTTTCAAGACAAAAAAGAGAATATATGATGAACAAAATTCAGCTTTAGATTCTTTGAGTAATGATTAAAATATTATTGAACAACCTAAGATACATCCTGTGACACAACTTGTTGACAAAGATATTCAACCAACTGCTTCCAAAATAACAAGGACTGAAATAGATCAAGTTAATATTGATACATTAATGCGTGATCTCGAAATGCATCCACAAATTTAGAATTATCCTATCAATCAATAACATGAAATCCATAGGGTATATATAAAGTTTGAACCATATCAATTTATCATGGATGAGTACCCTCTTTTTGGTCTTGAAAGTCATCCTCGTCGTTTTAAAACTCATTGGTTTAAGAGTTTTTCTTGGCTAGAATATTCGCTAGAAGTGGATGCTGCATTTTGTAACACCCTAACTTTTAGCACCTCTAGATTGCACTAAAAGTCCGGGCGTCATACTATATTTATTTAATATTGAGCCTTTGCGAATACGAACCGAAATTCTTAATTAAGAAAACAGAAAGTTTTTACTTTTAATCACTTAAACACAAAGATATATATATATATATATATATATATATATATATATATATATATATATTCACATATCATTATATACATAGACTTATTTTAAGATTCTCAAAATACAAGTCTTATTTCTACAGCTTTTAAGTAGATTACTATTTAACTCTTCTATTTTGTTATAGTACAAATTACTAATATATAATATATTTCAAAAATACTTTGACAATAATCTTAATAAATTAATAACAATAATAATAATTTTTTTTATTACTCAAAACTTATAACTTAAGCTTTATTATTAAACTTTTATAAATTATTCTAAATCTTTGAGCTTTTTAAAATATTTATATTTTTACCGATTTTTCACCATTTTTCATTTAATCTCTCGGCCATCAAACCTCATCAATTTTAATTAATAATTCTCATTCACAACAGTCCCAAAATCATCAAAATAATCACAGTTGGGCTGTTCTTCATGGCCAAAGCATAATTTACAAACAACAACAATAATTCAACAACATTTCAACATAAAATTCAATCAAACTCAACAATAATCAATCAAACTAACATTCACTTATAAAATTTACATTTAATTATTATAAAATTACCAAATCCTATCTCCATACGAAATCAAAATATTCGAAGTCCCAGAGAAACTTTTTAACCGAGTTGCCAAAGAAAAACGTCAGAAATCGTTTGTGCCTCCTAGAATTTTAATTGGCCGAACTCAAGGAGAAGAGGAGCTATGTCACCATCAACTTCTGCCGAACAAAAGTGACACCATCGTATAGAAAAAGAGGATACAAACACTTTTATCGAACTAAATTTTTTATGGGAGTTACAGATCGCAAGAAATCGAACTCGAACATTAAATGGAGTTACGGTTTTCTCCCTCACCCACGGTCGGTCTTTCTTTCTTATTTCCTTAGGTTCGGTGGTGGTAAGAAAAGAAACTGAAGGCTAATGATAGGTAATTAATGAAATAAAGGGGGATAAGTGCTTAATGAAATAAAAGGGATAGGTGTCACGTTATCTATATATATACATATATGTGAACAAGTCACGTTTGGCTTTTCTTTGAACTTTGTTTTTTTAATGGCCTAAGCCAAAGAAAATAATTAATTAATAATAATAATAATAATAATAATAATAATAATAATAATAATAATAATAATAATAATAATAATAATAATAATTTTTTTTTTTTAAGAATATCTTATTATAATAAAATTTATTTAAAAATTTTAATAAATTTTAAATTTAAAATATCTTAAAATATAATTTAATTACTTTTAAAAAAATAATTTTTTAAATAAAATAATAAATTATAAATAACTCATTATTTATTTTTTTTTAAAATTCGGGGTGTTATACATTTTGTCTTCCATGTTATTTTTTTAGTTTTTAGAAAATCAAGTTCATTCACATCAGGAGAATTTTGTAATTGAAAAAAAGTGAAAAATAAAAAAAAAATTGTACATTTTTATCTCATGTAAATAAATCTCTTAATTTTTTTTAAAATATTACTGTTAAGTCTTGTAAAAATTTGCTTAACCAATTATGTCACATTGTCAAAGTATTGACTAAGTAAAGCTCACAACAAATTTTAAGTAATAGATTGCGTCTTAATACCTCTATTAATACTGTCAGATGGTTAACGTTTTAAGCTTATGCTTTTAGGGGACACCATGAGAGTCATGAATCTCCAAATTAAGAAAATATTTTAAAATGTTAAAATTTTTATCTTCTTACAATAAAGAAGTAGATGTATTTGTCTTGGAGAATGCTCCTCAAAATGTAATATAAACATCGCTTTCTATTCAAAAGAAAATTTTACATGTTTTGGCTAAAAAGGTGCAAAATAAAATTTGCAATGAGACTGGTGATGCAAACTTATGTTTGATTGTTGATGAAGTTAGAGATGAATCTAAAAGAAAATAAATGGCAGTTGTTGTTAGATTTGTTGATAAGCATGAATTTGTCAAAAAAAAAAGGCTAATAGATATTGTTCATGTCAAAGATACTACTTCTGCTACTCTTAAACAAGAGAGTTGTTCTGCATTATCTCATCACAATCTCAACATTTAAAATGTTCGAGGTCAAGAGTATGATGGGGCTAGTAATATGCGTAGAGAGTAGAAAAGGTTACAAGATTTAATTATTCAAGAATGTTCTTATGCATATTATATTCATTGCTTTGCTTATCAATTACAGCTAGTTCTTGTTGCTGCAACTAAAAAAGTTGTTGATATTCATGCTTTTTTTTAAGTTTGAGTAATATTATCAATGTTATGTGCTCTTCTTGCAAACACAATGATAAATTATAATCTGCTTATGCAACTAAAATTTTTTATTTAATTATAACTAATCAAATTGAAACAGGAAGGGAACTAATTAAATTGGCATATTAAAAAGATCAGGAGATATCAGGTGAAACTCTCACTTCAACTCAATTTGTAGCCTTTTACACATGTTTGGAACAACAATTTCAGTTTTGAAAGATTTGGCTACTAATAGATCTACATGTTCTTAATGTGGTGATGCTACTTATACTCTTAAATCTTTATTATCATTTGATTTTGCTTTTATTTTGTATATGATGAAAGAAATCATAAGAATCACTGATAAACTTTGTCAAGCATTGCAACAAAAATCTCAAGACATTTTAAATGCTATGCATTTGGTTTTTAGTACAAATTCATTGATTCAACAGTTAAGTCTTAAGAGATGATAGCTGGGGAGTGCTTTTGGAGAAAGTTAGTTCTTTCTGCAATGATTATGCTATTCAAATACCTGATATGGGTACTTCTTTTAGTGATATAATTTGGTCTCGTCATAAAAAAGATGTTGTCACTGTTAAACACCACTACCGTGTTGACATTTTTACTAGCATGATAGATTTTCAATTTAAAGAGCTAAATAGTAGATTTAGTGAGCAAGTATCGGAGCTCCTCGTATTGAGTACATCTTTAGATCCTAAAGATGCTTTCAAGTTATTCAGTGTTTGCAACATATGCAATCTTGTAAAAAATTTCTATTCTTTAGATTTTTTTGAGCAAGAGAAGATTCAACTGAATTATGAGTTACAACATTATGAACTTGATGTGGTTAAAGTTCCAGATTTTTAGAATTTGTCTATTATTGCTGAATTGTATGTGTCAAAAATTGATAGAAACAGAAAAATTAAATATCTATCATTTAATTGATAAATTAATTCGTCTTATTTTGATTCTTTTTGTGACAACATCAACAACTGAACTTACTTTTTCAGCTATAAAAATTATTAAAACAACGTTTCGAAATAAGATGAAAGATAAATTTTTAATAAATTATATGATTGTATATATTAAAAAGAAGATTACTTCAAAATTTACTTCAGAAATGATAATTAATAATTTTAGTTCCATGATCGTCGAACAAATTTAAAAATATCAAAATGATAAAATATATAGTTAAATATTAATTTTTATATAATATATATAATTATTCCTTTAATATATATGTTATAAATTATATTTTATTAATTTTTTGTTGTATTATATTTTAATTTATCTTATATTTAATTGACCTTCTCTTATAAAATTTATTTTAATTTATTTTATTATATTATATTTTAATTTATTTTGTATTTGAGAATCTACTTACAATTGGCGGCGAAGAGAGTCTTCATAATGTAAGTTAGTAATTTAGTATACATACATAAATGTTTCAAATTTCAATACACTGAATCACACAAATATTGGGTGACTAAGTAATACTTTTAACCAAGTGTAACAATATATTTTTAACTATTTTTATTTTTTCTTTTCTAACTCACATACTCTCAGTTTTTTATCTTTTCTTTTTTTTTTCTTTTTTTTCCTCTCTCCTTATTTTATATAGTCTTCTTCTTCTCCTCTTTTTTTTTTTTTTTTGTCTTTTCTTCTTTTTATATGTCTTTTTTTTATTCTCCACCTCCTTTTATATCTTATTTTTCTTTATATATATATTTTTTAAATTTCTTTGTTTATTTCTGTATTTTTAAAAATTTTTTAAGAAAAAGAAGAAGAAATAAAAATAGCAAAAATATGTAGAAGAAGAAAAAAGAAATGCATAAAAAAAATATTTGATGATAAATATAGAACTTTTTTGAATTTAAACGCATAAATTTTTTAAGAGAAACATAGAAAGTAAAATAATATTTTTTTTACAATAAATACATAAATTTCTTGATAATAAAGACAAATTTTTATTTTGAGGTAAACACATTTTTTTTAGAGAAACATGGGAACTATGGGCATAAATTTTTTTATGATAAACATATAATTTTTTTGAAAATAACTAAAAAAATTTGAAAGAGAAATACACGAAGAAATTATATTTTTTTATAATAAACGTAACACATTAATTTTGGAAGAAAAACAAAGAAATAAAATATATAATTTTTTACGGTAAATACAACAAAAATATAAAAGTAAACACATATAAAATAAAATAAAGAAGTTTAGTATCAAATAGAGATAATGAAGAAGAAAAAACAAAAACAAAAAATATAACAATAATGAGATTCAGATGTGGAATTTTGTATCTCGTAATAGAGAAATTGAAAGAGTAAGCTAAAAAAGTGGAACTGAAGAGGGTTAAAAAGAGAAAAAAAATCGATTACTGTTTTTTTTTTTTTTTTTTTTTATTTTTTATAAAAGAGTCTGAGATTGAAGTACATAGTTCATCATGTGCACATTTGTTTGATTGATTTTTGTCGAAATAATTTTGAACCAATAAATTATTATGTGAATTTGGTTAAATTTAATTATTATGGCAGTACTAATTAATTAATATAATTTATATACATTTGTAAATATGAACATTTTTATTTTAAAGAAAAAGCGTAAAATGTCTCTATTATTTATTCTGTACAATTATTTGCACACGTTTGATTGGCAAGTAAATGAAAATTTTAAAATTTTTAGCTAATCCGTGTATTTTCCGTGTTAGGACGTGGAATAATGTTTAACTCTTATGATGAGTGCAATACTCATGGCCTCAGCCCCCCATATGATACAAGGGAAAAAAAAGGTAAACAGAAAAGAAGAGAGAAAAGATAAGATGTCAGGAAAATCATGGTGTTAGTTGCATGAGGGTCCTAGATACAGAAAAAAAGTTGGCAGTGATTCTTTCATTTTTGCTCACATTTATTTTAATTTATTTCTTTCCTTCCTTTTCTAAACCTCTACTCTCTTGACTCAATTTTTTTTGTCTTTTAAGAATTTAGTTAAGGAGTATTTTGAGAATTTTAGTTAATAAAAAAATGAATTTTAATATAATAAATGTATGAAAATTTTAATAATTAACTCTTTATTTATATATTTTAATTTTAATATAGTAATAGTGTAAAAAGTTTACATAATTATGTGCTAAATTTATATATTTAGATCATTTCTTAAATAATAAATTTAAAAATTAATTACTTTTATTAATATAATAATATATAATTAATTTATCTGTATAAAATTTGTTTATACCGTCTCCGATCCAGAAGGCTTTTTAATATCCTTAACAAATTAGTGGGACTTATTAAAATGCAACGCCGACGTATTTCATACAAATTTACAAATAAAAATTTGACACGTATTATTTACTGCCGAAGCTTCTTAGAGTTTTTATCATCAATCAATGCTTTACAGCTAAACCGTTTTTCTTGGTTTAAGGGAAGTTATAACTAACATACCAAGTATAGGTTATTATTTTATGTGTCAAAATCAGGATTTGTCTTTTTTGGTAAGAAAAATGAAAAATTGTGTTGGAAGCACAGAGGCTGTGATTGGACACTTTACTTGGCTGTACTCACGTGGTGCCTGTATCATCATTATGGACCGTTCAGATAATCCAAGAAACCCTTCGAGTGATGATCAGACGGTAATTACGCAGCACAACCCAGCACACAGTAATAAAACCATTAAACCAAGAGCAACAGGATAGCTTAATTTTGCAAGACACTAGTAGATTTTCAAACACAAAAATATCAAATAAATTATTGAATTTTTTTAATAGACATAAATCCTTGAGAGAAAGAAACTAAACGTTATGAAAAATTATTCAGAAAAATTACACAACCAAATAATTTTTTAACTAAGTCCAATTAAAGAGTAAATACTTAATCCGGTCCTTATTCATTTTTACGAAAGATAAAGCAATTTCTCTAAAAAAAAAAAGGGACACTTCGACTCTCAATTTTTTTATTTTGGGATAATACGATCCATCAGTTAAAAATTCTGTTAAATAATAACAAAAATTAGTTTTGTGGAGATTTTATTTGTATTTTGTGGGGGATTTTAAATCTCTACAAACTATTAATAAATTTGTTTTTGATAAATTCCTTTACCAATGATGGTTACGTGAAGAAAAATCATTGATAAAAATGATGTCACAAAAAAAAGTAATTATAGTACAATATCTTTTAAAGGAAAAAAATAACCTTGAATAAGAAATGAAAGAAGAGAACTTTAATGTTGATAATATTGGTATTGGTGATAATGACGGTAGAGGATAATAATGAGAATAATAATTGGTTACACAATAAAAATAATAGAGGTAGAAGTGATAATAATGAGAATGAAAAAAATAGTAGTAGTAATTGGTTATATTATTGAAAAGAATTTTGTAAGGATTTTAAATACAAATAAACCCCCTCCCCCCAACAAAATTAATTTTTGTTATTATTTAACAATTTTTTTAACAAAGAGATCGTATTATCCCAACATAAAAAAGTTGAGGACTGAAGTGTCAATTTTTCTTTTTTGGACAGGGATCGCGTTGTCTTTCGTGAAAATAGACAAAGACCAGATTGGGTCTTTACTCCCAATTATATTATTATATATATGCGTTTTTTTTTCTTCTTTTTACGTGCTTCTTATTCTTCTTACTTGCACTTCCTGTTTCTCCTTTTTTTTTCTTCTTCTTCTTTTTTTCCTTATCATCCTCTTTCGTTATAGTCGTTGTAGTCACTACTACCACCACCACTTCCTCCTCCTCCTCCTCCTCCTTTTTTTTTTCTCATTTAATTTTTTCTATTTTTTTTCTTCCTTCTCTTTTATATCACCACCACCAGCACCACTACCATTATCATTATCTTCTTCTTCTTAATTAAATATCGCACAATTAGTTTAATGATAACAAAAATACATCATTTAGTTGTAAATGACACAATTTTCTATGAGTGACACAAGAATTTTAGGCAAATGACATAAAAATATTTAACGGACTACAAAGTCTAAAACCGACTCACTCAATCAACAAAATAAAACAAATTATTACAAATGATACATGAATGGCTAAATCTCTTATATATTAGTTCAATACCACAAAGTCAATGATAACAAAACATATCATTTAGTTAAAAATGACACATAATTTTTTGGTATATGACGCACAAAATCTTTAAAGAATCATAAGTCCAAATTTTAACTCAACTAACAAAATATATTCATATCACCACCTCCTCCTCCTCCTCCTCCTCCTCCTCCTCCTCCTCCTCCTCCTCCTCCTCCTCCTCCTCCTCCTCCTCAATCAAATATCACACAATTAGTTTAATGATAACAAAATCCTTAAAGAATCACAAGTCCAAATTTTAATTCAACTAACAAAATATATTCAAATGTATGTGTTTTAGAATAAAAATACATCTGTTTGTTATAAATGACACAGAAATAATTAAACTTCTTATATATAAATTCAATACCACCCAACTAGTTCAATGATAAGAAAAGTACATCATTTAGTTGGAAATGACACAGTTAAAAAAATTTTATGTCACTGTTAAGAAACTTCGGTATCAAAATTATGAAATTTCATGTGTTATAGTTAAAAAATTTTGATGCTATTTTTCTGATAAATTCTACACCATTCAAAAATTTTCTTCATCATCATTATCATCGTCTTGTTTCACATTCTTATAATTGTTGTTTCACCCACTTAACAAGAACATGTGTCACTGTTAAGAAATTTTTTTGTCAAAATTAAAAAACTTTTTGTATCACGGTTAAAAAGTTACAGTATCATTTTCTGATAAATTATGCGTAATTCAAAACTCCTCCTCCTCCTCTTCTTTCTCATCATCATCATCATCTTTTTTCTTTTTCTTGTTCATCTTTTCCTTCTTGTTTCACCTTTTCATAATTTACACTCTTAACAAGAATAAAAAAAGAGAAGAAAAAATACATAATAATGTAAAACTACGAGGAAGAGGAGGAGAAAAATAAAAAAATACAGCAACAATAGCAGTAATAAAAGAATGATGATGAGAAAGAAACACGCAAAGAAGATAAAGAAACGCAAAGAAAACAAAGTGTGTGATTCATGCGCACTTTGTATGAGTTGTTTTTATTGTATTTGAGCCAACTTGATTGGACTTGATTGAAAAAAATACTTAGATATATAGCGAGACTGAAAATTATAATATTGGATTTATAGGTTCATTATAAATTGTAAGACCGAGAGTTTATTTTTATCAATAATATCATTTATATACTAAATATTTTTTGTCTTTATATAAAAATATAATTTTTGTTAACTAATTATATAATTAAATTATTTACTAATAGCAAAATAAAAAATATATTGATTATTGAAAATATGTTGATATCTATTATAAAGGTATAAATATAATGAAATTATTTTTAAATAAGTTTATTTTTATAGTTTAAGTTATTTAACTTTGACAAATTTAAATAATTTGTATAGAGCTTTATTGATACTCTGACCAAAATATAGTCAGGCCCAAAACAAGTAAGACCTAGTTAGCATAAAAGTGCCCCAACGGCCCTATCCGACCTCACAGAGGTCAGGCGTGACGACGATGTCCTAAAGTCTTGCTCGTTGAAAATAGTAACTCACTCCTATTATCTCTCCCCTACTTCTAGAAGAGAGATCTTAACAAATTCCCAAAAACGAGACGGTTATCCATCATCAAAAGTGAACCTACTCCAAAGGGTGGTTACAGACATTACAATTAGAAATACCTGAAATCTCTCGGGTTTCAGGTATATTTAGAACCCAATCTACTAAAAAACCTATTTAAACCCTTACTAACTTAAGCATTAGAGTCCCTTGCAAGTGCCATCGCCCACCTCCTCACGAGGAACTCGGATGACGGCACCTCAATACTCGTAAAAGTCAGAGGCTGCCTCAAAAGGAGTCTGGAAGTCACACCTAACCACGGTGGATGATCAATTCAAAGACGAACACACGATGTCTGAATTTGAACCGGAACCTCAAAATGATGACCGAGCACTAATGATACCTCCACGACATGGTAGAGCAAGTGGCCCCCTCAAACTAGGAGAATCTACTCAGAAATACATCCACCCGAGAATAAAGAACCCTTGCATCCAACAGAAATTATGGGAGTCATACACGGGCATCATGGCCGATTAGAACAACTCGAGCAGGAAATAGAGTGACAAAGAGAAGCTGAAAAAGACTTATGAAGGGAAGTGCGACAACGAAGAGAACTAGAAGAAAAGCTTCTGAAATTAGAGGCCAACCTCCAAAATCGGAGCAACCAAGCAAACCGAGAGGAAAGTCCCTTTAGAGAAGGAGATCCATTCATAGAAGAGATTATGTGGGCTAAGGTTCTCAGAAACTTTAAAAGGCGCGACATGGACCTCTATGATGGAACGATCTACCTGAGACACCATCTCAATAACTTTAAAAGTCAGATGGATTTGGATAATGCGTCCGATGCGACCCGTTGCAAAGCTTTTCCGACAACACTAACCGAAGCGGCGATGAAGTGGTTTGATAGCTTACCACCTAGGTCGGTGACCTGTTTCGACGACCTTATAAGAAAATTTCTCACCTGATTTTTAATTCAGAAAGATAAAGTGAAGCACGCTTCTAGTCTCTTAGGGGTCAAGCAATAGGTCAGAGAGACTCTTCGAGCTTATATGTAAAGATTCAATAAAGCTTGATTGAAAATTCAAAATCTACCTACAGAAGCTATAATAATGGGGCAAGTCAACGGCCTCAAAGAAGACCCATTTTCTCAGTCCATATCAAAGTGACACTCGACTTTTCTATACGAAGTATAGGAGTGAGTAGAAAAGTACATCAACATGGAAGAAAATGCCCGACTTAGAAAACCATTTCCAAGACAAAATTCACCGTATCAAGATCGGGATAAGGAGAAAAAAACAAAGAAAAAAAGATGAGTACAGCTCGGACAAACCTCGAAGGTATCATAACTATACTCCTTTGCGAGTATCCCTTATTGACATTTACAGGGAGATCTTCCATACCAAAAAATTTCCACGTCCTCGTCCCATCAAGAACAAGAAAGGTGAAAGT
Source organism: Arachis hypogaea (assembly GCF_003086295.3). Classification (NCBI taxonomy): domain Eukaryota; kingdom Viridiplantae; phylum Streptophyta; class Magnoliopsida; order Fabales; family Fabaceae; genus Arachis; species Arachis hypogaea. The sequence goes on from NC_092046.1 coordinate 52,842,281, forward strand.
CGAACGGAATACTATGAGTATCACAAGCTATATGGACATTCTACCAATGATTGTTATGACTTGAAAAATGTAATAGAAAAATTGGTCAGAGAAGGTCGGTTAGAGAAATAGCTTGTAGAAAGGTCGGAGGATCCGGGAAAAAGGAAGAGAGGTGATGAAGACAGGGGGTCAACAAAATCGACCACCACAAACTCCTGACAGATATATCCACTTGATAGCTAAAGGATTTGTAGGAGGTGGGGTAACTAAGTCTTCTCGTAGAAGACATTTGAAAGAAGTCTATCAAGTCGGCGAAGAATTCGAAGTTCCCGACTTGCCCACAATCTTATTCACCAAAAAAGGATGCTCAATGCAAACCTCTATAGGACTCTAGTAGATCAAGGAAGCTCGGCTGATATATTGTTCAAACTTGCCTTCGACAAGCTCGATTTAGAAGAGAAAGAGATGACAGCATATCTTGACACTCTTCTCGGGTTAGGAGACACACCCATCTAACCTCTCGGCTTTATCCCATTACATACCACTTTCGGTAAAGGTGTAAAGTCCAGAAATTTAAGTATATACATCATCGTAGTTGACATAGCATCAGCCTACAATGCATTGATAGGTCGGACAACCTTGAACTGACTCGCTGCATTTATTTCTACTTCTTTTCTTTGCATGAAATTCTGACTTCAGAGGGAATCGCTACCATAAGAAGAGATCAGAGGTTGACACTAAAATGTTATAATAAAACCTTGAACCTACGTGGAGGCATTAAGGGAAAAAAGGTCAACACCATTGAGCTCGGTGGTGTTTGAGAACGAGAAAAACTAAGGCCACAACCTGGTGGAAAGATTGAAGAAGTATAAATCGGAGATCTGGCCGAAGAAACAACAAGCATAGGAGCCAACTTGGATAAAGAATTAAAAGCAGATCTCGTAAGCTCTTATAAAAAAATTCTGATCTCTTTGCTTGGAAAGCCTCTTATATTCTCGGAATAGACCACGACCTCATGAGTCACAAGCTCACCGTCTACCGAGCTCACGACCTGTCCAACAAAAGTGATGAAAGCTCGGCCCTGAAAGAGTACAAGTCGTTGAAGAGCAAGTCCAAGCTTTACTAGAAGTCGGGTTTATAAGGGAGGTAAATTACCCTTTGTGGTTAGCTAATGTGGTTCTTGTGAAGAAACAAAACAGAAAATGGAGAATGTGTATTGACTATACCGATCTCAATAAACCTTGTCCTAAAGACCCATACCCACTTTTCAGCATTGATACCTTGGTAGATTCTGCTTCAGGATATCGATACTTGTCCTTTATGGACGCATATTCGGGATACAACCAAATTTTGATATACAAGCCGGACCAAGAGAAGACATCTTTCATTATTCCAAGAGCCAACTATTGTTATGTAGTGATGCCTTTGGATTAAAAAATGTTGGAGCCACATATCAGTGACTGATGAACAAGGTGTTTTTATCTCACCTTGAAAAATTAATGGAAGTGTATGTGGATGACATGCTTGTCAAAATCAAAGAAGGCAACAACCTCTTGTCTGACCTAGTGGAGGTATTCAACACTATAAGAAAGCATGAGATGAGACTAAATCCCTCAAAGTGTACATTCGCAGTAGAAGTTGGGAAGTTCTTAGGCTTCATGCTCATCCAAAGGGACATCGAAGCGAACTTGGATAAATGCAAAGAAATCTTTGAGATAAAAAGCCCGACGTGCCTCAAAGTAGTCCAGCAATTAAATGAAAAGTCAGCAGCCTTGTCCAGATTTTTGGCGGTGTCGGCTCTGAAGTCCTTACTCCTGTTTTCAATACTTAAAAAAGGATGTCAATTTGAATGGACTCAGGAATGTGAGCAAGTATTTCAAGATTTCAAAAACTTTCTGAGTCAACCACCAATTTTTCCAGACCTGTTCAAGGGGAAAACCTTATACTTTACTTAGCAGTTGCAAGCATGGCCATAGCCTCTGCACTTATTTTAAAATAAGAACCCATTTTTCGGTAAACATACTTTTCTAGCTATTTTAAAATTTATTTCTCAAAATTCTGAACCACAGACCAATAAGAAATAGTGAGGCTGGCCCAATGGTTAAAAAAAATCAAAAATTAAATAGAAAAAAGGTCACTAATAAGGCCAAAATTGACTTTATGAGGATAATTAATATCCCTAAGTCAAGTTTGACTAGTAAATAATAAATATTAGCTTACCATTGGTTTATTTTCCTCACAAGAGACTTTTTAAGCCAGAAATTCACTTTTAGTGATGGTTTTGTGTGCGCCGAGAAAAACTCTTGTAATCGAAAACTTCGAAACCAATGGTAAAATAATTTAGCCATCCATTCATAATTTATTTCTTTAATAATAAATCTTAGCCATTAATTATTTCACCACACAGTAAAATTTACTCTAAACTGAATTTCTGACTAGTATTCTGCAAATGACTCCTAGAGACCTCAAATCTTCTTACTTGCTATCTAAGTAACTTGTCTCTCCTTCTCAACCTCTGGGCTAGGACTATCTCAGCCTTCCACCCCCTCTCTGCTGTATTTTTAACCTTGAGTAACTAACTGCGGTTAACTGTGGATAAGCTCCACACATACGTGCTAACCAAACTTTCTCGTTTTCGCGCCCCTTTCTCATTAAAGCCCAGCCCATGACCACGAAAAATTCAGCCTCTTTTACCATCATAAATTCAGCAGGACTTTGATTTTTTATTTAAGGAAGCATTGGCCACAAAATTCACAAAATACTTTACACATTTTTACACTCTTTTGACCGAATTCTTGAGAGAGAAAGGGAGAAAATTCTTGCACTTGATATCTGCATCCCAGCCCCTATTTCAACTCTTTAAGTACTCAATCCATACAAACACAATACTTGATGGATTAAACCCCATTTCAACTCTTTTGACCAAATTCTTGAGAGAGAAAGAGAGAAAATTCTGAGTTTGACTTAGAGTATGAAAGTTGAACGGCAATCAAATCCCAATACTTGGCTGACTTCTTAGCAGAATACACAAAACTACAAGGGAACCCTATAACCTGGAACTTATATATAGATAGATCATCCAACAAAGCTAGAAGTGGGGCAGGAATCATTCTGGAGAATGAAGAATGAACTCGGTTAGAGATTTCATCAAAATTCGAGTTTTTGGTCTCCAATAATTAAGCAGAGTACGAAGCCATGCTTGCTAGCTTAAGGCTGGACAAAGAAGTGGAGGCAGTAAAATTGATAGTGTTAAGTAACTCTCAAGTAATAACTTCTCAAGTGAATGGGACTTAACAAGCAAGAGATCCCAACATGAAGAAATACTTAGAAGAAACACTCGAACAATTAACTCAATTCCCGAATGCAGAGGTCCGACGCATAGCTCGGGAGTCCAATATCCGAGCAGATGCCCTTTTCAAATTGGCTAACACCAAGCCAGGGGACAATAATAGGAGCTTGATCCATGAAATTCTCCACACGCCATTAGTGGCCAAGGAAGTCGATAAGTCAGACATATTGGCTATCTCCAATCTAAACTTAGGTTGGATGGCCCCTATTATTGAATATCCTAAATTTGATATCATCCCTAAAGAAGAAAGGGAAGTAAGGAGGCTCATAAGAGAAGCGCAAAACTACAACTTGGTTCACAACATGTTATATAGAAGGGGAGTATCTACACCTTTATTAAAGTGCGTTCCGACCTTCAAGAGTAACGTAGTCTTAGAGGAAGTCCACAGTAGCATATGCCACCTAGGAGCACGGTTACTAGCTAAGAAAGTGATCTGAGCTGGCTTCCTTTGGCTAACTGATGAATCCATATTTGACGATGTATTTCGGTTTGATTTGAATGGATTTTATCACATAAACTCACACTTATGCTCTAAAATAGCATGCTTTTATGTTTTCTCTCTAAATTATGCCTAAATGTGAAAACATGCATTTTTGAGCTTAAATTAGTGATTTTAATCCCATTGTTATGCCATTCGATGCCATGCATGTTTGTTGAGTGATTTTAAGTCCTAGAGGCAAGTTTGGCGAGGCAAAAGTGGAAGGAAGCATGTACAAAGGGAGAAAACATGAAGACAACAAAGGAGAAGAGCATAGCGATGTGTGCGTGCGCACAGACCTGCGTGCGTATGCACAACCATCAGAGCAGAGCCAAGCGTGCACGTGAGCCGCATCGTGCGCGTCGCGCGTCCATTCAAGCATTGCCTAGTGTGCATGTGCACAACCTCTTGTGTGTATGCACAGGAAGAGATTTTGGCAGAGTGTGCGTGCGCACACGTCTGTGCGTACGCACAGGTACCAGCGCGTGCCTCCATTAAAAAGTCATGTGGACTCACGTTTTGGGAGTTTTTTGGTCCATTTCTGATGGCTGGGAGGCATATATGAAGGGGCAAGTAACCATAGATCATATTATTACATACCATACTTCATAGAATAGTTTTTAGGAATAATTTTAGGGTAGTTAGCTTAGGTTTTCTCTCTAGTTCATTAGGATTTCAATTAGGTTTTAAATGTAGAATTTTATAGTTCAAGTCTTGCTTTTGGATTTTACTTTCCCATTGTAAGTATTTCCTAATTTCCTCTTTTATGACATTACTTGTTCTACACTTTCTTATATTTTAATGCACTTCATCAATTTACACATAGTTTTATAATTTTGGATTTCTAGTTGTTAATTTGATGTTTGATGATCATTACATGTTTGTTTGAGTTGCTTTTATTGATTTTGAGCATTTGTGGTTCATAGCTTTTATCATTTTCCCAATTTTGCCATGTTTTATGATTATGCCCTCTATGTGTTTGATGAAATACCAATTTTGATTATGGGATAATTTCCACCCGTTGGCTTGGGGAAAAATGAGTATATGGATTACTAGAGCTATAATGTCCAATATTTAGTGATAATTCTTGGGTTGTTAGTTGTTATTGTTTCCACTAACGCTAGCTTTTTACCAATTAATTTGGTAAGTTAGCTAGGATTTGTGGATTAATGACAATTATGCTCAATTGACTTATCCTTCGATGTTAAGGGTTGATTTTGTGAGATTAATCCATCATAGTTATCATAGTTGTGGTTATGGCAAGGAAGGGATTCCATAACTCATCCCAAGTCAAGGTTTCATTTATGTTTTGAACCACTTTTCAATCACTTTATAGTTTTACTTGTTTATATTACATACATAGTTCTTTTGTTCTTTCATTTGTTTATTAATTGCAAATTTTGTCTTATTCTTTTATTTCTTTATTGCTTCCTTATCATTGAAACCCTTTTGATCTTCACAACCAATTTTATGTACTTGTTGTCACTAGTTCCTAGGGAGAACGACTCGGGAGTCTAAATACTCTTGGTTAATTTGATTTGAATTGTTACAATATCTTGAATTAAATTTTGATTAGGATTAGTTGTTGGTTCGGAGCTATACTTACAACGAAAATCTATTTTGTGAAAAATCTGAAACTACATTTGGTCTTCTATCAAAATTTTGGCGCCGTTGCCGCGTAGCTAGCATCATGAGTGCTATATTTTGGTTGCTGTAAATATTTCCATAGTCTGAATAGATACTTTTTGGGTTGTTTGATTATTTTGCTATTAATTAGGATTTTGCTTCTTTTGTCAATTGATGTCCTTAGCTTTTATTTTCAAATTTCTCTATCAGTTACCACCCTCTTAGTTTGGAGTTTGGTTGTGATTATTTTGTAGGACTTGATAACTTCAATTTTGGAGCGTATAATGGGATTGGAGCATCTATTTTGGAAGGAGCAACCTCTTCTATACTACAATGAACCATACCCTTTCCAATGCACATACCCAACCCAAGGATACGGTGGATTTCACTTTGATTATACACCTCCACCACTATATACCTATGATCCATACCCTCAACATAACCCTCAATCACCATATTTTCAAACACCACACCAATACCAACAACCATATTCTTACATACCACCTCAAAACACCTACCAACATGAGTCACCTCCCACATATACCACCCTTCTCCCAAACTTTGAACCTTCTTTTTTGCCACAATATGAAGCTTTTCCACCCTTGACCCAAGAACATCAAGACCTTCAAGCCTTTCTTCAAGTACAAGAAGGATTCCGAAAGACTCAAGGGCAATTCATGGCTACCATAGCCGAGGCGGTTAACTATTTAAGCCTTCTACGCTCATCCGATCAAGACACTTCTCTTGAAGAATGTGAAGGATCAACTAAAGAATAGAGTGAAAAGGGAATGTAGAGCCTCAAGGGAAAGAAGAAAAGTTAGTTCATGACATGGAACAAGAGGGAGAAAGGGAAGTATGTGAACTGGAGGAGAGAAAGAGAGATATGAGGGAGATTGATCAAGATGAGGATTCCATCATTAATGATTTTTTGTCCTCCTTGGTCAATCCCCTTAATGATCCTAATGAGCCTCTTCCCAATGAGTTTGAGAGAGACATAGAGGTAGACTTCTCACAACCTCCATGTTATGATTTGAGTGATGGGAAAGAGGAAGTTGGCGAGGAAGCAATTCCGGTCCAAGAACATACTGAATGGGTGGCAATTTCACCTATGAGGTTCATTGGCCCCCATCAATATGCTCTCTTGGAAACGGATTACCAACTCAAGATCCTTCTTGGGTTGGTACATAGTAGAGAAAGAGGTTTTGGTTGCCAAGTGAATCCGAGGATCTTCAAGAAAACCAATTCAAGACTTGGAGTTCAAGCATGGTGTAGAGCACAATTGAGTGGTTTCCGGAGAGTGTTGGGGTACTACAAGGGTCAATTGAGAGCTTTTTCATCCGGCTTGGAGCATAGTGATCAACAAGAAGGAGAATGGATAACTAGAGTATGGGATCCCAGAGGACCTATGAAGTGCGAGCTTAGATGGAGATTCAAGGAGGAGTGGAAACACAAGCCACCCTAGCAAGAGTCTCCTTAAAGAGTCCAACTTAAGGACTATAAACCAAAGTGCTAGGTGGGAGACACCCCACCATGGTAACATCTTTCTTACCCTTTCTCTTTATTTATAGTCTTAGCTTATTGCATGTTTGCTTGTCTTAGTTAGCTTAAGATTAGTTCAATTTTGAGTTTAGATAAGTTGATTTTTGTATGGATCATGATTTGGTGAAGTTTTGAATGTTTGGGGTTGATATGTTGATTCACTAAGGGTTGGTACCTTAGTTTTGAAAAGAAAAATTTTTTTTGAAACAGGACATCTGTGCGTACGCACCCTGTCGTGAGTGCGCACACAACTACGTTTTTCACCATCTGTGCGTGCGCACGAGCTTGTGCGTCCGCACACCCCTTGTAGTGCCCTCTGGTTGCAGCGCCAGCACAGTCTGAGCATGTGTGCTATCTTGTTTTCTATGACCTATGCGTGCGCACTGCTCTGTGCGTACGTATGCATTTCCCTTTTTGCGCTATCTATGCGGTCGCACAGGCTTGTGCGTCCGCACGCCAACTTGCAACCACTCTGGTGGGAGCATTGGCACAGCTTATGCGCGTGAACCTTGCCCCTTTTTGCTCTTGTCCGTGCACACAGACCTGTATGCGTACGTACACATGATCCTGCTTTCAAAAAAAAAAAAAGGTTTCTGTGCGCATGCACAGGCCTGTGCGTGCACACACTTCTCTATCCCCGTTCTGTTCGGAGCACTCGCACACCTTGTGCGAGCGCACACCTCCCCTGTTTCACCTTTTGTGCGTGCGCACACATGCTTATGCGTACGCACAGGTGCTGTTTTGGGCAAAATTTTGTTTGTGCTTTTCCTTAAGCCCTAACGCACTTCCACCCCCTCCATCCCTCCCCTACCTTGCTTTTTCCATGTTTTTCTACTTGTTTTACTTAGTTTTCTTTGCATTCCATTTTTCATCTTATTAATTAAATAAGTTGTAAGTGTTTGCTTGTTGTTTGATTGGGTTGCTTGTTGATTGAATTTCATCAATGCACTTATACCTTGCCTTAAACTTTTATGAGTGCACATGGAATTTAGTGAACTGAATTGAGTTGCTTGTTTATCATGGACTTTAAATTAATATAATCACATCACAAGGTCCTTGTTTCTTATTAATGCTTAGCATTTGTTTGAGTTGACTTAACTTGATTCTATCAAGTTTGTCACCTTTTGTAACAAACACCTTAACCATGTGATTATTTGATTTTTCCTAAGGATGAATAAGTAATTTTCTTTTCATCATTGCATTAGTTATTGTTTGTTGTGCTATTTTATATCAATTTTGCGCTTTCACTTGCACAATTTCAATATCCAATATCTTCAATAATCAATTCACTTTTGTGGTTACCTAGGGTTGCTTGTGCCTTAAGTTTTGCATATTCTTTACTTGTGACTTAGGCTACTTAATTGAGGACCGTGCTATTTCTTTTGATTATGTGGTTGCCGTATTTACCCGGCCAATGTGGGTACTTTAGACCGTGCACACCTAGAATACGCACATTGTCTTTTATCATACCACACTACTATGACTTTTTCCTCAATTCTTGTTTTCTACAGCAACCCGGAGCCCCAGTGCAAACCAACCGAAGGTGGAGCTCTTGAGAGACATTCTCTCCGGATTTTGTTCGTGCACGGAGGACTGTGCAACGCTTGAGTATGGGGAGGATTCATCATTTTGGGGTGTAAACTTTATTTTTCGAACACTTTGCACTTTATTTTTGTTTCTTTTTACCATGTTTCTTGTAGATATTTGGAGTGTTTTTTTATTGTTGCATTGTACTTCCTTCTAATATATATATACATCTTAGTTCATCCATAGTTATTGTATGTTGTATTTTTGCATCTTTTTCTTAGTATATATTTTATAGATAGAAGTTGTGATTAGATGATGTGAATATCATAGCACCTAGTTCAATTTTGTCCTAATTGTTCATGTTAGTTTTTGGCTGTTGAAAATTAGGAATAGAACTAGAAAAATTTTTGAAAATTGCATCCATCACAACATACATACATATAGGAAATAAGTTTGGTAAAACAACAAGAAATTTTCATGGAATTTCTCTTAGGACTTGACATTGATTGAATTGAAAAAAATTGTTTTTCAACTTGCTTGAAGCATCCTTTTTCATAGAACATAGAAAAAGAGCTAGAACAACATACCTTGTGAGATTTGAGCTCTAATAGATGGTTGCACATTTCCAACCATAAAGCTTGTTTTTGTGTGATTATACTCCTTTTTTATTGTGATCTTAGATTTGCATGAATTTATATGTCCTATTTTTTATGATTGATTACATTTAGCATGATTGAGGCTATTTTTGATATTAAACTCACTAACCTATATGGCCAATCCTTGCATTCACCTTTGTAAACCCCTTTTGAGCCTTTAAATCCCCTTTTGTTCTGATTTTTAAGCACATTTTTCTCCCTAAAGCGAAAAACCATTGATGTCCCTAGATTACTCTTTAATTAGCTTGGGTAGAGTAGTGTGTGTACTCTAAGTGTGGGGAAAAATTGATGGAAAACATTGGTGATAAGCTTATTTGGGATATTCATTGAGAAAATTTGGATAATAGGGTAATACTCATGCATTCATTATTCAAGACATATGCATATTCTCTTGTAGACAAAAACAAGTAATTGTTCTTAAAAAAAAAATCAATCAAATCAAGTTTTGTGCATAAGAGCATATGAAATAAAAAAAAGTGAATAAAGGATGCATAAGTGTGTGTTTTGGAAAGAAAATACATGAGTAAATGTGAGATAGGAGATAAATGGGAATCTAGATTGTTTTGTTATGTGCACATAGGATGATATAGGATCAGGTGGACACTTGAGCTAATCAAAGGTCTAATTCACTAAGTCCACCTAACCATATTAATCTTACCTTAACCTTAGCCCCATTACAACCCTCCAAAGATCTCATGATATTTGTCTTCATGCATCAAATATTAGTTGATTGTTAGATGACTTGCAAATCTTTGAAAAATATGATTAAAGGAGAGTTGAGTGATTAAGCCCTAAACACTGAGCGAATAGAGTGAATACACATCCGGTGAGGGGTTCGATCGCTCAATTCTATGTTCTTGTCCCTTATATTGTATCTTCTTGCAAGTTGTTTGGTTGCTATTTTGAAAATTTCAATTCAATTCTTTGGACATTGATCATAGTGCAATAATTCTTTGCCTTGGTCCTAAGGCTTGTTGTGGATTGATTGGAATCTCTTGTTTGATTTGTGTCGAACTCAATAGGAACCATAGTATAGATATAGATCGATAGTGTTTTGCATAGTTGCATGCATGTACGTAGTTGCATTGAATAAGTTGCTTACCCTTTTATCCTTCTCCTTTAATTATGATTAGCATGAGGACATGCTATTATTTAACTGTGGGGGAATTAATGAATCCATATTTGACGATCTATTTCGATTTGATTTGAATGGATTTCATCACATAAATTCACACTTATTCACTAAAATAGCATGCTTTTATGTTTTCTCTCTAAATTGTGCCTAAATGTGAAAACATGCGTTTTTGAGCTTAAATTAGTGATTTTAATCCCACTTTTATGCCATTCGATGCCATGACATGTTTGTTGAGTGATTTTAGGTCCTAGAGGCAAGTTTGGCAACGCAAAAGTGGAAGGAAGCATCTACAAGGGAGAAAACATGAAGAAAACAAAGGAGAAGAGCACAGTGATGTGTGCGTGCGCACAGACCTGCGTGTGTACGCACAACCATCAGAGCAGAGCCACGCGTGCGCGTGAGCCGCATCGTGCGCGTGAGCCACATCGTGCGCGTCACACGTCCATTCAAGCATTGCCTAGTGTGCGTGCGCACAACCTCTTGTGCGTACGCACAGGAAGAGATTTTGGCAGAGTGTGCGTACGCACAGGTACCAGCGTGTGCCTCCATTAAAAAGTCATGTGGACTCGCATTTTGGGGGCTTTTGGCCCATTTCTGATGGCTGGGAGGCATATATGAAAGGGCAAGCAACCATAGATAATATTATTACATACCATACTTCATAGAATAGTTTTAAGGAATAGTTTTAGGGTAGTTAGCTTAGGTTTTCTCTCTAGTTCACTAGGGTTTTAATTAGGTTTTCAATGTATAATTTTATAGTTCAAGTCTTGCTTTTGGATTTTGCTTTCCCATTGTAAGTATTCCCTAATTTTCTCTTTTATGACATTACTTGTTCTACACTTTCTTATATTTTAATGCACTTCATCAATATACACATAGTTTTACAATTTTGGATTTTTAGTTGTTAATTTGATGTTTGATGATCATTAGATGTTTGTTTGAGTTGCTTTTATTGATTTTGAGCATTTGTGGTTCGTAGCTTTTATCATTTTCCCAATTTTGCCATGTTTTATGATTATGCCATCTATGTGTTTGATGAAATGTCAATTTTGATTATGGGATAATTTTCACCCCTTGGCTTGGGAAAAAATGAGTATATGGATTACTAGAGCCATAATGTCCAACATTTAGTGATAATTCTTAGGTTGTTAGTTGTTATTGTTTCCACTAACGCTAGCTTTTTACCAATTAATTTGGTAAGTTAGCTAGGATTTGTGGATTAATGATAATTATGCTCAATTGACTTATCCTTCGATGTTAAGGGTTGACTTAGTGAGATTAATCCATCATAGTTATCACACTTGTGGTTATGGCAAGGAAGGGATTCCATAACTCATCCCAAGTCAAGGTTTCATTTATGTTTTGAACCACTTTTCAATCACTTTATAGTTTTACTTGTTTATATTACATACATAGTTCTTTTGTTCTTTCATTAGTTTATTAATTGCAAATTTTATCTTGTTTTTTTATTTCTTTATTGCTTCCTTATCATTGAAAACCCTTTTGATCTTCACAACCAATTTTATGCACTTATTGTCACTAGTTCTTAGGGAAAACGACCCGGGAGTCTAAATACTCTGGGTTAATTTGATTTGAATTGTGACAATATCTTGGATTAAATTTTGATTAGGATCAATTGTTGGTTTGGAGCTATACTTACAACGAAAATCTATTTTGTGAAAAATCCGAAACCACGTTTGGTCTTCTATCACTAACCTAACAAAGGAAAGTAGCCGACTTCGTCAAAAAAATTTCTGCCTTGCCCAAAGCATATTAACTTCCATGTGGCACCTCCAGGAGCGCTTATTAGCGTCACTTCACCTTGGCCATTTGCAGAATGGGGCATACACCTCCTTGGACCATTCCACAAGCTCCTGGGTAGGTAAAATACCTCATAGTAGAAATTGATTATTTCACTAAGTGGATAGAGGCAGAACCTCTGGCAACCGTTACAGCTCAAAGAAGTAAAAAAATTTCTCTAGAAGAATATTGTCAACCGGTTTGGAGTTCCACATTCCATCACCAGGGACAACGGAACTCAGGTTACCGACTCAGCATTTAGAAGTTTGGTGGCAAGCCTCAAAATTAAGCATCAGTTCACGTCGGTAGAGCACCCTCAAGCCAATAGACAAGCAAAAGCTACAAATAAAGTCATATTGGCCGGTTTGAAGCGCCGACTATAAGATGCAAAGGGAGCATGGGCCAAAGGGCTTCCTCAAGTATTCTGGGTATATCGGACAACCCCCACTCAGCGACAGGAGAATCTCCTTTTCGATTGGCTTATGGCATAGAAGCCATGATCCCTATAGAAGTCAATGAAGAATCTCCAAGGATTAGATTCTACGATGAAGTAGGAAACGTCCAAATTCAAAAGGAAGAATTAGTGATATATACGAGCGTGATGGAATTATTCTTGGTACATCCCATGGCGGACATGATACCAATAAGATAGTTGACAGTATACAAGATCACAGAATCAATCAGGTATACGGCTCTGCATTTATTTCTATTTAATTGTGCATATGTTGTGTGTTCTTCAGACTAATAATATCTCTCTAAATTTTAGGTTTACATTATTAGAGGAGATGGAACTTGATGATTGAAATTTCGTTGATATAGAATTTATCTAATGAAGTCTCATTGTAAAGTATAGTTCTACACCAACAAACAATCCTCCCAATCAAAAATTTGGTTGTCACAAATAACAAACCCCAAATAAGAATTAACCGGAGTATTTATACTCTGGGTTGTCTCACAAGGAATTGCAATGAAGTGATCAATTATTGGCTATGAAGATTAAGGGGGGTTTGGTTGATAAAAGGGGCAATAAAATAAATGACAAGAAAAGTAAAGAGAGAAATTAAAGAAAGCAAGTAATAAAGAGAGACATTCATGGCAAGGTTTGAGATCATAGGCTTTCTATCCTAGTCATACAATGATTAATTCATCTTATTTAGTCAACTCCAACAAATAGGGAGAAAGTCAAACAAGACTAATTAATCATGTCACAAATATAAACAAGAATTTATCTTATTACGTCATCTCCAACTTTGGAAGAAGATATAGGTTATCTTCCATGAGAGAAAGTCTAACAAGACTAGCTAATCTCAATCCAAAAGTCCTAATCAACTTACTAATTAAATTAGCAAAAGATTAGCGTCAATGGAAACAATATTAGCTAACAACTCTAGATCACCAACATGAGTTGGGTTTTTATGACTCAAGATTACCTAATTACTCTTTCCAAGCCAAGAATGCTCAAAATCTACTCTAACATCCAACCAAGCATTTTATCAAACACTTGGAAGGAATAAGAGGAAAGCATAATAAATGACAAGAAATAGTAAAATCTATCAACTACAAATTGTAAGGAGACAAGATCAACAACTCAAATTAACAATAAAAGAACATCAAATATTAAATTTCATTAAATGTAAATCAAATCCAACAAGAGCATCCATGAACATAAAAGAGAGCATAAAAGGGAAATTAACAAGAAAACTAAGAAGATTAAGACAATAGAACACTAAAATATAATGAGAATTAAAATCAAAAGAAGAATTGAAAATTGGATTTAAGAAAATTAAACCTAAACTACCCTAAATTCTAAAGAGAGGAGAGAGCTTCTCTCTCTAGAATTCTAGCCTAAAACATGATGAAAACTAAACTATGACTACTTGGTTCATTCTCCCCTCAATCTTTGGGTTCAATAGCATCAGAAATGAGTTGGATTGGGCCCAAAATGAGCTAGAAATCGCTGGGGGCGATTTCATTAAAGTGGACCCACGGGCAGAATTGGCGCGCACGCGTACATGGCGTGTGTGTGCCTCTGAATATGAAATAATATATAGCAAATTTTATATAATTTTGAAACTCCGGATGTTATCTTTCCAACGCAACTGGAACCGCCTTATTTGGACCTCTGTAGCTCAAGTTATGGTTGATTAAGTGCAAAGAGGTCAGGCTTGATAGCTTTACGGTTCCTTCATTTCTTCATGAGTTCTCCCACTTTGCATGCTTTTCTCCTCACTTCTTCCATCCAATATTTGCCTTCTAAACCTGAAATTACTCAACAAATCAAGGCATCAAATGGAATTAAAGTGAATTAAAATTACCAATTTTAGGGCCTAAAAAGCATGTTTTCATATTTAAGTACAAATCAAGGGAGAATTACAAAACCATGCTATTTCATTGAATAAATGTGGGAAAAGGTGATAAAATCCCCCAAAATAAGCACAAGATAAACCACAAAATTGGAGTTTATCAAATCTCAGAAGGGTGCAGCTGCAATTTTTGAGGTATATACGATTTCAAAAATAAGACTGTTGACTTTAGTAATAAGTTTATACATTGCAAAGATAGAAATAGAACAGAAGTCAAAATAATCCATCCTAGATCAATATATCTATAATTCTGACTTTCAAAGATAGTTGGTAAAAGGAAATAGTCTAGTAGATTTATTTTAATCCATACTCTCCGTTATTATACCAATGATATTAACAAATTTTAAGATGTTAATCTTTAGAATAGTTTTATAGAGTAATATGGTATATTTAATCTATATATTGCAATATTCACGTATAGTAGTTATACATATATATGAGTTATATTGTGTTGTATAGGCTGATGTTTGGCGGCCCACCCTGCTTGATTTAAATTCATTTGGAATTCTGAAAACAAAGGTCGTTGTTTCAGAGGTATCTTTCCTCTGTTAAATTCCTCCAGACTCAAGTCTGTATCTTTCTCATTTTTCATTTATTATATGTTTCTGTTTCATAGATCTGTTGAAGAGTATCCTTGATCAGTCTCTCCTTTTGGCTGAAACAATTTGATTTTTTTGTCTATTATGTTTTTGTGTCATTATTGTGTAAACTTTTTAGAACTTTCTGATGTCATTGGGGTTTGCTTTGAAGTGTTTCTTTCATCCATTAGTGAGATTTAGTTTATATGGACGTTGATGTTGTGTTGTACGTAATTGGTGGGGCTTAACTGATCTAATTTAACAGTGCACATCATTCTGTGTGTCTGTCATGGTAGAAATCCATGGTTTGCTAAAGTAAATGATTTTGATAATGTACTTTAAATCTTAAAGGCTTATATCCGTTTTCCACTTCCTATTTCTGTCCTGTTGAACAGAGTCTTGTAGACATTGAAGATGCCATATTGAGATAGTTTGATTATAAAGATCTGATAGTTGTTCTAGCAGCTTTATCAGTTGATGGCCTAGAAAATGTAATAGGTTCTTCTAAGCTATTTGATACACTGCAGAATGTGCTGATGAGATGTAGTAGCCAGCTACTATCAGGTAACGTATGGCATATTTGACACAACTTAGTAAAATATAGTATTTAGATTTACTTTATCTAATATACTAACTGCTATAAACTTGTTGGTTGTGATTATATATGAGACAGTAACTGGTTCTATATACACATGTAGAACACAATTGATAGATGGTGAGCATACATATTTTCATCCAGTCAGATGTTTGGCAAAATAATTTGTTTCTGAATTTATTCTTGTCAGTGATGTCTATTAAATGGTGGAGTTGTTTAGAACTTTAAATGAGAAAATCTAAGTCTACATGCTTTGGCAATTGGTAATTGATTTTTTCTCAAAATAATGCAACCAATTTTACTTTAGATACAACTTTTAATCTATACATATTCATAGTTAAACCCTTCTTGGATTGTATACTTAATTATCATACAAAAACCATCAAAATTGAAATTGAAGAGAAATAATTTATTAAGGGGAGCAGATTCAACTTAGCCAAACATTCATTGACTTTAAGACATGTATACTAATTCTGAAAAATGTGTACCCGGGTAGTTGCTTCATGTTAAGTATATTCTCTTTCACCTTTGGATAGGGATGAAATTAGCTTCCTCCATATGTTTGTGTTTTGGATTTATTTAAATAAATGCTCTTTGCTTGGGGCTTTTTTCATTGAGAACTTGTTCAAAGAGAATACATGGCATGTAAATAAATAATTGTATAACAGGAATAAATTGTGACGTCTGTTGTCGTGTTACCTTGTTCTCTTTTTTCTATAGGTTCAATTGATAATGTTCATCTAACAAATGAAGTTGCTGTCTCTTGTCTAAATAATGCTATGATCATACTGATTACTTAAAAAGACATGCTGGCATGATTTTTCTATTACTCCTTGTACTACCATAGGTTGCTTTGCACCTCTTCCCTCACATAGCAAAAGTAATGGTTAATTTGTTGGTTGATTAGCTTTGCTTTGTCACTACTTGATGATGATTGTCTTTCATATATTTAAGTTCTGAATTTTATCAAGCATGGGATGAATCAAACATATATAATAATGTAGTGTGCTGTCCATTTTTAATAACATGGAATGAAATTATCCAAAGAAGCATTATCCTACTAGAGGAGTGTTATAAGGTAGGGTAATTTATTTTTTCTGGAAACAGAATCTGAAGCTTATTTCTTTTGAGAATACGTTCTCTTTTATTTTAGCAAAATTTTGGAAATAGCAAAAAGGAAGGAAATGTAAACAAAAACCAAATAGGGTACAATGTTTTTGCATTTGCTTATCTGTTATTATGTTCTTTACTGTTGCTTTCAGGTGTACAATGTTTTCTGTTCTAACATGTTTATTTCTTTTGCTACAAGGAGGATATGATATGAAGAAAATATTTTTCATAGCAACATGAGATGGGATGGGTCTCTGATGACAAGTCATCTTATGCTAGTTTCACAAGTATTTTTCATTTGTTTCATTAGATTTTATGTGCTTTCTTGCACAATAAGTAAGTGATTGGAGTAGAATTTCATGTTTCCTTGACTCAATTAAACATTGTTGATTTTTGTATAAAATCATCAGATTTATGCACAATTTAGTTGATTATTATAGATGATGCAAAACCTTATGATTTTGGTGAGACTTTGATGGCATGTTTAATTGATAACAGGTGAAGAAATGAGAAGAAGAAACAAAGAGAAAAGCAACATGCAGGAGAACTATGCGTTCACTCAATGAACACTACGTTCACAAGGGCGCATACGCGCACTAGCTGCCCCCGCGTGACGAAGCAAGCTTGGAGACCCACGCGCACGCGCAGATGGCGCGCCCGCACGCATTAAGGATTAGTGTTCACCCACAACGAATACTATGTTCAATCTGAGTGAACGCCTACGATATTTTCAGAGTGGGAACTTGAAAAAGGGAGTCGACGCGCACGCGCACATGCCGCGCCCGTGCCGATGAAATAAAAGTGGTGATGGACGCAGACGCGTACAAGACGCTGGAACGCAGAATTGATATGTTGCTATACACGCGCAAGCGCACAAGGCGCGCACGCGGACGTAGCGTTCATGGTGCGAACGAAGCGTTCAATTAATGAACGCTGCTCAAGGGCGCGCTCGCACACAGTACGCACCCGCATCGATGATGAGGAATGCCAGGGACGCGCTCGTGCACAGGACGCGCCCGCGTCGGTTAAAGAACGCTACGTTCAATTTGAGAACGCTACGTTCACCTGAAGCTGCAACAAAAGGCCATTTTGATCCACTTCATGCAAAACCAAAAATCCCACTCCAAGTGCTGAAGGCCTGAAATAGAAAGTGTATATATAGATAGGAATTTAATATCAAGAGGGCTCTCTCTTTGAGTTTTTAATTTCTTAGAATTTTTAGAGGGGAGATCAAATCTAAATTTTTCCTTTCTATTTTTGTTTTCTCTCTTCTGCAATCTTTTACTTTCTGTTTTGGATCTGGAACTTGGATTGAAGAATTCTTCTAAATTGCTTCAATTTGAAGTCATCTTTTACTTTTCCTTTTTGTATTTTGAAGAATTTGAGATCTGATCTTAGCTTTCCTTCCACTTTTATTTCATTTGCAATTTCTTGTTTTCTGTTTTGAGAGCCATTGAAATTTGAGTTTCCTTCCTGTTTTATCTTTCTTATGCAATTATCAATTTCTCTTGTCAAATTTTATAGCTGATCTAAGTTTTCATTCTGTTTTAATTCTTCTGAAATTTTTCATTTCTATTTTGGTACTAAAATCCTAACTAATCTATTTTCTGAATTTCTTCATCTGAGCATTCTATAGTCTACTGCAATTTACTTTTTTTCTAGTTATATTTTGATTCCCAATACCCAAATCTCTTTACTATTCACGCAATTTAAGTTTCCCAGCAGTTTAGATTCAACAATTTATATTACTTACACTTTAAGTTTCAGTTATTTAATTTTCTTGCAATTTAAGTTTCAGCTCTTTTAATTTCTTGCACTTTAAGTTTCTGCAATTTCCTTTATGCTCTTTAGTTTACTTGCAATTTCACTTCTGTTAATTAAATTTCACTCAACTCATCAAATATTCGCTTAACTAAATTTATCACCATACTAAAATTGCTCAATCCATCAATCCATGTGGGATCGACCTCACTCTTGTGAGTTATTACTACTTGATGCGACCCGGTACACTTGCCGGTGAGTTTGTGTGGAATCGTTTTTCCCTCATCAGTCTCATATATATATATATATACACACACACACATACTTTAATTATCTAAATATAATATTTTGATGTGTTCTGTACTTTTTGTAATAAAACTTTACCCGATATTACATGTAATGGATAAATTACACTCTATTTTGATTTGTGTTGTTTGGATAAAAAACATATCTGGCTTATAACATAAATTTTATGATTTAGATGTCTTGAATTTCTAATTTTTAGATTTATTTTGTGATTATCATAAATTTGGTATGTGATTATGCTTTAAAAAAAATAAATCTCATAAAATAAAATAGGCTATCGTGACCATAGATAAGGCTATGGTCATGGTTTTAAGGAAGGGTGACCATAGAGGCTATGGTCATGGTAAAAACCGTGACCATAGAGGCTATGGTCACAGTAAAAACTGTGACCATAAAAACCGTGACCATAGATAAGGCCTTTGATAAATCTCAATTTTAGGGTTTATCTTGTGTTGAATTTAGTAAATTTTATCAACTTATCTCACATTTATTCAATGAAATAGCATGGTTTTGTGAATTTCTCCTAATTTGCAATTAAGATTAAAAACATGCTTTTTAGGCCCTTAATTTGCTAAATTTAATTCACTTTAATTCCACTCGATGCCTTGATGGGTTTGTTTAGTGATTTTAGGCTTAGAAGGCAAGGATTGGATTGAAGAAATGAAGAAAAAGTATGTAAAAATGGAGAATTCATGAAGAAATGAAGTTTTGGAAATCAGCTATGTGGCGCGTACGCGTGACCTTGCACGTACACGTGACCTTGCACGTACCCGTGACCTGGAAAATTATAATATAGAGTGTACGCGTGACCTTGCACGTACGCGTGACACGAAGCACGAGACTTCATCAAAGAAAATGTGGCTGGCAATTTCTGGACTCATTCAAACCCAGATCCAACTCATTTCTGAATTATTTGAGGACAAATTCAAGAAGGAACAAAGGGAGGAGCAATTAGATTAGGTTAGAAACATGTTCTAGGTCATTTTCTGGAGAGAGAGAGAAGATCCATCTTCTCTTTAGAATTTAGAGTTTTTAGTTTAAATTCCTCTTAGATTTAGGTTCTAATTCTTGTTTTGATCTAGTTTCTTTTACTTTTCGTTATTCTATTACCTTAATTTTCTTAGTTTATCTTGTTAATTCTTCATTTGTGCCACTTTTTAGTTTACGAACACTATTGTTAATCTCAATTTTCTTTAATGTAATTTGATGTTTTATATTCTCTTAATGCTTGTTTGTGTTATTGTTATTATTTTCTTGCATTTGGTAGTAGTAGATTTCATTATTATTGTAATTTATCATGCTTTTACTTTTATGCCTTCGAAGTGTTTGATAAAATGCTTGGCTTAGTTTTAGAGTAGATTTTGAGCATTCTTGGCTTGGAAAGAGAAGTTTGGTAGTCTTGAGTTAGTAATACCCAAATTGGATTGGTGATCTAGAATTGTTAGTTAATCTTGTTTCCATTGATGCTACTTATGGATTGGGATTAACTAAGCCTACTTGATCTTCTCCCAATTTTGGAGATAACGTAATAGGCTTAACTCTTAGTAATTATTGTGTTATAATTAATGACTAGGATAGAAGACCTTGATTCTCAATCCTTGCCAGTTGCCATGAATGCCTCTTTACTATTTGTTATCTTTAGTTATTTGCTTTACTTTATTGTCATATAAATTCTTGTCTTTTCATATTCAAACCCCCAAGAACCTCATAACCAATAGCATGCATACCTCACTGCAATTCCTTTGAGAGACGATCCGAGATCTAATACTCTCAGTTATTATTGGTTTGCATTGTGACAAACAAAATTAAACTCTGGTGTGAGTCGATTGTTGGTTTGGAACTATACTTGCAACGAAGCGATTTTTTTATTGAGAAGAAATTCCAAACCAACATTTGGCTTATCGTCAATTTTTTGGCGCCGTTGCCAGGGAGTTGCAATGTGTGCTTGTTATTGGTTATTATTCATATGTGAATATTGTGAATAACTTGCTCTTTGTTTGTTTCTCATTTGAGTTAATAGTTTGGATATTGTTCTCTTTATTTCTTAATAATTTTTGTTTTGTTCTATCTATATTCACTATGAATTCTCACCATTTTGGCTATGAGTTTGGTTCTAACTATGTTGTAGGAAATAGAAGTTTCAATGAGAGTTTGTATCAAGGATTTGGAAATCAAAGATGGGAGGAGCCTCAATCATATAGACAATCATCTTGGCAACAACCTCCTCAGGTTTCTTATGGTTACAATCCAACTCCTAATGCATACCAATCTAATAGATGTGGTGGACCTCCTTGTGGTTGTAAACCACAACCACCATATGCATATGAACCCCCTCCTCAACATAACCTTCAACAACCTTACTCACAAGCCCCATACTACCATTCACCTCTATATGATCCTAACCCATATCCGCCATAATAGTAACCATATGAACCATACTTAGAGTCACCACCATTCCAACACCAATACTCCCAAGAACCATCATTTTCATATACACCACCTCAATACTCTCACCAAGATGAACCACCTTCTAACTATGAACCCTTTCTCGCAAACAATGAACCCTCTTTCTCACCATCATCCTCATTAAATGAAGTTCTCCATCCCTTAATGCAAGAACAAAGAGACCTTTACTCTCTTCTCCAAAAGCAAGAAGAGGAGCAAAAAGGGCTAGAAACCAGCGGTTCCTCTGCTAGTAAAGAAATTGACAAATAAATTCACGTTGTAAATATAGTTTCTAAACCAACAGAGAAACCTTTCGTATAAAAGTTTTGGTTGTCACAAGTAATAAAATCCAATAAAATTTATAACCGAATTATTTAAACCCCGGGCCGTCTCTCAAGGAATTACAGGATAGTATGATTTATTATTGGTTATGAATGAAGGTATATTTTTGGGTTTTTGAAATAGGGAATAGGAAAATAAACTGGCAATAATTAAAGTAAATTATCATGAAAACCATTGCGAGGTATAAGAACTGGAAATCCCATCCTAGTTATCCTTATCAGGTGTGATGAGAATTGTTTATTGCTCCCACTTAGTTAACCCTTACTAAATAAAGGAAAGTCAACTGGACTAATCAATTTGATTCCTCAAGTCCTAGTCAACTCCTATGAAAAGACTAGCTTTAGAGGGATCCAAATCAATCAGCAAATTCCAATTTTCAATCAACAGTTGAGTTTGATAACTCAAGTGTCACCAATTACTCAACCAAAGCAAAGGGGAAAAAATCTAAATTAAATTAAAAGCATCAATAATCTTAAATAGAAGAGACGATCATAAATCTGAAATACCTCAATTTGTATTAAATAGAAAATTAATTTCAACATAAGGATTCATAAACTAAATTAGGAGAATAAATAACTAAAGTAATAGAATGAATAAAAGTAGAAGAGAACATAAATTAAAGGAACATTGAACCTGGAATTGAGAAGAAACAATCCTAAAACTAAGAGAAATCCTAAATCCTAAAACCTAAGAGAGAGGAGAGAGCCTCCCTCTCTAGAAAACTACATCTAAAACCTAAAAATTATCTGTAATGAATGAATGATTGATGATTCCTTTGATTCCTCCATTCTCCAGCCTCTATTCTATATTTCTGGGCTTGGATTTGGGCTGAAAAAGGGTCCAGAAATTGCTGTGGGCGAATTCTGCAACTTTCTGGATATGGCGTCTGTCACGCGTACGCGTCGTCCATGCGCGCGCGTCGCTGCCATTTCCTTCAAAACTTCATTTTGCACGTTCCTTCCACTTTTGCATGTTCCCTTTCTGTTCTATAAGCCATTCCTGCCCTATAAAACCTGAAAATACTTAACACACAGATCACGGCATCGAATGGTAATAAAGGGTAATTAAAATTAACATTTTTAAGACCTAGTAAACATGCTTTCACATATATCACAGAATAAGGAAGGAATTGTAAAACCATACAATTTATATGAATAAGTGGGTGAAGAATTGATAAAAACACTCAATTGAGCACAAGATAAATCATAAAATAGTAGTTTATCTATAACAACCCAGACCACCCGCTAGCACGATATTGTTCGCTTTGGCACACAAGGCCTCACGGTTTTGCCTTTGACGATAGGGATGCTAGCGAAGCCCCCCACACTCACTCGTCAAAACACGTCATGCTAGAGAGAGGTATCCACACCCTTATAAGGCATGCTTCGTTCTCCTCCCCAACCGATGTGGGACCTTACAATCCACCCCCCTAAGGGAGCCCAGCGCCCTCGCTGGCACATCGATCCAGGTTCTGGCTCTGATACCATAATGTAACACCCTAACTACCAAAGCTCACGCTTCCGGCTGCGCTACTCTGATAGCTCGGACATTACAACGACACTTATAATATTTAATACTAAAATATGAGCCTGTTTAAAACTTTAAACCGCGAAACCGCTCCCAAAAAATACTTTCATCCGATAACATACATCCATAGATACCATGCAACTTACAAAACTCATAAAGAGTGCATCCATATATATATATATATATATATATATATATATATATATATATATACATATATATAAATAATATTACAAGCATTACCCAAAACAATTCCTAACCCTCTTACAGAATATATCAAGATAAAGGCGAGGGTACAATAAATAATCTAAAGCAATACAGAGCATCACAACAACAACTAAATAAACTCTTCGAGACTTCAGCGCCCATATCCTGAAAGGGGAAAAATGTAGGGGGTGAGAACATCATCCTCAAAAGGGTTCTCAGTAGAGGGTTTTTGGGAATTACTGTAATAAGATACGTGAAGATAAACCGTACCAGTGATTAATAACCGTCTTATACCTCTTTTCAAATACAACAGTTTTCAATAAAAGTGAAGTCAAAAATCTTTTCTGAAGGAGGAACCATTCAATTCTCAAAAACATCAAAAGCCTTTCAAAAAGGTTTATCTATACTGAACCAAAATAGCCTTTTATATCTTTCCAAACCAGAAACACACAAAACCAAAACCAACCATCGGTCCATCTCATTTCAACCACGGCCCTAGGCCCAAACAAATCCAACCAACAACTAATCACCACAATCCAATAGAGTCCTAGTTGCAAACACAAATAGGAAGTTCAAACACAAACAAACAGTTACAGCAAGTAGAACAATTAGCAGTTAATTACATAGGCAAACCAAGTACAATATGCACACCCAAACAATGTCACATAGATGCATATGATGCATGCCTGTCCCTAGTGGCTGATGATATCATCTGTCGGTTATATAGCCAACCCGACACGTCCTGGTAGCTAACCATGGACAGAAACACCCACCGCGGAGCAAGTAGGTTTGAGTTACAACCGCATTGCTACTACCCGCTCGACCCAGAGCCAGTGGAATAACCACTACTGCGGCTACTACCTAGGCGGGCGTTTAAAAGCTCAACCCGGAGCGAGTGGAATCACCACTACTACCGCTACTACCCAGGCGTCACAGTCTCTAACCTGGAGCAAGTGGGACGAACCACAACCCTTGCTACTACCCAGGTATCTCAAGCATATATTCATTCAGTCCCAGCCATGGATCAACATCCATCTCAGCCATCCGGCTTAAATTCATAATTCATAGTCAGCCATACGACCCATAACTCATTCGGCAATCAGCCATAAATCAATATCATACACAGCCATTCCGGCTCACGGTTCAATCCAGAACCAGCCAATATTCATAATCATACACAGCCATTCCGGCCCATAACAAAACAGCACTTCCACCATCCAACATCATCAAATTCATAAAACCGGCATTTAAGCCATAAATCACTTTTTCTCAAATTGCTTCACTTTGAAATCAAGTTTCAACTCTTTTCAGCCTTGGCTTTAGAAATCTCGTTTCTCAAATCATCTCAGGCTCATAAGCCAAATTTACTCAAAGTGAGTTCCCTTTTTAAAACAAAGCCATTCTCGGCATTCTCTTTCCAAAACTTCCAAAACCATGGCAAGTTAAGGATTTATTTCAAAGTATTCAAAATCACCCATACAACAATGGGATTTCATAACAAAAGTTTCTCAGCAAAGTCCCAAGTCTCTAGGGAAGGTCAACCTATATCAATTCCTTAAAATTCATTGAAACTCTTAAAATCATGGATTCTCGGTTCAAGTAAATAAAACTGAATTTATTATGAAACCGACCATACAAAATCACAAGTTCCAACCCGGTCCAAAAATCAACTCATTTGAAAAGGAACCGGTTCATTTGAATCAAACCACTTTCAGGTTTCTTTTTGGAATCCATTTTTCCAACTCTTCCAAAATGCCTCAAACTTAATTACTCAATCAAAAGTCTAGATTCCTTTGAAATCACTAAAAGCTCCTTTTTATATTGAAATCAATATTAGAGCATCATTCTTTCCTTCAGTGATTCAAACGGTAAAAATAGTTCATTTCTAAATAAGTCAAACTCAAGGCATAAAGTTCACTAAATAAATTAAGCTTGAAAATATAAATATTCTCTTAATAAATCAAATAATACAACTTCTCAAATCCAATCCTTTTTAAATAAATTTTTAAACAAGACTGGAATTTTGTAGAAATTTTGACAGCACCTCCCCTAAAACTTGGACTTTTGCCACCCGGTTCAGGTCCCAACTAAACCGTTTCTCATTCTTTTTCAACAGCTCAAAACCAGAAATCAATTCAAAGCAAGCTAAATCCAACAGTCGCCTCAGTGGCATATCTCAAGAAAACCATTTCAAAGTCAACTCAATATCAACCGATTTAACTCATTTCCAAAGCTTTAAAGAAATGGTTCAGTAACAAATCATTTGTCTAAGATCAAGTCAATTAAAGTAAACCAGGATGAATTCAAAAGTGCATTCGACTTTTCACATCATCAAATAATTGACTCAAATCAAATCAATCTTCAACGGATTAAACTCAGATTTCAAATCTTTAAAGAATCACTTCAAAACATTACATTTCACAAAGCCGCACAACAATTCAGCCAAACAAACATCCATAATTATTCGAGTCAATCAAATAATACATAAGGCAGATACAATCACTAAATACACCATATCTCACATCAGTATCCATATGTAATAATTCCAATAATAAATTATAGTTTTCGGAAAGCGCCCCTACCTCAAAACGCAAATTCCAAAATCCAAACGTCTCACAGAGTCCTTTCCGCCTCAACCCGAACTGACAGCAACCAAAACCTCAGCTCCCAGCCACTTTCGCAATAACCAAAGCAACACTAATCGCAACATATAATAATCAGGACTCGACCCCACGTTACCAAAACTCATTTATTAACCAAACACAACCGAAAACTAACCCAAGGCTTCTCGAAACATAATTTCTTATCGGAATAACAACACGAAGCAGCTGCGACTTCGAACCGGCCCCGGCAACAGCTCCGGCGGCAGCCAGAATCTCCGATGGATCAACTATAAAAATCGCACAGCATCAAAACCTTCTCAAAATCCAAAATGACCGAAACCACAAATTAAAACCCTTACCGGCAAACTTTTCCGGCAACGGCAGCAGGGTTTCTGGTGGGAGAAACTCAGCCCGGAGCTCCTTCGGTGATCTCGAAAGTCACAGCGGCCCAAATCACGGTGACTCAGCCTGCTCCTCTTTCTGTAGCAATTCCCGCAACAACATCACAAGCCAAAAAGGGCTGGGAGTGGCAGAGCTCAGCCACGGTGAAGCAGGGCGGTACAACGGCGGCCAAGCATAGCCCTCCAAATGGCAGTGATGCGGTCACAGCTCCTCTTCTCCGTGCTCGTCGGCGACCGTGAAGCACAAAGGTAGCATCTTTCCTTTCTCAGCGAACTAGAACAACGGAGGCGGAAGGACTCATCTTGCTCCTCCAGCTCG
The DNA here is from genome assembly GCF_003086295.3 of Arachis hypogaea. Lineage (NCBI taxonomy): Eukaryota > Viridiplantae > Streptophyta > Magnoliopsida > Fabales > Fabaceae > Arachis > Arachis hypogaea. The sequence goes on from NC_092046.1 coordinate 52,868,927, forward strand.
CGTCTTCCCCCTCTTGCCGGTGACAGCGACGCAGCTTGAAGCCCAATGGACGGCAGCGACGAGACTCGAGTTCTGCCCCTCTTCGATGCGTCTTCTCCGTGACAGTGGTAGCAGTGGGTTGATTCGATGGCGAGGCGTGGTGGCGCGGCAGCGAGGCAGGTTCGGCGGCTTGGCAGGGACAACGCAGCCGGCGGTGGTGAGGATGAGCGGCGGTGACGAGGACTGGACGCGATCTGGACACGGCAGCGAGGTGACTGGTGACAGTAGCGTGGCTCACGGTGAGGCGCGGTGAGGACGATGGCGGCGGCAGTGCAGCATGGCTTATTTCCTCTCCTACCGTAGCTCTCTGCCTCTCTTTTTCTCTATTGTTACTGCGTATGGATTTGGAAAAGAAGGGGGAAAGCATGCGTGTTGCAGGTTTGCTGAGGGGAGAATAAGGGTGGCGGCTACTGGGCATAGGATTAGGGTTTCCTTTTTGAAACTTAGGGTTAGGGGCAATATAGTAATTGAAACTCAATTAAATCCAACACTAATTATATATAGAAAATACTATTTGTTCATCACTTTCACAAATTATTTTTAATAAAATGTTCAAATCAGATAATTAGAAATAATATACTTAATTTCTTCATTTTCCAAAATACCAGTATTAATATTTAAAATATTAATTATTTGATCTAAAACATATAGAAATCCTTATTATTTCACAACTACCAACTTTATAATTTGAATATAGAAAATAATCCAATAATTGTAAAAATGGATAATAATCTCAATTTATTTCAAATTCAATAAATCAAAACTTGCTTTAATTTTCTTGAATAAGATAATTTCTGAAATTAAAGCTACAGAAATATTGAATTTGAAATTAGCTCATGATAGCCCTTTTTCAAAAGCTCTGAGTCTTACATCCTACCCACCTTATAAAAATTTTCGCCCTCGAAAATTGCTACAAAACGAAAGAAATTTCATAACAGTCCACCCTGGAACATATTTAAGGGAGAAGCAAAAATATCTCAAAATATAAACATATATACGATTTTCAAATACTGGGATTGTCGTATGTATAAGGATACAAAGGTAGGAGTGTGATTGCAAGACAAACATTACAAGATAGGCTCAATGCACAAGGTCACATGATCTCAAGGCTTTACAAAAACTTGAGGTGCCAAAATAGGGTGCAAATCAAGATAGGCCTCCACAAAGCAAAGTGGTAATTAGTGTGGTAAAAGGCTGCAAAGCATGTTGGTATTTAAACAGTGGCCTAACGTTCGCTGACAAATCTTGTTCCCACTTCAGAACTTCAATTTCCCCAACTCCACCAATCATTTTACAACCTCATGACCAATCATAAGCCTAACAACCGCAAACCCATTCGTAAGGAACAAAACTCTCACAACTCATAACGTTGCACACCTACCGCTTCAACTTCCGTATAGACATATCACGTCTTAAGGAACTAACGCATCGCGTTACTACATCTACAGATCACACGTGATATCAAAATAATTCTCGAGTCTACTCAGAAGGATACAAGATTTAGAACGGAGAAACAATATCAAGGATAATGCTCATAGATTTAAGAGAATGTATCCAATTCCCAGATAAACAAAGATGCTCAAGCAATGAAGTTTGCTAGAAATAAATCAATTGACAACTTCAAAGATAACCCTTGGGTCCAAGAAATTCAATAGGACCAATAAGAAGAGAACCAGCGCCTTAGTTCGAAACAAATTCAAATTGAGTCGAAGAAGTAGGAGGTTTACAGGAAAGAATATCTCGAACCCACGACAAAGCTCATAGAACTCAAGAGCATGATTACAAATACTTTCGGATACATTGTTCATGAAAGAGTCAAAAACTTGCGGAAAAATCACTTTGCAGTCTAGAAGAAAAGTTAAGCAACAAACATTCTTCAAGAGAGTATCAAAAGCATAAATGTGGCTTTACTTCAATACAATTTCATGTTGAAGTAGATTTTGTAGAGTTCCAAAAACAAATGCACACAACTTTGGCTAAGAGCTAAAATATTCCCTCAAATATTTTAGAAAGATAATTAGATGCACAACTTAACCAAAAGCAGTTCATAAAAACTCGGAAGTAATTAAATGCTTGTTCAAAATTCTCAAAATTTCATATTCAAACAAGTGTGTATAACATTTATAGCAAGTACGAAAGAGGAAGTTAAACTCTTTTTAGAAAAGAAACTCCGAAGTAAAAATTTGCTTACAATTTGGTAAAGAAAATAAGTAGTGCATTACAAACGAACCGATTCCCACTAAACAAGGAAGCTTTCCAAAACCTCATTTAAAATAGCGCATGCCACTTTAAAACAACTTTTTCAAATTTGAACGATAGTTTCCATTACAATCAAGCAGTTGAAAAATAAATTTAGTTTAGAACTGCCTTAAAGAGAATTCAAAACTTCTTTAAAAAGTTCAAAACAAGGCTCCAAAAGTGTTCTTGAAATCACCATCTCAGAAGGATATTCAAGGAGTTTAAGATGTACTAAAAAGGAATCAAGCCATGCAAGAAAGGATCTTAAACCAAGATAGTTCAAACAAGATCCACTAGGCATGAAACATCAAACAAGCTTTCAATTGATTCAAAAGAATACAAAAGTCATAGGAAAAGACAACTCAATCATTAGTAATTTTTCAAGGATAAATCTTTGACAAAATCTCTTGTAAAGATAGTGAGAGGATAAACGATGCACTATTTTTAAAACAAATCAAACTGACTCATAAGAATGAGATTCACCAGAGAAAGGAAAGTTGAGATTGATTGTAGTGCTCCCAAAAGGTAGATGTATAATTAAAAACAAAATCACGTATGACATTCATAGAGATGAAAAGCTTAAAAGAGACTTTAGTCCGCTCGTAAGAAGAAAGCCATGAGTCCAACATTTTTAAAAGAATCACAATAGCATCAACAATGTAGTATACTAAACCGAACTCAAGTTAAAAATAATTTAGGTAAAGTTTATCAACAAAAATCAACCAGAATAAAAAGTGAAGAATCCCCTTTCTTTCCAGAATTTTGAAAAATACCCCAAATACATAATCAATTGAAGATGTACGTTGGAACTATAGTAAAATTACTAGAAAGTCAAATTATAATTTAAAGTAAATGCAGTTCCATAAACCAGAAAAAATACAGGTGAGGTATTAGAAATAAATAGTTGTTAAACTGTATAAGAAATCTTCAAAGTTCCACATATAGATAAGTGTATATCTAGTCAACAGCAATTTTTATAAAAATCTCAAAATTAACTGTAATCACTGCCAAATAAGAGGAAAACTGAATCAACAAGTTCTCTAAGAATGAACTCGGAACCCGGAGTTAAAAGTCACAGCACATTAAGACAAGTTCAAGGCTATATCAAAGAATACTTGAATCAAGAAGAACTCAAACAAAGGAAGATAGATGCAACAAGGATCTTAAACCAGTATATGCACTTAAGGTCAAATAAGAATGCATATGGATAGAGGAATAGAGTTGAAAAATCAAACTACTTTTCAAAAAGGACTAGCAAACAAGAACTTCAAGTTAGGATATAAAAGAACAGGTCGGCTCGAATAAAATTCAAGACACACAACTGAATAGCCTCGAGAAATAGTTTTCAACTTTTCCAAAACCCGCAATTTGCTTTACTCAAAACTCGGATTTCATCTATGATAACCCATCAGTGCTTTCATATACATAATTCACTAGTATTAAGCCGGCCAAACTTAATACCAAGAATTATGCAATGCGAGACTAACAGCGTTAATCAATAGACCGTCATGTGCATAAAGCTCTAATTCTCGTCATTCGACAAGACCTATTACATGACAAACACTCAGAGTATGCAACTAAAGCATAGTCGGTCCATTCCTCAGGCTCTACAGGAAGGACTACTCTGATACCATCTGTAACAGCCCAGACCACCCGCTAGCACGATATTGTCCGCTTTGGCACACAAGGTCTCACGGTTTTGCCTTTGATGATAGGGATGCTAGCCGAAGCCCCCCACACTCACTCGTCAAAATGCGTCATGCTAGGGAGAGGTATCCACACCTTTATAAGGCATGCTTCGTTCTCCTCCCCAACCGATGTGGGACCTTACATTATCAACCTCCCTAAACTTAAACATTAGCATGTCCACATGCTAAATTCAAGAGAAACTGAAAAAGAGTGAAGGTAGAATGGTGGAATCTTATGCAATACAATCTATTCTAAATGTAGCTACCTAAATTAATCATGCAATTCTATTTACTATCCACTTATATATACAAAGCCTACATGTGGTTAAATTGAGTCAAATTCTTCAAGGAAACATATATGAACAGCCAAGGGCTAAATCATGTTAAAACACATTCACAATTGAGTTGAGTTAATCAAAAGATTTCACAAACTGGCAAGACAATCAATAATTAAACATGGATATATGAAAATGAGCTATTGAACCCTCACTGGATTTGTGTATGCACTCTAATCCCTCAGTGTTTGGGGTTAATCATTCTACTCTTCTCTAGTCATGCTTTCTAAAACTTTATTCTTCATCTAACCAATCAACAAATATTTAATGTATACATGCAAACATCATGAGGTCTTTTCAAGGTTGTAATGGGGTTAAGGCAAAGGTGAGGGTATATATATATATGGCTAAGTGAGCTATAAATTGAATCCTTGATTAGTCTAAGATCTCACCTAACATATACATACTTTATATAATTCTAACATTATGCTTAGCTTCCCAATTTTTCCACTTTTGTATCACATACTCATGCATCAAATTATTTTTAATTTTATCCTATG